>NW_026138069.1:6665000-7089360 GCF_025592945.1 Manacus candei | reverse complement strand
CAGAAAATGCGTTTTATATCATTTTTTAAATATTATAAAACTAATGATGAAAATAATTTAACATAAAGCATTAATAGATTCTATGTAATTCCAATCTTATAGCAATATTTATTTTACTGTATGGATTAAAACTGCAATAAATTGGTTGCTTTTGCACATACTACTTGACATCACTTCCATAGGGAATTTTACTTCGTGCATTAGCAACTGTATATCTAAGACACTGAAAGCAAACAATTTCTGTAATCTTTGGTGGAGTTTTATATATTTTTGAGCTGTATGGAGTGGTTTTCTTTGTTCCAGCTCAAGTACTCCTGACTTTCACCACCTGCTCCAGCTTCTGCTTTAATGACCCAGTAGGAAGCAACGTGAATGTTGGTGAAACCAACAAGACCTCTCTGGACTCACAGTAGCCAGATCCTTACATGCCCCTTTTTGTTCAAATAGGTATGACTGTCTCTTGATGGAGTTCATCTACAAATAAGTGCAGAATAGAGTATGAAATGGGCTGCCAAACTTCATCAGGTGCAGGGGATCACCTGTCGCAACGACTGAGAAAAGGTGGCGTTATATGCCTTAGGCAGAGATACTAGATATTGCCTGCTGTGCTTCCCACATGCGGAGTTTGGTCCCCCTTCAGCCATGCCATGGCTCTGCAGTATTATGGGACAGGAGGTTTGACATGAAGAGAGCAAACAGCTTTGTGGGAGGCCTGTCCCATGGAAGAGTGGGATGCAGTTTCTGGATATGCTCATTTCTTATAAGAACAAAACAAAATCCATCTAAAGGTAAAGGATGCTCATTTTTGAGTTTCCTCCCCGCTCCCCAGTCCCTGTCTAGGACCATCGCAGCCTCAATCTATAACTTCGTGAAGGTTAATGGAGGTTATGGAATGTAATGTACCCACAGTATCTCCTAACATTGTAAAAAAGTAGGAAGAATTGCAAGTCTAAAATGTTGCTGCTATATCCTCTGCTGATAAAGGATGATAGGAAGGAGCCATTTGAATTTTTCCAATGTATTACTCTTTTCTTTGGCTGCTCCCTAATATGTCTTGCATATAGTGGAATTGCTTTCAACTGCCTTACAGAAGTTTTTCTAAATCTGATTACTGCAGAATGAAGACAATCAGAAAAGGCAGCTCACGGTCAGCTTCTAACTCCTAACCTATCTCTGACATTAGGAAGATGCTTTACCCCTGTTACAGTCAGTCATTGCTCTTACTTTCACTTAGCATAAAAGGCAATTCTTAAAAGCATTCATTTTGATTCCTCAAAATTAAAATGTGGGACCTGCCATGTTTCTAACAGTGAAGATATAAAAATTACTATATGATCTTTGGATCATTTTGTCTTGAATCATTTTATCTTCATTTCTGTTTCTCCTAAAAGCTTTGCAATGCCTGGAAAAAGGAAACAGAAAGAGCTAATTGTATGCCAAGAAAGCTTCATAATCACTTATTCCAGCCAATAAAATAATTGATCCAACTTGGCAAGAGTTTCACACTCTCAATTTTCACCCAAAGTGGATGATTAAGTGCTGCACTTTCCCCTAGACACATTGACTTCCAGCTATAGCCAGCGAAACGGTCTCCCTAGGCTAGTTAGTACCTATAGAAAATAACCCTTGCTTCTCAAAAGTACTGTATATTATTGCACTGATGACAGCACTGCCTGGAGAAATAGGAATCAAGGACACTAGAGAAGTGATCCTTCCTGTGCCACTGACTGAGAGCTGCTCAGCCCTGGGTAGGATTTGCAGAGCATGTAAGAGGTTTAGAGGCTTCAGTTGCACTGGGAAGTCTGCACAGGTGACTGTGTTGGTTGCTTTCCCCTGGAGTAGGAGAAAGGAGGTCAACAAGGCTGCAAAGATGCTCAGCCCCTGCCTCCTCTGTGGCAGGAAGTCCTTTCCTTCCTAGGACCTGCTGCACTTGGGACTGGGAGTATGAGCAGCCCTTGGCCAAACATACCTAGCCAAGAGGCACAGTTGGAGAAAGCTGAAGGTTTACAGAAACAGTCTCTTGTAAAATAGGAGCAGGCTTCTCCCATGCAACCCCACCCAAGCTTGCAGGACTAAGGCTCTAGCTGGACACAGAGCCTAAATACTTTATCTGGAGATGGACAAGGCCAGTCAAGGGTTCTGGAGCTGACGCACTGACTTGCTGCAGACAAAGCAGAGCTCTAGCAATGCTGGAAGGGGACTTTCCAATGGCTTCTGCTCCAAAACACGACATCTCTGCTGTGACTGACTGCAAAGAACAAACTAAAAAAGGCACATCTCACATGTAAGAGCTTGATTTAGCACTGAATAGCTCTGCAGAGCATTAAGCTAATTTAAGTCTGGTTTTATAATATTTTCAAAATACCTTTGTGCATAGTTTCAAGGGACTTACAAAAGTCAGTGCTATGATACACAAACACTCAAACAAGGTCTGTCAGGCTGGTGGTAATACAGTTCCTTAATCTCCCATTAACAAAATTAAAGTCAGGACCATATTTCTGGTAAAGGAGCAAGCAATTAGTAGCTACTATGGTTGTTAGCCTTGATCAGCTCTACCTGTGCTGTTTCCCTTTAGGTGCACCAGTGCTGGTGCTGCAAAACGACTTTATTAACTCCGGTAAATTTTTTCTTCTCAGTAATGAAGCTAGAGATATGGAAAGAGAAAAGATGAGAAAACAGGAAGCAACACAGCACTATCATGTGTTGCAATTAGAGAGAGAAGACACTCAGGTCTCTGTTGAGTGCACTAGAATTACAGCTGCTTCCACCAGCAAACAACTGGGACTCCAGCATTTAATCCTGTTGGTAAAGCAGCTTTGGAGTCTACCTTTTTTCTTCTAATTATAACAGGCCAGAAGCTGGTAAAGATTTCGTACAGATGTCCTTGATAATCCAACAGCAAATTGATACCTGATAAGCCCAATGTAGAAGCTTGCATTTTTGGTGATGTAACACGGCTGATACGACATGGAGTAATACCAGTTCTGTGGTATTTGAAAATCTCCCTTCCTTCATACTCCTTCCCTAGCAGTCAAGATTTGAACTGCACACTGGGTTCAGAGGTAAAGCAATGTCACAGCCGCTCCACAGTCTAATCCTCTGCCTTCATTTCTAACTACTGTTGGGAAAGGGGGACATAAATCTTCCTCTCCAATCAAACAAGTTGAAAAATAAGTATCAGAGCTTGGAAACAGGGTGGGGGTTTCCCACACTAGCGTGAAATATTGTCTTCCCATTATGACTGCAGCAATTCAATCTGGGCTTGAAGGTAATGAAAGATCTTTGTTCGTTTAATCAGATATTGATTGATTGCTATAACATACTATGTCAACAATTTCTGCAAGAGAGCAAGAGCTCACTGAAATAAATCAGATTCCAGCAGACTCAGTTAGAAGAAGTAAAAATTATGTCAATATACTACAGGTTTGATTCTGGTGTTGTGCTAGAATTGTCCATTGTTAATTTTCAGTACTGCTAATCATTTTCTTTATCAAAACCAGTATTATCCATTTCAAGAGGCAGGAACATCTCAGTTTTCCTCCCATATTGTAATTGTTCTTACTTAAAAGCCCTTCATGTGGCCCTGTTTTTCACACTTATTAGAGAGCACAGGAGCTGAAACATAACCTTTTTTTTCTTTTAGGAGTAAAATTTTGCAGTGTGTTTTAGTTGCATGCAGATAATCTGAGGTCAGTTCTTGGCTCTGCCATAGCTTCTTGAGTTAAATCCTTTCCCATCTATACTTCTGTTGTCTACCGATCAAGGGTGTGTAACTATAGTAACCCTTTTGTTTCAGCATGTGCTGGTCTACATTATTAACTATTTGCATGAAGATGTACTTGTGAACAGATCTAACACTCTGCAGTTCAATCCTCATTGTTCTTAAGGATTATTGCAACATACGTGGTTATAAATAGCAATACCCTGAGAGTTTGGAATTCCAGTTTAGTGGGAAATTAAATAAATAGCATCACCAATCTACCTCTGCACTTGTGCTGTGCAACAAATTATTTTTTAAAAAGTTTAAATTTTTCAGATACTTTGTGAAATTATTGAAAACAAATTTACAAAGCATTACAAACAAAGCATTTTAAATGCCTAATCATAGAATCATAGAACAGTTTGGGTTGGAAGGGACCTTTAAAGGTCATCTAGTCTAAGCCTTCTGCCATGAGCAATAACCACTCATTTTTGAGTTTACTGAAGAGCAATGCAGCTCTTTCTCAGAATAGAGCTCAATACTGCTTTTAAAGAGGTAAGCTCTTATAAATATGCATAAATGACTCAGTTCTATGAACTTAAAATTACTTTCTGAAATTTCTCAACTGAAAAATTAATTGTGAAACTTTAGCTTTACTTTGTAACATTTGGATACATTCATCTTGAATTTAAGCCAAGGCAGCTGAAGGTTGGAACAGGCAAAACTCCTTTCCCTGAACTTGGTGAATCAAACTAGATGAGAATCTCAGAGGATGAACTAAGCAGCCAATTTAGGCTTAACTTCATTCAAAAACCTTAACAAACACAAATTCCAGCATTTGAGAATATCTCAACTGTGTATGAACTGTGTATGAAATGTAAGGAATGTATGATATAGGGCTGTGGATTTGTATCCAATTATATGTGGGATAAAGTCATCCTCAGGAAGCACAGAAACAGTCCTGAATGTCAGCAATTGCACTTGCCATGACTACTTCCATCTGAAAACAACCCTAGGTTTTTCTGCAGTGTTACCTCTGGGGATGGGTTTGATTGAAGTGCCATTGGAGCTGCCTCATCCTGGGAAGAGACGGTACTAGAAATGGGAACAATTTTCCCTACAATTTTCAGGGATCAAGGATGTCAGAAATAATCATTCCAAATTGAAGAGACATAACAAATATTATCATCTTCAAAAATCCATTACCATTGTCTTGACTGACTAATTTTCACATACTGTAGTATTAGACATCATGGTCCGACTTGCTACATAGATCAGACAATTGTAAAAAAGACTGTATGAAATTTCTCTATGGAAAATTATGTCAATAAGAAAATGTCATTGAGAGCAATTAATTGGAAGCTATCACTGTTACAGACTTGATATCTGAAGTAATGAAAGAGCTTTCCCAATGCAGGATGAGATGAATTAATTCTTCTCAGTATTATTCTGACCATATCTTTCAAATGCAAATGAAATCCATATCTGACATACTCAGAATATTAAATAAACTGCAAAGAGCATCAATGTGCTGTTTAAATGCTCAACATGACAAACATGTTTTGAGTAATGTATCTTGCAGCATTCATTTAGCTGGTTTTGATAGTTTTCCCCAAGATCTGAGCTTAGGTTTCGTAAGCTCAATCTAAATGTACATTTTAGGGAAAATGGGCATGCAAAAATGGTACCAGAGTGCTTATACAAACACCTTAATTCATGAGATTGTCCTCTTGAAGATGGTTGGCTACTCTGTCCAAATCTATTCCCTTCAGTACTTCAGCCACTTGTATCACAACAGGTATTTTTCAGCAAAAAGCCATCAACACAAATGACTATGTCTGTGGCCTTCCAGGTCTAAATATCACCTGTGTATCTTTGGCTTTGTGCAGTGTTTGGATGGCTGTGGGGTGGGACTGGTGCTCTGTCAAAAGCAGCAAGCCCTGGCTCTGTTCTTATGGAGTGGACACTGTTTTAGCTGCACAGGTCAGTTACAGGAGGTCTGATGCAGTAGCACCATTACAGGATGGCTGGAATTCTGGCTGCTTTTCTGGTGGATTTTGTTTGTTAATTTGTTTTAATGGTTTTGAGAAATAACACATCTCTGCACTATTTTAGGAAATTTTCAATTTTTCACATTTTTTTCCCAGACATCTCCCCATGAACAAAAAAGGGTCTGTTTTGTTAGCATAAATACAAGATCGAATCAGGTTTGTCCCAAACAATCTAATTCCCAGTGGTTATGCAAAGCAGAAGAAATGTGAGGACATGGTAAGGAATGACCTTCACTGAAAAAAAAGAAGTAAATATAAAAAACAGTTTTGCAACAACAAAAAATAAAATTACAGCTTTTGAGTGTGAGTGGATTGCATGCATTATTAATCTGCATCCATATAAGAGACCAAAGAAAGAAATTTCTGCCAGTAGATAAGCTCCGAAATATCAATATTTGTTTGGCTGACAGAGAAAAGCAAATAACAGCAGCCAAAGGGCATGAATTTCTTGAATTAGAGCATTTTTCATTAGCTAATCCCCATGAGGGTTCCTCTGGATGTGGAGAAATGATAACTGTGATCACATGAGAGCAGGGAATCAGGGAGAACAGAGAATGTTGACTCCTGGATAGACAAACAGATGTCATGCCTTTGTTACCTGTCAGATCCAGAGGGCTGTTTCCAAATCAGAGAGGAAATAATGTATGATGGTGCTAAAACTTCTCCCTTGAACCACAATTGATTAATCTCTGCAATGTATTATTTATAAAAACCGAACAGCGTTTTTGTCATGTAGTGTCTGTGACTGCCATTGTTAATTTTTCTTTCAGGGGACTTGTTTGTCTCTATTCTCTGCTGGGGAGGAAAATGATGACTCCTGTGAAAGAACATATAGATAGCACAAGCTTTATGGCCTTTACACTGGATGCTATGGGCAAAGTATTGCAGAGTGAAACAGAACATGATGCTGAACATATTGAACCCGTCAATGGGTATGATGTTAAAATGTTAGGAGGATGTAATTGTTGATAATCCAGTTACTGGAAGCATTCCCTGATCCCTAAGCAGTATTATTTGGCAGAAGTGAGACTTGAGGAGAAATTTGGAAAAGGAAAATGCAGTCTTTTTAAATACTACAGTGACATCCTTGAGTCATAGGAAAGGGGTTATATGAGGCAATGATCTGGACAGAGAAGCAAACAGACAATTGCCACTGCACAGGGTGAAGGAGAAGAAATACTGATGACAGAGAATATTGAGGTGGATTTTAAAGACCTGCCTTCATAAAATTGAGAGAAGGGCAACAAAGATGGTGAACAGTGTGGAGCACAAATCTTGTGAGGAGTATCCGAGGGAGCTGGGGTTCTTTAGCCTGGAGAAAAGGAGACTCAGGGGTAACCTTATCACTCTGTACAACTACTCGAAAGGAGGTTGAAGCCAGGCGGGGTCAGTTCCATTAAATCAATTTATATGTCAAGAGACTCAGACAGAGCACCTCTTTCTTTACATTTCCCACATTTCTCTGCTTTGGGCTGTAACACAAATTTGAACATTAGTGATTCAGTGCTTGTTTATGTATAATTTGCATCTTTTCTCTGGCATAGGTAGCTTTATCCATGCATATTTAAATTAAATCATTGATTTGCAACACAGAATAAGAAAATGTGGTTATTTCCCCCTCATCTACTGGATTAGTTTGATGATGTATTTTCAGGAAATATTTGTAATATTCTTTGGGAGCAATTCTACTTTGTTTAATGTAATGTTTGTCTGCTCAATTGATTCATGTTTCCAAGAGTCAACTTGCACTTCAACATAGCAATTTTGTGCTAGTACAATGTTTTGTTTATGGTTTTAAATAATTGTTATAACGTCTCAAAGGATAAGTATTATACTGCAAATTGAAAACTCAAAACATATGCTATTATAGAAAAGGAAATACATTTCTGAAAAACAAGATATGAACCTTACATTTTTGCAAATGCGAAGTAATCCTTAGCCAAAGCAGAAACTAATTGCAGTGAATGTTAATAATTTAGAGCATGATAACAACTATTCACAGTCAAATGTAAATGAAATATTGGGTACCTGAATCACTTTCCTGGTCAAGAAACACAGAGCAAGCTTATTCAAACACAAATTACTCCTCATACTGGTGCAAAGCCATGGCTGGTAACACTTGGACACCTATCATATGATTCTTCTGGGCACCTTTTCATTCTTGGATAGGATGAGTATATGGGATAATGAGTAGTCTAAAGAGATGCAAATTCTGTGTTATGAAGTTGTAAGAAGATACAATTTGAAAATGTGTGTACTCCATTCCACATTGCTGATAGGTTTTTATTGTCCTGGCTGTTTCTTATTCCAAGTGCTTGGATTCACTAAAAATGAGAGAGGGATTATTTGTTGATGTTTATTTTCTAAGCATATTCTCAGTTATCAGATACATCTATTACACAACATGGGAAAGGAATGATAAGAAGGTCCCTGCCCTATGGAAGGCACCAAGCACTTCAGCAGGAGCTGTTTCCTGGCATCGACAAACCACAGGAGCATTATTAGCACAGAGGCAGGGAACGAGGTTTCTGTCGCCTCCTTATTTGACAAGTATGTGCTGAGAATAGTATTTCACACACACTTACTGACTTACATTTTCAAAGGTTTCACACCCTTATTTTAGTAAAATACGTAGCAGTTCTTGCAGTTACTCTATGCATGGGAGTTCTCTTTTTCTTCTGAAGACTAATGACCGTGTTATGCATTTTGAGGATAGGTACTTCGCAAGTTGGAACAAAATGTAAGACATATCTATAAATTAGAAATCCCCTACTCAGTATAGTATTGCTCTTTCTACTGATTGATTTTTGACTAACTGCATACCACTATGCTGTTTTACAGCTGTTAGAATTTAACAAAACCAATTTCCAACATCTTGTGAATGAAGGACAGATTGATTTTCTAGAGAACGTGCAGAGAAAAAGACAAGACCTACTAGAATTGTTGCCCTCATTATTAATGAAGAAAGTAACCCCCAGAATGACTTTTTCTGTATGAATGTATGTGCATGTGTGTGTTAATACACAAACTGGGGGTTTTGTCTGCAGGACTCTCATCTAGGAGATGATAGCTTCTTAAAGTGCAGTTACTGCTTCCACCCAGACATAACATTCATTATGCTCAGCAAGCCATTGCTGGGCATCTACAGTGTATTTCTGAGCAATAAACAAACAAATAGGGCAAGAAAAAATATTTTCAAATGAGGTGTAAAATAGCCATGGTTTGCTCCTGCATAGGCAGATAGGATCAGATCATGTTGGGAACTGTGTTTGAATAGTACACAAGAGGTGAATCCATCTTGTTTTGAAGATACTTGAAATGATTCATTTTGCTGGGAAGATTTTATTGACATATTATGTTGTGACATTTTGCTTCATTGTATGTCTCTTTTTTCAGCTGCCAGTGATTTTAGAACATTATAGTAAAAGCAACACTGAGTAAGACTACATTAAGTCTATTCATTCTAAACCACTATTTTTATTTGTTTTGTAAGTTTCTGGAGTGCTCAGATAGTGGGATGAAGTATGTCATGTTTCATCATTGATTTTTTTTTAAACTACCAGCTAAAAACTTTTCTGCTTTGTGGGATGACTGAATAAGTGTGTTTTTTTTTAAAATCCATTCATTCTGTTTATATTTAATAACATACATTGCAAAACCAAATAAAATCTATCAATCACATAGGATTTAAAGCTTGAAATTGGCTTCTAGGTGCATTGTAAGAAAGAGATGGAGAAAAAAACAGCTATGCAAAAGATTGTGCTACTGAGAGATGATCCAAGTCAATAGTCCAACAGTCAGCACCAATAAGTAGAGCTGAAATCCCAACAAGGATATATAGCTTTTCTGTGGCAATGGAGGAGAGGCTGCATGTGGCCCCCTACTTTCAGCAAAACGTACTCTACACTGGACTTTCTCATTCACTTTCTCATCTTCCAGTGCCTTCCTTTTGCCATCATGTCCAGCTGTATCCAGGCTGCCCATAAGTCTTTCTCAATTCTTTCATTTGCACACTAATTTCTAATTATATTGTGCTTATTTCTGATTCTATCATCAGAAAAAGTTTAAATACATAAAATCATATCCACATGTATGTCTGACAGGAAGGCATATTTTCTTGGTTTGTTTGGAACATGCTAAGGATTAGTCCTGGCATGGTCTGCCACTGGGATAGAGGCAGAGTGTGATCATCCTTTCACAACATGATGGGAGCACCTGTCCAAAAGGACAGGCACTACTGTACCAGATATCAACTTGTATTCTCCCTGAATCATCTGCCAAAACCCATGAAAGTCCCAAGGGTGAGCTCCCACTTCACTCAAAATAGTGAGATGGGAAATGATGAGAGATGAACTTTTTCTGCAGGACTAGACCTCCGTTTTGGGAATTGTGTAAATCACTGTAGGAATTAGCCAAATCTGGGAAAGTCCTGGCTGAACAGCACATAGAATCCACCCTGAAGCCAAACCAGACTGTGAAATACCTAAAAGGCTCTCAGCTGCCATACATAATACTTGATTAATTAAACTTGTCAGTTTTAGTGGAAATTAGGAGTAATTTTACCTGTACTTTGAAGTTTGCCTCATCCTCTTTGACCCTATTGCCTTTTTTCCCTGAAGTTTAAGCATGTTTTATTTGTATTCCTGGCCAGACCTTTGATATTATGCATCTCTCTCCAGTGAGTATGGATCAGCAGATATTCCCTGGTCCAAGTCTCCACATTTGCATGTCTGTGTCATTGTAACAGTCCCATTTCTGTGCATTTTTTTGTGCCAACTCTTGATCAAAACCAATTCAAACATCTTCATCTTGGCTGGCCCAATTCTGCACCTGTGTGTGGGTGCCATCCAACATCAATACCAATTTAAATCCCTCATTAATAATACTGAATGACCTGGGAATGCTTCAGCAGCATCATATTCGGTATTTTCCTAAGAGATTCTTTTGTTATAAGAAAGTTATTTCCCTACTTTTCTCAGCAACAGCTGCAAGCCATCCATTTACAATGATTGTTTCAAGTGTCTTCTATCTCATCTTACTTGGGACCACAGTCCTGCTTCCTGGCTAGGTGATCTACAAAGAATCTGATAAGGCTGTCCCTAGATGTGGGCAGCCATGACAATAGCTTTCACTTGGTATGGCATCTACCTTTCTTTCTGTAAGCCAACCTTTTCCTCACTGGACACATGTATTTGGCTGCAACTAGCAGAAGGCAGTTTTCATAATTCACAGTGGTGTCTAGCTCCCCCTTCAGAACCCGAGCCTCTTTGCCATATAATTCCAGGAGCTAACCTTACATTTCGCCTGCTCACATTTGCCATCCAACATCAGTCCCAATGATTTCAACAGCAGTGAGTCATATTCCACAACAAATCATATTAAATTATCATATCGTGACTCAGAGATGAAAGGGAGTCATTTGCATTTCAGTGGGGTACTCATTTTTCAGACAGCAACTGAGTTGAAAAAGATCTGTTACTAACTTTCCTTCAACTCTGATTAAATCATTAGCATATATAAAAAATTCTGGCAATTGGATGGATTTGGCATTTCCATAGGTATTATTATAGGTGTAAACATATTCCCTTGAGGTAATCCATGTTATTGTCCTACAGCCTAGTCTTAGGACAATTGTGTTTACAGTGGCTTAGAACAAAAATCTGCCACACTACATGACATTGTTTTACCATGCTGCATTTTTGACATGGCACCTGTTGTGACATTACAGCATCCGTGTTACTGAGGTACTCAAAAATATCTCAACAACCACAGCCATTTCGAATCCATCTTTCATATGCTAAATATGATTCATCTCCTGATCAATATATGCTTTTCCTGGATAGAACAGAGCTTCGGGGAATAAGGCATTGGGCTGAGCTGTTTGCAGAACTTCCAAAGATGGCACAGCAAAGACACAGACCTGAAAATTTTCATCTCGAACATCCATTCTGGGCTTTTGTGCTTTGAGAAGTGAACCTATTGTCATATTTCAAGGATTGTGTGTTATATTTAATCACAAAGCTGACTCAAGGTCCTTTGTGCTTGGGGCAGCAAAGCCTCTTTCAAGAGAAAAAACAACCTGTGAATTTCAAGCCAAAACCAACACATTAAGGCATCTTAAATATCATTAATCATTCAGAAGGTAGGAAAAAACAGACGTTGAAAATATGACTGTGTATTTTCTCCTCTCCCTGTGCATGTTCTGTGTCATTAACTGTGTGATCACATACTTTTCTTAATACAACACAGTAATTTAATTGAACTCCCCAGATTACTCTGTGTGTGTGGATATGGTACCAATTACTACTTACTGCATGCTCCATCTCTCCTGGAAGTATGTATATTATTCCGGAAATCTGGTCATTTTCTGCAGACCTTCCTGGGCAAGTCTTGCTTGTGCAGTTTTCATTTTGTGTTTAATAGGAGTCCCTATACTTGAAGAAACCTGATAACAGAAAGAGAAGTAGGCAATGGATGGGGCACAGAAGGAAATCATCTTCATCTTCTCTTTGGCCATCTGTTCTGGACCATGGACGAAGTTGCCCCTAATGGAAACATTTCACCTCTGGGTTGCACTCAGAGATTTTTATGAGTTCATAGCCCTCTATAAGAGTAGCCTTGTCCATCCTGTAGTGTGACAGGACTATCATAAGTGCAGGGTGACAAGGAACTCGCTGAAGATGAGTATACTGACAGACTCAAAACATTTGTACTTCACATCTACAACTACAAGAAAGCAGGCAGGGAAAGGTTTCATTCATATAACTAACAAAAGACTAGAGAATGACCAGTCTGAAAACCTGCTTCTGACACCACCTTATGTCCATGTGATCCTGGTCTACAGAGAGACACAGTTTAGTTTTAAGGTCCCAAACTGGAGAGCATTGTTCAGCCACACTTTGCTGACAGCACTGTGTAAAACCGCTCTGTGCTTTCTGCCCGTGCAGAGATGCCAGGAGTTGGGGTGAGGGATCCATGAGGGAGAACAGTTGGAAGGGAACTTTATCATGAATAGGAATTCAGCTGCTTTGATGGTTGTGCTGTTTCATTGCTAAGGTGCTTGGTTGCATTTAAATGCTTCAAGTAATCAAGGCTAAAGAATTGAGAGAATGCTCTTATGATCTTTGAGCTGGGGAAAGAACTGTCAATTTTGTTATCAGCAGTAACTTGGCCTGGTATGTTACTTACTTTCAGAAAATGAGTGGCCAATCTGTAAACCACTCTGTGAACTAAATCCAGGCATTCAGAGTTGTAGTTTGACAAGGGACAAAAGAGTTCTCTGGAACAACTCCAGGCAAGCAAGGAGAAATCCAACATAAACCCAGCAAAGACATTGCTTTCCTATCAGTCCCTGCAGGTCTGACCATGATCTCTTGCAGGCTTCTTCTCAAGTTCCTCTCCTGTCATATCCTTTCCCATCTCCATTGCTTCTTCTTGAACTCACACCAGATCCTCACAGTGCAACCCTCTTGAGTTTGTTCCCTTACCCTTTTCTGGTTTAGACAGGTTTCCTATGCTGTGGTGCATTGAATTCTCTTCAGCATCAATAATCAATGAAAACATTATTTCTACTTTAGACTTTCACTGTGCCACTACTGGATTAAATGGGAATAATGAAAGATCTGGAATAGACGTTGAGTTGCTAGCAATGATGAAAACTGTGGAAACATTAGAAGTGATTGAGAAGGCAGCAAAGTTTTATGAAAATATATGCACACAAGCCTTGTGTTTTGTTCTATTTTCATAATAATGGTTAACAATAATAGCACATCAACATTCTCAATAGTAATTTTATCTTTGCAATTGTAAACAACTACCGGAATCTTCTGTGTGATGGAAAGAGCAGGGCAAAAAATGGATAAACTGGGGGTTTTTTGTTTGTTTGTTTTTTAAAAAGAATATCTGTTCCTAGGAGTGCTGCATTAAGTGTATTGTGCTCAATAAAAATGATGTTGACCACGCAAACAGCAGTGAAAGCCATATCATATCCACTCACTAATACGTGGTTGTAATTTTACTCTGTTGGATGTTCTCACTTGTATTCAGAAGCTTCTTGCACTTTGTCCTTCTCTCCTGAGCGTCCTTCTTTGCAGGCTTGCAGGATAAAATGTCTATATTATTACCCACTTTGTTTCCCTTTTTCAAAATATTGTAGTTACATTGTAATTCATAAATGTTTTATTATAAACAATACTGCACTCTACCTGCTCCTAAATCTTCGTTTGCAAAGCCTAGCCATGATGACTACCTGCTAGTCTGACACTCTTGAGTAGGTTTCATGCATTGCCTTTTTGACAGCCTTTGACTGCATGCTTTGAAAGGCTGATTTTATTAGGGATGTTTCTTTGAAAACCCTTGAAAAAGGCAGCAATTGGCTAAAGAGAGAAATCCTCCATAAGACTCAGAAAACGAGATAGCCACATCCCTTTTTCAGAATATATATCTCTACTTTGGCAAACAGGATACAGAAGCTGCTTCAGGCAGAAAGAATTCAGGGCAGCCAGTGATTTCCTTGATTGAACCCTCTCTAACTCCTCCACCTGACATCCACTACGTAGCAAGAGCAGCTTGTTTTGTACACAGTACATCGTCTGTGATTTTTGTCCATATACCAGTGAAAACAGTGTTGAACAGGCAACGCCTGGGCTTCTACTGTGCAATAAAGCTGCTAAAGAATAATCATCACGTTGTATCTCACCTTCAAGGTGGAGAGATGGACAGTGAAACAATGGACATCAGTAGTTGACCTATGTGTCAAAGGCTGTAAATCGTCAGCACATAAAATTCTACAGGGTAAATCCTGCAGGCTCAGAGGAGCCTATAGGATCACCACAAGGCTCAGCTAAGTTCTGGAAGATAAACCTGCCAGGGATTCACTGAATCCCAGATTTAATTCTTTCCTTTTTTCAAATGTTTCATCTAATAGTCAGTATCAGAAACAACAGCAAAGAAAAATGGAAAGGTTAATGTTTCAAAAGATCTCCTTTCTGGTTTATATTTACTGGTATATTCTCTGTGTATATCTTCCTTTAAAGACACCCTGGAATATTTTTCCCATCAATTTCCTTTCGTCTTTCTGTAAGTTCTTTTACTGTATTCATCACTGCAATATTTTGTGGTACTTTCAAGGAACTTGGCTAACTGTCCTTGCTTTCACCTCCCTTCTTCTGGGAGGAAAGTGTGCACATTGGAGCCCGTTGTCTGGAATGCTTTTGAGATATACTGTCCAAAAAGTGAATGTGTATGCTTGTGTGTCTATAAATTCCTATTAAATGCCAAGGTCAAAAAAATATACATTGCACATAGAAGTAGGAGGTTGTGAGATTTAAGGGAAGGTGAGATCGTGCCAAGGAAGAGTATCAAATTTTAGCTCAAATATTAAAATATAATTTTAAATGTTCAAGCTGCTAAATTATATGAGTGTTCTCAACACACATTCTCTGGGATCAATTAACAATGCTTTAAGTAATAAGTTGTAATTTACTTTCTGCAGTCATTGACCATGAAGATTTGCAGCTGATAGTGAGGTAATAAAATATACAATGTATATTTTAAACGTGCATCAATTCACAAAGTTAATTTGTAGTTTAGAGAGCTAAAAATCTACGTATGATACATTTTAGCTAAATTGCTTAGAGAAATAACATCTCAGAAATATGATGTTTTGTGTGGAACATTACTGTAGAAAGGTAGGAAACACTAACAACTTAGAAATGTGCAAATGTTGGGATTAATTGAAAGGATCACATCCTGCTGACAGACCATCAGCACCACTGCAGCCAGCTGCCAGCTGAGTTTGGGATAGAGGAAGAACAGGACCTGTTCCCTTCTAATTTTGTTTGTTGAAAGCTCATTCTCACTTCTGACTTTGAAGCCACGTTTTCTTGAATCACAGTTTGATGTGGAGTGATTTTGTAGTCTTTCTAATGAGAAATGCTTAAGTACAGATCATTCAGGAAAAGGACTTGTACCACACAAGCATCTTCTTGCACAGTGGAAATGGTATTAAAAAAAAAAAAAAAAAAAGATGTATTCAGGCTTTACATTGCTTTTCTTTTCCATTGCTACTCAGAAGCAAACTATTGGACTTTTCCCTCTGAGGGGCAATTAGAGGGACATAGTGAGCAAGTCTTCATGGGGAGACAGGAACAGCCCTGACTCTTGCTGCCCAGCTCCCAGCTCTGAGAGCTGCTTCCCCAAATGGCACTCTCTGTCTCACTGAAGTGGGAAAAGAAGGTGAACTCTAGAGAGCTGTAAAATCAGAAATGTTACAACATCTAGGACATCAATCAGCAATGCTATTTATCCACACTATAGAACTTTGTATGCTGAAAATGGTTCAGCTCAGATCGAAAGGTTGTTTAGCAATGATTTGAATAGGTTTGTGGGAAGAGGATCTTAATTACATATTCTGGTTTTTGCATTTCTCCAGTTGAAATTATTGGAATCTTTTTGCATATCATAAGTTGCACCATGTAGAAAGGGAAAAAATACTTCCAGAGACCATGGGCTCAAGAGGCCTTCTCACTGATGGGAACTGGCTTTGCCAGAGAAGCCTGCCATGTAATCCTTCCCACGAGATGGTTAAACTCACTTTTTTCTCTTGGTATTACTCATTGCTCTTCCTAAGATCAATCATTCAACTAGAATCTCTTGCTAATTTCCAGCTTAATTTTATCAATTACTGGTATGTTATTATTTAGGAAAAAGTTTCATAAATTAAATAAATGAATTCTCCATGCATGAAGATATTTTAGCTTCAAAGTCAAATATCTCAGCATCTGGATTAGAAGTCTCAAATTTTTAAAGCTGTTTCATCACCTTGAACAAGAGACAGAGGCTTCCTGAGATTTTGAAAATCACTGAGGGACTGAACATTTTTGCAAATACCTGGGTTTCCTCTATTTGCTGTTTATGAAACATGAATGGACTTTCAAATCTGGCTCTAACACTGTGCACCTAGAAAACAGAACATCTTCTGAATTGGTGGGCACAAAGTTTCATCTTCATTCCAGAGAAGCATAAGATGTTGAAGCATTTTAAACCTGCTTGATGTGGAATTAAATGTACTCCTTTTGTGCCTGAAAAAACAAGTTTACAAGCTGTGACACCTGTAGAGATGTAAGTTGATCAAATATGCAAAAAAGCAAAAGCTATGACAAAGTGACACAAGGTATAAAAGCTTATCATGGACTGCGTAGGAACTGGTCTTGTCATTCATAAGTCCCTGAAGTTCTGTGTATTTGTGGAATCTTTGCCTAACATCTAAATGGATAATTTTTTAAATCCCTAATGCTTGTGCCAGTAAAATAGTGATATTAATATGAATTTTTGAGTGACACTAATATTTGTTATTGCAAATGGTGAAAAATTGCCAAAAGGAGAATGTACTTAGTTCTTAAAAACAACAACAAAAAACCACTGAGAGAGAAAAAGAAGCTTCATGACCTCAGATCACTGCCTCATTTTTCAGTACAGAAAGATGTCAGTACAGAAAGAGGAGTTGATCTCTTACCTTAAGTTTAATGACTGCCATCAGTATTTAGCTCTTCAGTGACCTGCTGTGTTGCACTAAGATTACTGGGTTTTCTTTCTAAGCCAATACTCTTTAGATATCTGTGATTTAAATTTATTCGTGTAAGACCTGGGTGGGGATGTGCAGTCAGTGCCCATTTTTGAGCATGGAGCAATTTCCTGAGGTTGAAATCTCTGTGAATGTCAGTAAGCCCTTGCCTCCTGAAGTTTAATATACAGTTAAGACAGGTAAATCCTTGCGTGGTTCACATGGAAGTGATGTAGCCTGACAGTGACAGATGAGAAATTGGTTACTGCAAGATGGGAGGAGGAGGTGGGAACTGTAGCTGTATGGATAAGCCCAGATAGGCCCAACTCCACTAACATTTCTTGTCTAAAGGCTAGGAATCCAGTCTGAGCCAGGAATCCGGGTCCTGCTGTCATCAACAGAGGGAAATAGGTATCAATTTCATAGTGACAGCAGCAGGATTGATCTGATCTCCCTATGGAGGCATTGCTCTTTCTTGGTAGCAATTAATACTGGGAAGGTAGTGGTGTTCGTTTGTCTGATATAGTTATATCCAGTAGTACAAAGCAGCTCCTAGATCTGTGTGGCAGAGGAGGATGGCTCCCTGCAGTGGCATCACTATCTCTGCCAAGATCAACAGAGTTGACTTCTTTCTTTAAAAAAAAACAACAAAAACCCCCCAGAATCCAATTCTAGTCACAAACTCTGTAATAGGTTCCAGCAAGTACTAAGTCTGAAAATTACTGAAGATGTATGGGTGTGTGTCAATTGTGCTTGTTAGGGTCAGGTGGCAAAATACTGTTACTGGTAGACAGTCTCTAATTACAGTCCTTGTTCCATGCTAACTATGAATAGAAACCACTAAGAGTCTTGCAAGGAATTGCAAGATTTCCAAATTAGTCTTGCAGACTTGTGAAATTCGACTTTTTAAATGAGATTTGAATAAGCACCTGGACAGACTACAGACCTATGAAATTCAGCGTGTCACTATGACATGACACCGGGGTTATTGATCTCCTCCCACTTTCATTTTCTAAGCTACAAACCCAACAATTTCAACATAATGAAATTTCTTAAATTCATTGGTTGAGAAGACAGTAAATCTCTTTTTCTCCCTGTAGAATATATTCTGCTCTGCATTTGTTCTTGTTAATTTTCAACCTACAATAAAACATATTTGTAATAAATTATTACACAACAGATTTATTAGTTTCATTTGACTGAAGTTACCAGAGTGGCTAGTCATTGATATTTCATCATTTGGGACCTGGATTTATCCTTTTCCCTTTTCTTTTTAACTGAATTATTGTCTTTAGAATACTGTTTTTTTCTAAAGGGTTTTTTCCTTATGTTTGCTTTCCTTTCCCCTTTTCACTGCATAAGGTAGTTTCAATAGCTCTTGCTGCCTTTGTAAATTTGTATAGTAATTCATATTTATTCATTGGTACGATAGATACCAGAAGACCTCTGTGTGATATCAACTTGTATTGCATCAGATGCATCTTGTTGAGATGCCCTAAAACAAAAGGGAAAATTATATCTACTCATTTCCCCTATAGGTTCAATGAAGATGATTAAACTTTCAATGTAAGTGCAATGTGTGTTAATACACGTTTCATGTGCATTAATGCAGAAAATTCTGCCAAGTCCTTTCAATTGATTTTTATTCTTTCTTGAGAAGAATTTTAAAATTTTTCATCTGGCAGGAATTTGTCATTTCCTAATTCAGAAGTCACATCACTTCAGGCTAAAAATGCCCAAATTAAATGGGTTGAAATTGAAGAAATTAAAATTTAGTGATGGCTGAATGGTAAGAAAGCAGAAAGGCCGACAGAGAAATTACTTTGATCAATCTGGTCTAGTAGAAGGTGACCTTGCCCATGGCAGAGCGGTTGGAACTAGATGATCCCTAAGATACCTTCTAAACCCAAGACATTCTATGATTTTATGGCTTTTTCTTCCAATGAATAATATAAGACTTTACAGAATATTTTAGAAGGCCTGGCTGATATGAGGATAACACCAATTCCAGGCCTTGATTGCACCACTCAGCTGGGTTTGGAGGCCTCACTGCGCTCACATAAAGCAAGGAGGTCTGGAAGATACTCAGTAACTTAAAATTGAGGCTATAATGAAAGAATTTTAGCTTGAATTTACCAAATCACTGTGTAGCTCTTACAGAATGAGCAGCAGAATCTGCATCACACCAGAGACCTGGTGGGATGAAGAGGTCTGTGTACCCCCACGCCTGAGAAGTGTCCCAGCCTGGTGGCTCATGACATGACTGGATTCCAACTGCTGCTTTTCCCTGAGTGAATGTCTACTTCTGGTAAATGCCCTGTGGTGACAACAGCAACATAACTTACTGTTCCTCCCGTCACACATCCTTTCTTTCATCCCAGAGAGAAAAAGACACTTCATTCACCTTTTCAATTATTACTTTTCCAGAATCACATCTGCAGCCAACTGCACATTTTCCCCAGGTTTATCCAATACAGTATTTACTCCTGTCCCTATTCCTGCTTGAGCTCTGAGCAGGGATTTTATCTGGTGACGGGCCCATTATAACCATCACTGCTTACCCTGCAGTTTCTAATATAAATGGTTTCAGGAAAAGTGGATACCTTCTTGCTTGAGCTTTTCTCACTAAAATACATTAGAAACACTTGAGTAAATTCCCATATTCCAGTTTGAAAACTGTGGGGACCAACCTGAGAAAGACAATAAGGACCTCAAAATGTTCAGCTGCAGCTTTTTTTGGATTAAAGCTGTAGTTGCCTGGCTGACAGAGAGCAGACAGCAATAAGGCAGATGCTTCCTTGCCTCCCATATGTCCACTGTACAAAATTAAATTCCAACTCCGGTCAGTTAGATAGGATTTCTCACACTGAGTGGTGAGAAATCCTGTCCTCTGGAGTTTTCAGCAGACCCACTTGCTCTCCCAGCAGCTCCCTCCTCCATGTGCTGCGCCTGACACATAATTGTAGGAGAAGCAGAACTGCCTCTGGACGTGGTGCTCTGCCCAAAGGCAGCCTCCTGCAGCACCCACCCAATGGCACCGTTTTCTCCCAGAAATGAGGTCTGAGAAACAGTCCCGTGAAAGCAGGGGAGGAGCAAAGGGTGTTTCCTTAAATCCTCTGAAACACTCTGCCTCGTGCTCTGGCTTGATTCAGGGAGCAGAGTTTCTCATTATTTCTTTGAATAAAAATCATTGAATGGAACATCAAAAGAACAATTTGGGAGCCTTAGGACATGTTTGATGGCTGTACAGATTCTTGATAGAGCATCAGAGTAGTTGCTTAAGGGAGGACTTTATACCCACCCCCGAATGCTGCAAAACATGGCACAAAAGCCTCCAAAGAGACATCAGCTAATAATAAAACTGCTAACTATAATCACACAACAAGAGGAAGGGAATTATTTTCTTCCATAAATTGTTTCACAATATTAAAAATATTCTTTTTTTTTTTTCAAAGGCTTCTTCCTGCAGGGAGTAGCTTCTGCACAGGCATTTGGAAGAAAGTGCCTGTAGTTACTGCTGGAGTAGACAGGGATAATATTGCCAGCATCTTCAGAAAAGCAGAAGAGTAGAATCTAGGAATGTTCAAAGAGGCTGAAGTCCTTCTGATGGCATTTTTATGACAACTCCCCAGATGAAGTGATTTGAACTTCTGTTACTATTATTCAAATGTGAGAGTATTTTTTTCTCTTTCACTTCAAATACCCTTCACTAGATGTATAAATGCTGTAAATGTGGTCTCTATGAAACATTTTTTTTGATGGCCTTTTAATTATAATAATTAAAATCTATTTACAAAGTCAGACGAGAAGAAGGTTGAGCTAGTTTGGCCTGTGACTTTGCCTGCCTAAAGCTTCCTGGTGACAGAGATGGTAACAGTTTTTGACTGTGAAAAAGTCTTAGCTCTACAGCAACAACAGCCACAGCCTGATGGAGTGTTTTGTGTCAGCAGAAAATACTGACATATAATATTTTCATACCCGTGATAGTATAAATGACCTTAAGCTTTGAATAAAATTCAGTAGCTGGTGTATCTGTTTAAATGATTAATCAATAAGCCCGGAACAAATCTCCCCTGTCATTTCTGTGTCTGCCTGCTGTGCCAAGTGCACAAAGAAAGCACGAAGACATCAGTATGAGATGCATTTTCAGTCAGGGAGCTTTTAGGGAAATTACAGGGTTCTGCAGAATTTCATTCCCCATTAGGACTGACTAGTGTTAAAGTGGAAAAGGAAAGATCTCTTATACCTTTTCCCCTCTGAGAATCTGTATGCTAAGTTTAGGCAGAATGTTTTATCTAATTGAGAATAATTACTCTATAAAACCAAGCCTGTCATTTCCTTTTTTTGTGACAATCCAGTTTTAGTCTACCATTAATATGCACAGAGTAGAGCATTGCTGTGACATTTTGTGGATAGTTTAAAACACTGAGAGTATGTCCCTTGTTCTGACCCACAGAACAAAAATAAACAAAGGAACAGTTTCTACTTGGCAAAACCTTCATCTGTAAGCCCAAAGTAAGAAGATTTTCTTTGCCAAAATATGGCACTGTAGGTGTTAGACTTGGCTTTGGTAGTGTTCACCTCCTTTGCCAGATAATGTTACACCAAACAGATTTTCTGCGGTTGCATTTGAGATACCTGCTTATAAGCACTACAGAATATCTGTGAATTAAAAAAAAAAAAAAAAAGAAAGAGTATTTTAACATTTTTTATTTTCTTGTCTATCCACTTCAAGCAGGTCAGTGTACATTGACCTTTATAAGCCAGACAAGACAAAAGGCTTAAGGGGAGCATTTCCTAGTGGCCTAGAGAGGCTCACTGGCCATTGCAAGGTGCCTCAGCAGACACTGCATCAATCAGATTGGGAAAAGCTGCACAGATGACCCCTAAAAAAAGTTTATAAAGCAAAACTCCTATCTCTACCCTGGTCAACACTCACTGTTTGGTGCATTAGGACTTTAACTTTTAAGCGTTTCACATTTGAGAATAAATCTGTGATTTTTAAAAATATAACCAAAGAAAACAGGGAGGGAGGGGAAGAATGATTTTGTGGTCTATTATTTGCAATTTATGTGCACTGATCTTACTTACATGACCACGAAAAATATTCTAGCAATAGTGCCTTATTACTTTTTTTTAATATGTCTGCATCTTCATATGGTAGACATTCTTCCCCTCTCTCTGGTTCCTCCTCAAACACAGCTGTAAAAAATCTCCATAAAAACACTCGGTCATTTATTGCTTCTAAATTCTTTATTACCTTCCAAACTCTAACTGCCAGTTGTAGTGAGACATTTCTGTACCAGAAACACACATGTACAGCCTAACTCTCTTCGAAGGCTTTCACCCAGCTGGTCCTGTGATGAGGATTTATAGATTGGCTTTTTCAGTGTAACTTTTAAAGTTGAGTTTGGAGCAACCCTCTGTCATGGCCAAAGAATGCTTTGCTCCCCACTGCCACAGCCAACCTACCACAGGGAGAAACAAACCCAGATGAAAGCCATCATACATGAAAGCTCCATCTCCTTGAATATTAGCATACAGTTTACATGCACAATGGATGTAATGGGAAAATTAGTAATGGTCACAAGATGATATTACCTTGTGCCTCCTAGAGTCGGCCAGTCTCATTCATTGATAGTTCTCATCAGTAAAAAGAATCCCTTGCTTTCGAGTCTGTCCTTGAAAGCAGGATGGAGTTGAGGTAGATGTTTTCCAACGTAATGTGCCATTGAGTGCCAGCTGACCTATGGCCTACAATATAGAAACTGTTTGACTATGGCATAGCATTGAAAATATGACCTGATGTTATTATTCAGGTTAAGTGTTATCACCCTGCCCTCAGCAGTGCAGCTCAGCAACGCACTCAGTGCTTCAATATGCAATGTGAATACAGCATGTGTGCTCTGCTCTGAATGCAACATCTGAATTCCACATCTACTGAGAAAAATCGGAGTCCTTGAAGATGAAAAGCTTCAGCTTAGTGCAGGATGTATAGACATTCCTGTACAGTTCAGCTTCATCATTCTTCAATTAAAAATTAGTCTTTTCAGGACCTATTTTTCTTCTCACACTCACCAGTCCTAACTTCAACACTTGCTCAAAGGCTGTACTTCGGTCCCTCACCCTGGTAAGCCTCTTACAATGTGGGAAGGCAAGCTGGTGAGGGCTCATAGTCATCAGTACATCCGTGCTCAGTAGCTGGCAGTGTGAGGTCAGGCATCTGCTCTGTGCAGAAACACTGTGTATGGAAACACAGTGCATAGCATTAGCCTCCTCTTGTAAATACACCTCCTTCCCCCCAACCCCCCATGATGCAAAAGTATTTAGCTCTCAACAAGAAGCCTCCTGAGGCAGGAGAGGCCTGCAGGAAATATTTTGCAAGGATCAAGGAGCATTTACCAAGCTCCTAAGCACCAGAGAGACTCTCCTTCAAATTTCAGTGCAACTCTCTTTCGAAAAATAAAATCCCAAGCCTAGAATGTTTCCCAAAGGCAAAGTGGGCTAAAAAAGGCTTCTCCAACAGGAAAAGTTTGCACTTTGCATGACAGCTTGACTAATCTTGGCTGATGCATCTATCAGCTTTTAGTTGCAAAACTAATTGTACTACAGACAAGTAGGAAAAGGGCTTTCGTCAATGCCCATGGCTTTGAAGTCAGGTTTCAGACCAGCAGTTGCTTACAAACAATTTGCTTGATGCAGTAAGGTATCATCATTTTCACATTTCTGACTGAAAAGAAGTCCTGGGAGCTCTTTCTCTCTTCCTCGTAAAATCCTCATAAAGCTCTGGGGTGTCCCCTAGCTCCAGTGGGCTGTCTCTCCTGCGTAATAAAAATGTCTTCCAAGCAAAACACCCCAATTAAATCAGTGAAAATGTTGCCTGAATGAGGATCTGGCCTCATGGATGTTAAGCTGAGTGAAAAGATCTTTACATGATTGATTTCCCAAGCCTCTCAGCGTTGGAGTATCCTGTTCCTGAATCCTCTGCTCAGCCAGAAGGCAATTATGTGCAATCTCATCAGCGGTGAACAAGAGGAAATAACTACCTCATGGTGCAACATGTGATAATGATGCTCACTTGGGGTATGTGCCTTGTCCACTGCTGCTGCTCCAGATAGATGTTTATGAGGTGTTCCTCAGCAGTGCTATTGTTCAACAAATATCTTCCTTCCTCGTACAAGGACTTTTGGTGTCATTCTCGAACTGGGTCATCCTCAACTTTATTTTATTCACCCCAGTATCACTTGATATTTAAAATTTTGCTTTGGTTGTTGCTGGTTACCCTGACCTTCAGAGCTGGAGGGCGACTCACAGATATTCCCTGGTAAAGAGAGGTAACAATGGAAATGTTGCAGTTTCCCTCCTTTGCAAAGTTTGCCTCGGAAGGATGGTGGGGAATGAACTGACCAGCTGCAAGAAATCAGCAACTGGTCCTGTTGTGTTGCTGCAAATGCATTTCTTTGCTCCTGTCCATGTATGAAAGCCAGCCTCAGTTAGAACAGCTCCCCAAAAAGTCTTTGTAGTGCTGGCCACTTGAATCCACATGCTGGTTTTGTATGTGAGGAAACAGGTACAAACAAAACATTCAGAGGGGCAGAGGACCACACAGAGACTGTTTCACAGCTGGCCCAGATCACTGTGGTTTGACAAACATTTTCATCTCTCTCTAAAGGAACTTCAGAGGACATCCTGGTTTACTTCCCACCAGTGTTTCTAGAGTGTCTGTCAGCGGTGTTTTCTGCTCCCATTTGCTGCATCACAGCAGAAAACAAGATGTCAGGAATGCTCTGGACCTGTCTGTCCAGATCAGCCTATGCATTGCAGAGTTGCTGGGAGAGACCCTGATCTCCTCCTGCCCCTTCCCAAGATGATGGATTTTCCCATCCTTACAGGTACACTATTTCCCACTGCCAGGAGAAACCTGCTTACTTTCCAAAAATATGAGAGGAATTTTTTTCCCAGTTGTCTCCTAGAGAGGATCCATTTTGCAGGAGATTATTCTGCTGCAGGCAAGGATCACAGCACACTTGTCTGTCACTGCTGCTGTCACCAAAGGCCTGCAGAGGCATCGGGAGCCATTCAAAGGAGCTCACATATGACAGCAAACACTGTACATGGTACAAGGGGTATTGCAGCAGCAAGTGGTGGCTGAAAGACTGAGAGAGGCAAGAGGAAGGCACGGACAAAGTGCAGGTTGAAGCAGGTATTTTCTGGGAGGTGAGGGAGAGCAATGACTTGTCAGGAAAACTTTTCCAGCACCATTGGCTGATTTCTGAGGAAGCGCACACTGAGGAAGCCTCTAGCTTGGTAAAATGCACTTGATTCTTCCCCCTCCTGCAAGGCCTGCTTTGCTGTGCTGAGGTAGCAATGCTGGGTGTTCGTCAGCACAGGGGGATGGCACATCTAAACCACTCCTCTCTCCACAGAGTCAAATATATACGGTTGTCAAAACCAAACTTCCTTCAAAAATTGAAATCCTTTTGGAAGTAGTGATAACAAAGCAGAAATTCTAGGCTTTATAAAACTCTTCTCTACCTTGACTGTGAAGGCTGTTTTTAATTAGGATGAAAGGCTTTGCTATTGCAGGACCTTTTTCTTCAACATGGTAGTCCTGCTTCAAAAAGATGCCAACAAAAGTGCAGGCAGAAACACCAGCCATTTCTGGCTGCTTCATGTCACTGATCAAGCTCAGACACGTCCTCCTCACCCAGTCCCTGACTTTTGGAAGTTATACACAGTCATTCCAAGGCAACAATTGTCTTCCCTCATGACATAACAAGGTCTGAATGAATTATTCAGTGTGGCTCAAGACTTTTTAATAATTAATCATGAAAGCCTAGAAAAAAACCCTAATACCATTGGTACCTTTCCCAACAATCAGGCTTGCCAAACAGAAGAGTTCCATGGGGGGAACAGCAGAAATTGTCAGAGAAGCTGTGTATGGGGCTGGTAACCATCCCACTTCTGCCAAGCAATTGATGCTGCTACACCCCCCACAGCATTTAGGGAATGAAATCAAGGTCCCCCTCTTTCCAGTTGTTTCCCAATGGCAGATCTACCCACTCCCTCAAGATGAGTGGAAGCTCAGCACACTTGCAGGAGTGTAGAACCAGCATCTCTCTACCAGACACACACTCTGAACTGGGCTAGTATGCTTGCAGTCCTGATTTACTGGGCTGAAGGTGCAGCCTGCAACACAGGATTTATACAAACACCAATTCCTAAAGAGCCTTCTGCAATTTTGCTGGTTTCGATAGCTCTTCTGTGTCCTCCTACAATTTCTTAGGCCTTCTCACCCCTGTTTCTCTTCTATTCCTGTGTATTGCTGCGGAAGTAAAGGGGAGATGCCCACCCTTGGACCCATGTCTCCATAGGAGAGAGACTATCTTGCTTGACGAGTTGGTTCCCATTGTCCAGAGCATGTTTTTTACCAACCAGCTGGTAAAGTACACAAGTTGCTGACATACTACAGCTGGGAGGCCTGTGAGTGGTTTTCAATAAAGCCTAGTTTTGCAATGCTAATGCTATTTCAGTTGCTAATACATTGGCATGGTTTCCAAAGCATTGTCATGAGAGGAAGAAAAGCCAGATAGTTGATATTCATACCAGAGCTAAGCACTATATGCCATATTCTCATCATTGTGGTCTGTTTTCCAAGTAGGGCATTAAATGCACTATGTGCTTATTCCTTATTTCCTTTTTATACCTAGACTTGAGCCCCATGCTTAGAGATGCATTCGCTACTATTTTACAAATTTCAGATGTAGTTTGTGTAAGCCACACCTTGTCCTGTCATGTGCACCTCGGGGAAGAATCTGGCTCCCTCCTCTGTCTCCCCTCCAAGTAGACAGCTGAAGAGAGCAGTGAGCTCCTGTCATCCACAGCTCCTTACAATGACTGGGAATTTCACTACCTCTCCTTACCTTTCATGTGGCACAGCCCCCATCTATCCAGGTGCCCTCCACTGGACTTGCTCCAGTGTGGCAATGTCCTTCTCATGCTGGGGAGCCCTAAACTGGACCCAGTGCTCCAGGCATGGTCTCACTTGAGGGGAAGAGAGATGAAGGATCACTTTCCTGGATGCTGAGAGGCTTACTTTAGCAAAACAAATGATTGTCTCACCAAACCCAGTCATGTCATGTCTTCTGAGCCAGCACTGCAAACTGCATTACTTAGCCTTCCTGCCCTTAGTACATCCCGGTTTTATCACCCCCCTAAACCTCACAAGCAAGTTAAAGAGAAGAAAGACTGTTCACTGTCGAAACTGTTGACACTGCAACAAACTGCCAGCTTAGTTCACCAATGGGCTTTATAAGGACCCAGGCCCAACAGGACCCCAGAGGTAATAGTCCCTGGAAGCACACTGGTCTACCCACACTCACTGCAGGCCTCTTTGGACCTGCAGCACTGCCTGAAATCATGAGCTGAAGGCTCAGCCCTGCTCTAGCCTAAGTGCTAAATGAGTACACAGATTTCAGCTGTCCCTGGTGCAAAACCTATCACTCTTACTTATGTGCATATAATAAATGACCTGAGATTATTATACACATGCTCTAAACTACCACGTTGCAAACCATGACGAATCTGACTGTCTAACATAATAAATGACAACATAACTCTTCTCATTACAGGCACTGCCACAGCTACTTCAGTGCAAAGTTGTGATTATGTTGCAGTGTAATGAAGCATGTTCCAGTTTGCTGACAGCATTATGGTCTCTGGTAATTATCCTATTTTTCTTATCTCTGTGAGTCACAGAATAAACAGAACAAGCAGTAAGTGAGGATTTGTAGTTAAGATGGTGTTATATTGCCTTTGCTTTGACCAACCCTCTTGAGCTATGAGGGACATACAAGTCCTTGGCAGAAATAGCAAAAATCAATTTGATGAGCAGTTATTTAGTTGCTTTTATCTGCTTGTTTTATCCTTTGGTAATCAATGACAGATTTTAGCTTTGATTCGATTGTTCGTAAGATTCAAAAACCACTTTTCCCCAAGTAAAATCACTATATCAAATTACAGATGATTTAAAAATGTGAAAAGATACAAGGTAAACCAAGCCCCTCGAGACTGAAGAGAGTCCTCTCTCACCCAGAGCATGTCTTTACCCTATAGTATGTAATTCTAAAAAATTCTGAGCATGATACGAAACAATATATGAATTAAGTTAATTTTATTCTGTGATTTGAAGTTGTCTTAATCAAGCATGCTGAAGCCAAAGGAAAGCTGGTAAAGCTGAAAGTCAGTGGGAAGTTTCTATGTGTGCAGTACATTTGTGTTTCCAAGCTCTCTCTTTGCTGAGCTCAGCTTTGCTTCAGCAAGGGTTAGCTACTGTTCTAAGTCTGGAAAATTAAAAAGTCTGCCATTAAAGGTATATAGCCAGTTTTAAGAGAATTTATTTTACTGGAAATGAGGATTTAAAGTTCATTTTGAGGTCTCTTATTATATGTGTTACAAAAAATACTAAAAGGACTTCAAGTGATATTATTTCTACTAATGGTTCCATCAATGACTAATGTCTCAGTTTAGATCCTGTTACAAACTCCTCAAAATGCCAATACAAAAACCTTGCTTAATGACACTGTGACCTTTGTTTATTACTTTTCTGATATATGTGCTGTTTGTATGAACAAACTTCTTTCACCAAAATTACCTGAGAGGACATTTCATAACATTTATAGTTTTTGTCTTCAGGAGAAAAGACATCGAATGTGTTCTGTCTAGCACACATTGACTGCAAAATGTTTCTTCTGTCTGCCAGCACTACACAAATCTTCATGGAGACAGATACACCATTCCTTCACCTCATCAATTAAGTGCCAAAAACACTATAGGATGCTGATAGCTTCCTTTTCTTTTATTTGAAAAGCTGTATTAACTATGCAAGAGAACTAGTAAGGGATAGGACCCTGCTTTAAGCATGACCTGCTTGCTTCACTTTAGTGTCCCTGGGAATTTCAAAGGTTTTATTTAGCATTTTGAGACAGGTAAATAGTAATGTATGGTGGCAATCAGAATTTTAATTTTACAGTAAATTTCACTAGTTTGAAGTTTATTTTCATTCTGAAGCAGAACAGAACACCACATGAAAACTTCTATGAAACCAATATTTGAGGAAAAGGCTGGATAGGAGGTAAGTAAAGTAAAATGTTTCCCTTCAGTTTGCTTTCTTTTTCCATTCCTTCCAATATGATTCAACATTTTTAGAAATGGCAGTCATTTCAAAAAGAAAGGAAAAGACTAAACGTTCCCAAGCAAAAATAAATTGAGTTAAGCTACCCCACTAATAAAATTAAATTCTTCATTACATGAATATTCAGCTTTGCTAAAGCATATTTTCAAATGAGAGAATATTACACCAGGGAAAATGATTCATTTTTCTATGATGCAGAACAATAGGATGCTCTGCTGCAGGGATGTTATGTGTTAAGGGAGAATGGAAGAGGTTAGGAGTCTTCTCAGCCTTTTTGCTGTCTTTGGCGGGTGACTTTTTTTTCCCAGATCTTGTGTACCTGATTGAAAAACAGTCAGGTGCAGTGTGCTGGTAGCCTGGTAGAGCATGGTCAATAGCCCATGGCGAGAAATTACACACTGTGGCCAGGAAGAAGGGATAGATAGGGGAAAGATTCAAGAATTTCCTAGATTCATGAAATACAAGGTTGGAAGGGACCTCAAGGATCGTCTTGGCAAAAGCATAGTCTAGAGAAGATGGCCGAGCACCCTGTCCAATTGGATCTTAAAAATGTCTAATTTTGGGGATCCACCACTTCCTTGTGGAGATTATTCCAGTGCCTGGTTGTTCCATTGTGAAAAATTTTACTTTCGTCTCCAATTGGAAACATGATCTGATCAGTTGCATAATGTCCTTACACAAACAGATTATCAAGGAGAAAAAGGTCAGATTTTCAAAGGTCCTTAGAATTTGCTGTTCCCACTGACTTCTAGTAGGAGTGGATAATGTTCACTTCCTCTCTAGCCATGCTTGAAAGTTGTGATTTTCCTCAATTTTTTTGGAGATGAATATGAAATTAAAGTAATATCAGTTCATTCTGGCTTTCTTATAAGCACCACACACTGAAGTGAAACAGAAGAACCTCCAAAGAAATAAATGGAGATTGCCTAGGGATTGTAGTTATGGATGAGGATGAAGAGACCCATCATCACCTGTGTTCACCTTTTCAAAATCTTTAGACACAAGCTCAATGTTACCACTGAAAGGGAGGTCTGAGTACCAGGAGCAGAGACACAAGGAGACACAAATATGCGTGAGGTATGGGGAACTCAATATTAAGCTAGACAAAGGTGGTTTTGCAAGGCCGTATGTCTTTCTGTAACCAACATTTTTGGCTGTCCTCTTTAAGGGATTTATACTTCATCACTGTTCCCAGAATAAGTCACCAGAGTCTGACTGGCCAGTCTTTCGGCCAATTTAAGCTCCTGTAGTCCTTTGAAGTCTGCAAGGAAATACCAGTTTACAGCTGCCGTGGGTCTGGTCCAAGGTTTCTAAATAAGAATAGACGTATTAATTACATATGGAAACAGTCATCAATTCCAGATTGCATTGAGAGACAATGGTTATAATTTAATTGTAGTTTTCCACTTTTCATGACAGTCCATGACATCAGCAGATTATTAAACTACAGATTTCTTTTTCAGCCCAAGATTCTGTGCTATTGCTCTCTGGAAAACTAGATTAAATTAATTAAGAAAAAAGGTGTTAAACATTATGTCGAGATGAATAGGCCCACCTAAGAAAGTACTAAAGTATTACTGAATATCTATCAAAAAAATTTAATGAAATCAGAGGTATCAAGTCAATAAAAAAGCCATAGTTTGTCCAAAGTGGGAAGATTGTTTGAATGGTCCTCCATTTATTTTCAATCTAACCCTAGAGCTTTATTTCTCATTACAGACCTGAGGGGACACACAGAGTCCAGCCAATTTTTAGTGTGGGTTTGTCAGTTCAGCCTGCTGTAAGTCTAAGGTTTTGCTAAAGCATTGGGCTTCAGCGAACACTTGCGTTTCTAGCTGCTCAGTAACAGACCCATTCAAAGCCTTAAATAGAAAGATGCTAGCATTTCACATCAGGAAGTAATAGCCACAATTTTTGTTTGCTTTTTAATACCCCCTCATGACTGTCCCAACAATGATGTGATAATCATCCTACTTAAACAGTAGCACTGTGTGGTACTGGAGCACCTCTCATAGACAAACCATTTTCTTTTCTCCAGACAGAAGTTAATGCCAGTCTCCCACCACTCTGGCAAGTGCATCCCTGCCATTCATAAAGCATAGCCAAAAACTTTAAAAGCTGCCAGCTGAGTAAAAGCATCGCTGCACATTGAAGCTAAAGGTTACATTAAGGAAAACATCCCTTCATGCAGTATTTACTAAGAAGAAAACAAGGCCTTTTTTTAGAACCCTATTGTTCTTTCCCACATAGGGGAATGGTTGCCTTGCAAGTTTGTTCCCCTTTACAGGCCTCAGAGAACAGAACATTTCTGCTTTCAAGCCTCCTAGCAGATATTTAACAAATACAATAACAGTCAAACTACAGACTGTGTTCTACCCTTGAGCGCATGCTGGTTGTGAGCAGGTGGGACATTGCCTAACACTGCAGAAAGCTTCTAGCAAAAATCAAAATTATCACCCTACTACCAGTTTGTCAGGTAATCTGAATTCTTACCAATAAAACAATAGAGAAGTTGATCTGGCAGGTCTGAAATAGCAGTAAACTATTGTTGCACTGACCTCACTTCAGGTTGTTAAGGAGGACAGAGACATTGTGCTTTTCACCTAATTCCATCTTCCATTCAGTCCAGCCCCCTGGGCATTCAGGAATTCCCAACAGGTGCTCGAGAATAAAAAGCATCACAGGAAAGGACTTGTGATGCACCTGCAGACAACAGACAATCACTCATCCCCAGCAAGTGGCTAATGCTGGTGATTACTTCAGCAGGAACTCCAGGAATGGAAGAACAAAAGTTCTAGAATAGAGAAGAACAAAAACATATAGAATACAGAATTATAGAACCATGGGTTATCCTGAGTTGGAAAGGACCCACAATGATCATTGAGTCCAACTCCTGGACCTGCACAGGAGATGTAAACCTGAAGAGATGTAAGTTTAAAGGCATTTTATCATCCAAAATTCTTCAAATAACAACTGGCTTTTTTTGAGAACAAAAGCTTTAATTTCTGGATTGTCTCTTACCATTTGTAACAGGGGAAAATCTTTTTGTTCTTTTAATACCTAACCAGAGGCCACTCAGAGTCATGCTCTAATTCACATAACACTGGAGGAAATTGCTGAAGATAGGACTGTCCTGGTGGTTTTGAAAATGGAATAGGCTTGTACTCCAAGATCTGTTCACAAAACACTGTCTGCAAGTTAGTAATTGGTGACACACTCAAGCTAAAGGATAATGTATTCCCATACAACTACATGGGTTGTATTGCTCATGTCAGACACGGAGCCTAAGCCGGTTCTCCTCAGTGCATATGCTGGGATCTCATTTAGGGCTCCAACTCTTTACTTCATGAAAATATAGTAACTCTGGATCTTCACAGGGAAAGACACAAACTCATCTCTCACTACTGTTTGCTTGAATTTTTCAAGTGCATGTGCAACTTGATGAACTCAACTCTTGCAGCACATGGAAAACCCTCATAGGCTTGCTCAGGTTACTAACCTGGAATTCAGTGGAATATTTCTTTTGGTAAATTCCACAATTGTCTTGTTGTTGAAGTTGAGCACAGATTGATGAATGATCAGAGAGATCATAAGAAGTTTAATTAGATTATGATTTAGTTTTTATGAAGTTATTCAATCTACCAAAAAATCTGAGTGATGCAAAACCACCACATCATTCCATGAGTTCTAATTGATCTTTTGTTGTGCTGTAGGCTTAAAGCCTGACATTTAGATGCTTCTCAGCTATCTCTTAGGGGAACTTGTATGACACAGGTTTTTTTTCCTAAGTGAAAATAACGTTTCATTATATTGAAAGTTAGTTATTATTTCCTTTCTGTTTAAATACTGTTCTGGGACATGTTGTGACAGTACATTAGGAGCATTGTGGAAGACACTGTATTGAAGGAGTGAGTGATCTTGGGCAAGCTGTATGTGCTCTATTGAACCTTGTACTTAGGGTTTGAGAAGCCCAAATGTCAGTTAGCTTACGTAGATGCTGTAAGGGAATGTGCTGGAACATCCAGTGCTGGCCTGTGTTCTACTCTGGTGGGTGTAATGAAAGACACCTGTCAGGAGAAGGTATCTGATTTTGTTTGTTACAAACAATAAAAGGTACCATTCTATGGGAGGGAGGACGAATGTCTCCATGGATGTGATCTACAGTGTGCCATGGGAAAATGCAGACATGGTCTGTCCGAGGCTTCACGAAAGTGAGATCCCTGGTATATGAAGGGTTGTAAGGTTTGCTCACTATCTATATTCCTCTTTTTATTCTACCTAATTAAAACAGCTGTTTTATTACAGCATCTGTAACCGTGTCTTGCTTAGTAATATCCAGAAAAACTTCTGCACCACCAATCCCTGCAAAATATCATGTCCCAGTTTATTGAGAGTCTCATCTATCTCAGTTATTCTCATCTTAAAATTTTGAAGAAAAGATGTCCTGTTTTGAAGACGAGGTCTAAGACTGATCATTAGGGAGAAGACAAGTGTTATTGCATTTAGATGAATTTTACAGGAAGAAAATCTTCAGAGATGAAAGCATAAACCACTCTACATTCCCATAGGGACTTAATACTGCCTTCCTGTATGCAGCCAGGGCTACTGACAGCCTGATCTGCAGAGAGAAGATGCTGTCCTGGGACATTTTCCTCCTGCACTTTCCATTCCTACCCTCTGTGTTCCTAAAGGAATACTTCCCTTGATCCACAGGGTAGTCATCACTTTGTCCCGCCTTGTGGAGCCTCTTGCCCAAATATCACTGGTTTCTCTGGGAATGGTCAATTCCTGGTGGCATCCCAGTAAGAGTCTATGCCTTCAGACTGGTTAAAGGCAAATCATCTTTTGGAGGAGGGTTTTCAAGAAGTTCTTCAGAGTGAGTCTAGAAATTAGATTTGTGAATGGCTTTTCATACTGAAACAGGTTTTATCTTGCTTACAGTCTGTAACTGTGCAGCCTTGTGTTCCACATCTACACACTTTTTCTGCAATAGACAGACACACTATTGTAAAATCCTGGCATCATTTTCAGCATTTTCTCTCTTAGTACAAGGTACGCTTTTCCATCTAAAAGGTTTTCCATATCCATTGGTTTTAAAATCATATATTGAATTATATTAAACTATTCCTTACAAATAATAAAGTACAGTAATAATTTAATACAGTCATTGCTCAATACAGTAATATCTGGTATTATGAATAAAGCAAAGAGATTCCTACTGCTTCACAGAATCTAATACACTCTACATTTTAGAAGACTTTCATGACATGTATTAGTTATGTCAGTGGCCATTATGTCTGTAAGTGTATTTTAGGGGGAAATAAAAAGCACATTATAGTATATTTAAATAGCATACTTAATATAAACTAAAAATAAATACCTCTCTACAGAGACTGACTTCTCTAAATAAGACCTGTGCAATGAAGGTCGTCTGTAGATTAAAAAACACCTCTATTAAAGTCATTACCTCTGGGAATATCTCCCAAGTAAAAAGTTGAGACAATTAAAATGATACTAGAAAATTATTCTAGACAAAGGACTGGATCCAACATGGAACATAAACTCTCCTAGATTCAGTTGTATAGGACCTGGCCTCCATCTTCCTGGAGAAGTCATAGCCATGGCTGAATTACCTTGTGCTCTCCTTGCTCTGTAGAGCAGGCACAGGTTTGTGCCCATGAGAAACTAGGACCTGTAGCTGCAAGTCCTCTCAGCTACCTCATGAGAAATGTTCGTGAGGATGTCTGTAAGATTTATCTCTTTCCAAAAGAAAGGTATCTCAGGTGGAGCAGTACAGAGGCGTCTCCTACCTCTGAGCTGCTGGGACTCCACATTCACCTGCTCTCACAAAAGAAGTACCAGGTGTTGTGTCCCACTCCACACTGACGCTCTTCTGGTGCTCCTTCACTTCAGCGATTGCTTAGCCATTGAGAATCAGATTCATTTCCTTGGGGCATCTGGATCCATACGTCTCTGATGGAGATAAGAAGGTACACTGAGCTGGGCTCAGTGAGATTCACATTGATGGTATGTGCCATAAGGTTATCAGGGAAGTTTCTTTGAGGATCTGGACCCATATATCAACTAGCGAAAAATGAACACAGGGCACTTCATTAGTCTAGAGAAAACCATGCACAGTGACCCATTAGACAGCTGATGCAAGGCACTGTAATTGCAGAGATCACAACTAACTTGTAACTTCTTACTGCTCCAGCTTTCAAAACTCTTTCCATCTGCTTCTTCATTGCACAAAGCCTGGAAGTACCCCACTAAAGATGGGTGAGCTACATACATATTACCACATCAGTGCTTGTCACAGTGAAAATGTCCATATTATTAAAGGTTTCACAGCTATTTAACTCTTGAGGAACATGTTCTACATTTTGCAACATGGCAGACTTATGTCTTTCTAACTGCTTAAACACTTTTGCTATAAGCTTTTTACATTAAAGTAAACAAAGGAAACTTTGACATTTCTCTATCATTTAGCAAATGACAGCACTTCATTGCACAATCCTGAAGACATGCTATTTAGGGCATCATTCCTCTCAGAAAAGAGACACAATGCCAAACAAAATCTCTCCAGAAACCCTTAAAATGATTCTTTGAAGGAAGCACTTACTCAAACCCATTTGTCTTGAGGAATTACTTTTTAATTCTCTATCTCAAGCACAGCTGTAATCCACATATTTTCAATTCAATTTGTTGTTTAATGGAACTAGTTGATCAAATTTATACATTTAGAGTAAATTCTAATATCTTATTCTCTCTTCAGACAGCTGAAGTAAATTTTCCACTCAAGTTGACAATTCTGCAAAGGTGAATTGACATAAATTAGAGCCTTTACCTGTTTTTCTTTGTTTCTAAAAATTAGTTTAACTGATTTTATCACATGGGTGTATTCTAGCACTGAAGCACTGTGTTTCAGTATGAGTTCACATGAATTAAAATGAAAATTCTTTCCTAGCAATCTTGGATTTTCTGCTTTCTTTGTCAAGCAGATCAGTAGCAGCTTTTCTTTCAAGGTGCTATATCACTTGGCACCATAATGTTTTGATGGCAAAAGTGCAAAAAATTGCCTTTCAAAAGATGAAAACCAAAAGAAATTTGCTTCAATTTAGTAAAATCACTTCCACAGTAAGCAAAGTTCTCAACTACTGCAGCAAGTCAACTCTGACCTCCCATATTGTGAAACTAGTTTTCATAGTATAAGAAAATACACTTTTAAAAAGCTCTCTGACATAAACTTGCTGCAACTCTCCAAGCACCACTTCTTCTTCCCCAGCAGACAAGAGAACAACAAAAGCTTCATTATGCCTATGTTTACTGGATATATCTTCTTCCAGAATAGTTTTTATGGCACAGAGTATAGCAATTACAGAAATACTGAGGGCTCTGTGCATCCTTAAAAGGGAATGTGAAGACATGCAAGTGGAATGGAAACCACATAGTGAAGATATGTTGCTTCTTGTAAACAATAGCATGCGAGTCAACCATGTAAGTCATCTTCCCATATCTTCAGTGCCCCAGGCACCAAAGTTATCTGTAACAGGATTAGTCCAAATCCCTATGCAGAACAGTGACAGAAAGGGACTAGAGTCTTTTAGGATGCTTCATGCTCACCTACCATTAACTAGACCATTAACTAAGATGGCACTATTGTAGAGTGACAGTGGTAGCCTCCATGGCGTGGGTGTAGAACTCCTCATGCCCACAGTCAGTGCTTTCCAAGGTGGAATTGCATGCACTCCCGGGTACTTCTCTCAGAGCTCCCCTGAGCAGTAGCACGAACAAGATCTGCCAGAGCTTTCTGTGATCTCAGAGAGTTGTGAGGAAACAGGCAAAACTTCTCAGGTCAAGTCAGACAGAAGACTTCATTGAATACTAGCTGTTTATATTGTCAGAAAGATGAGCTTCTCCCGTTGGCCCAGAAAATTGGTCACAAGCCATCTGATGACCAACAGAGCCCTAAGAGATGTGTGGTCAGTAACTCTGGGGAACAAGACACTGAGACCACTGTGCCCTGGGGAAGAGCAGCTTCATAGCAACCCACCAGATCTCACAAAATTATTGGGAGCTCTTCTTGCAAGCAGTGAAATAAGAAACAAGAAAAACATTATGGGTAAGGGTGTCTGTCCTGAAGCATCTGGGAGCAGTTGCAGTGCTGTATGGATAATCATGCTACCCTGTTCTGATCAGGATGGATTCATACTAGAAATGAAGCAAGCTTCTGTCAGATGCATTGACTCTGGTACTTTAATAAAACAAAGTTTATTAGTAATACCTCAGTTGACATCCACTCCCTTTCCTGACATGGATTTAACCCGAGCAATTACAGTTTCATCTCCAACCACATCCCCAATCTCCTCTCTCTATAGAGACTGGTTCTGGCAGGATTTCTGTCCCAGCTAGTGCTTTGACACTCCTCCTTCCCTTTCTGTCATGGCAATCTTTTCCCCTTCAGCAAGAAGCAAGTTACAATGCAGATAACATTTTCTCACCTAATAATGAAATCTCTTGAAAGTAACTCTAAGTTGCCCAGCTAGCAAAGGAGCCAAGGAGGCCAGAAGAAAGACCACTTTAGGGAAGACGTTTTACTTGTAATGGTTGCTGTATTTGCTGCACATGCTGAGTCCACATACAGTCTATTTTCTTGTTTTGGTTCCTAAAACCTTCTTAGGGCCAGCTTCCCTTCCCACCAGTTGTTTTCTGAAGTGCAACCATTGTTCCAATCACTGCAGGTCTGCAATCTCTCTCTACTGGAAGGAGTAAGCCAAATTAGATCTGAAGACAATTTCTTTCCACAAGGACACTAGTTCATATATTGGTGAGTCATTTTAGGGATCATCTAGGGATTTTTGCTGATGAGAATCTTCTCTCAATCCATGCCTCTCATCTTGAGAGGGAGGTTCATTCAGAATTAGTTCTTCTTCTGCTTGCAGTACAGACAAGTATGAATTTGGAAATATTTACCATATTTTGCTTTAAATAGCATATCACAGGATTGTCTGATGTTAGTCCCTAGAAGATCTGTACCATTGTAGTGTCAGGGACTGGGGTGGTACAATGAAAACAAGGAAAACTGCAAGTCTATGCTGCAAAGACAGAGCTCTACTCTCAGAGCTACAAAAATTTAATCACGAAGCTAATGGGTTCTTCTGTTCAAACAGTACTTCACCTCCTCGCCATCTCATTCTGTTTTTACAGTAGGAAAAGACCTCCTTTTCATTCCATAAAGCTACAGAAAGAAGGAAATTCTCTGTGTAAGCCTATGGGCCTGTCTCTGTCAGCAGCAGGAGATCCCAAGATAGGGTAGGTCTAATGCTGGTAGAACAGAAAGCATCTTAAAAAGGGGTAAGTGATGGCTGTAGTAAAGGGACTGCCCTGACAGATACACACAGGCAGCTACTGACACAGGCAGCTACCAATGCTCACTAAATCCAGGAGGGGCAGTTATCCCAGTACAACACCCTCTGCTAGGACCCTGCCAATGCTGGGGCTTATGTTCCCAGCTCAGGACATGGGGTCAGACCCACAGGAACAGAGTATAGACATGTGGACTTACTTTAGGTGCCTGTAAGAACAATTCTGAGGCTCTGAGTGTGAGCCAGAGGGGTACAGCTGGCGGACATACATTGGTACGAGTTTACAAGACTGTAATTTTTACTTTATTGAGGTGGAATACAGACAGGGATGGGGTTTGTGCCCCACTTTGGGACATGACATTGGAGAATGAGACCAAGATTTTTAGATCTTTTGGGCAACAACTTTTTTTACTTGATGTCTCTACTTTTTCTTCAAGATCCTTGAGCTTTTATGTTGCCTTTGTGTTATGTTTTTGTAAGAGTAAAGAACAGTAATAACAATACATGAAGGTTCAGTGTAATGATATACTTTGTTCTATTTTATTTATTTTCCCAGTTGATCAGCTGTTTACTCAGATGAATCATATGCAGTTTTCCATAAACCATAGTAATTTTATTTGCTCTGGAGCAATACAATGTTGCAACAGTTCCTTCTAATGTATTACAACAGGAAGTTGACTAAAATCGTAGTTCACTATTTAATATAGAGAACAGACCTAAAGAACTGCATAAAGTTGCAGTGCAGGATAACTCACAGGATTCTGCAGATTGGGGAATTAAATTACTTTTCATTTAGTATGGTAACTATCACTGCATTTGAGACATTCTTATTCTCTAAGAAGGGGTATATAGACCATCCATCTACTGAAAGAGTTTTATTGTACTTGTTGACATCATAGATTTGGATGAGAAATCAACACTTTAGCTGAAAATCTTGCTAAGAAACTCACCTTTTTCGTTGTTCTTTTTGTTAATGCGCATCATTGGCAACCAATAGAAGTTTTTTTAAACGGACTAAATTTTCTAAATTATTCCTTCTGGAACAACTGCATTTTTGTAATTGATCATTCCTGAATTCAGCATATCCGAGCAGAGATTATTTTTATTACAGAAAACCAAAAAAAAAAAAATCACCATACTAGCAGACATCCTAACACATTCCTTAAATCTGGAGATCAGCTTAGTGAACACCCTTATTCCACCTTTCAAAACTATTTCTGTTATCCCCAGGATCACACTACAATGTGCATGTGGAAATTGTAAACAAAGTGGTGCTGGTCTGACTGAAATGACTGTGACCAGACTTGAGGATGCAGTGGGATTCAGCAAGTGGGTCTGGCACATTCTTTGTAGCTAAACCGGCTCCCAGGCAGTGTGTGAATGACTTGCATGCTCATCTGAAGAATTGTTGTATTCCTCCTTGTGAATTTTTTTGTGAACTGGGCCTGATTTCAGGTGGTTCACCAAGTTCTAGCTTGCGGGCTGATTAGTAGTCACTGATTAGCACTTAATGTATTTTATGTAAAGCATCTCAGTGATATATTCCAGTTGTGTGTTTTTGCTCTGAAAATGGATGTTTTTTTAAAGGCAAACCTAGAGTGGGACCTGACTCTAATTACAGTTCTCGAGGACAGGGAGGTACGAATTCTAGTATTTGTGAAACACCCAGGAGTTTCAACTGTTTGCATGAATAAAACAACAAGTCATTAAAGCACTTGCAAAAGAGAATAATATGTTACCAATAGTAGCTGCGTGACTTTATAATAAATATTCATAAAGCTATTAGTGCTTTATTTTTTATACCATTCCATTAATGCCAAATGAAGCTATATCGCAAACATACACCTTAGTAATCACACAAAGATATCCTGGAGATGCTGAGAGGTATTAAGCAACTGGTAAGACCAACGAGTAAAATGTACTTCTAGGACTGAACTTGCTTGGGTGATCAGTTGGCAAATACACCAAAAATTAAAACATAAAAGATAATAATTTTCATCATGTGGCTGAACACAAATAACTGCCTCTACCTTCAGCAGCATGAGACTGTTGGTTTGCACTAAGGATAAATCATTTATATGGGATGTCCTTTGTATGTCTTATCTTATGAGATGCTACTGACAACTTTGAATGACAAAGTAAGAACATTTATCTTCATTTCCATAGAATTCAAGTCTTCCTGTTCACTCTTCTTTGAACTGTGTATGGTCTTGGACTTCAACAGTATCAGCAGCTGGTTAGTAAGGAGTTGGCCGTCAACACAGACATTTAAACACAGTCTTATTTATTCAGTATTAGCTGGTCTCCCAGGAGGTTATTGTCCACTTGTGGACAATTGTGATCAATTGTCTGCAGAAGAACACAATGCCCCAGGAGACTGACTGATTAGCTGTGTGCTTCCCCACACTGTTAGGTAGTGCACAAGATCATGCTCCAGGCCACTGAAACACATTCCTCCCTGCTGAGGAAATGAGCAGCCCCACTTACTGACGCAGAGGGACTTGGGACAGGGTGAGTTTGTAATAGAGAGGGGCAATTTGTTCACAGTGGTGGGCCAGACTCTGCCCCTGGAGATCCAAAATCTAGTATTCTCTGTGTGACAATATTCACCTTCACCTTCACCTAGTCACATACTGATGATACGGCTAACAGATAGAAATAGAGTGCTACTTGAAAAAATCCCAGCAAATAAATGATTCAGACCTATGAGGAAGTGAATAAACTCCATCTGCTTAACAGCCATGCTAATGAGTGCATTACCCTTTTTTTCTACATGGTTGGTTCTTCAGTGAGCATATATATATTACATGTTTATATCACTTTGCAATTCAAGAGTTACATGTACATCTGCTGCAGACAGCCAAGGGGGCATCTTCAGAAAAGAGATTGGAAAAATTATAGATCTATGAGAAATAGTAGAGAATACTAATATGTTTAAATCCCACAAATTATTATTGCAGATATTGATTTATCCTGCAAGAAAATACTGTTAGCAAAAGAGAACTAATTTTAATATACCTACATTGCCAAAAATGACAGAAGAGGGGCTATCTGATCCCAGAAAATAATTTTATGCTGCCAGTGATTTAAATCATATTGGCTTCATTAGAAGAGAGGAAACAAAATAAGGAGTCAAATTTATTTTGTCTGGAGCAAACAAATTTAATTTCCCTGCTCCCAAGAAACAGCAATGAAGGACAGAGTTTTCAGGGCAATGAACTTACACAAGGCAAAAAGTGCCAGATCATTAATTAAAAATAAAAGGAAAATTAAGTGATGTACTGAAAATGAAGGCAAAAGTGAAGAGAGGCTTTAATTGAGGGATGAGTATGAGAAAAGCAATCGAGACACCATTTGGAAGTAAACAGGAGAGGTGACAGAGGACAAATCATCCTTCAAGAAAACCTCTCTCTAGCTCATTAAATACTTCAAAATTATTTATTACGAGCATTTCCCTTCTTGCTTTCCTGAGCTTTCTGCTATGTGCTCATGGCACTTGGAGTGGAGGAGCCCTGACAGGTTGATCAGTTCTGCCCTGGCCACAGGGAAGGGTGAGAGGCTGATAAAGTAATGCACTACTGCATTTTCTGGTTTGCTGTACACATGTAGTCACTCTTATCTCCATCCCCAAATCCACACAGACTCTTGTTTTGCTTTCTGATAGTGGTTTGCAAAATCTTACATCTGCAATGTATTTATGATCTATGATGAAAGGCAAAATGGAGTAACTGCGAAGGAAATTAGCAGTTATTGGTGTCATTGGGAGTGTAGTGTTCAGATTTCAGAGCCAACAAATATGCCAGTGACACAGCTCTCAAACCTCTGCTCTCCTGGCACAACCTCCTCCAAGCATGTAACATTGCATAATGGACAGAGGCAATGCAACACAAAGCAAAGGCTGAGGATCAAGCCATTCAAAAGGGGCCTCCCATTCCAAGACTCACTCCACACTGCAACACGACACCAAGGATTTTCTCCCAGTCCTGACTCTTCACCTTGTACCCAGCTGGGACAATGCAAGAAAGAGACCACAGTGCACACAGAGTGGTGATGTGAGATGGGACCTAAGCACACAAGACTGCATGGATGTGCCTGATGCCCTATTTAACAGACGCAATTCCCCAGCACTCAGAAAAGTTAGACAATCTTTAAAACCAAAAGCCTTCCTCTCATGATATCAAGGGATACACTCCTCATTGCACAACTTGTGTGCTCGTAGATTAGAATAATTCTTCAATAATTCTTCCTGCTTTTCTCTAGTGCTGCCTGCTGCCTATGGGCAGAACCATTTAGCAGGTGTGGCCAGAAATGTTTATTCTTCTTCACTGCTTCCTCCATACATTTCATAATTTCATTGACACTTGTAGCTGATAGGATTTGGCTTGGGAGAGTCTTCAAACAATCCTTTGAAGAAAAAAGTTCCTTTCTCCACACTTCTACTCCACCCTCAGAATATGTTCCATCACCCTTCAAGATTGTCCCACATATGAAAGAGAAAGGCTAAAAAAAAAACAAACCCAGAACTTAGGACAGTTTCTCAGGCCAAGCAGCACCTCAGAGAGAGATAAAAGTTGCCTCAGCAGTTGGCTAGAGTTCTTTATTTAATGTAAATGTTAGTTTATGGAACAAAGCCAAATAATTCAGAATATTCACTTGAGGTTTACAAGTGTATTTTTCATATGTCTCTGTAACTAAGGCTGGGGTAGGGATGCACTATCCACACAGGTAGATGCTGGGACACTCCCACCACACTGAGCTGTAGATCAGACCGTACTGAGCCCTTCTAGACAAGTGAGGAGAGAGCAGCTCTGAGCTGAGAAACCCCGTTCGTTCCTTGCATTTAAACCTTTACTGTTATTTTTCTACTTTCTCTATCTCACTCCTTCTATTTCCCCAGTTAAGTACTAGGCACTTGAAGCAATACTTGTCCTACTATAATATTAGCTAGTGCCCCAAAACTCCCTTTCCTAGAAAAGGAAATTTTTTTCTACACCCAGGAGTAAGGGTGGGTGGGAGAATGGATTCTGCTACATTATCATTTTGAAAGCAATTGGTATAAAAGGATGAACACTAGTAGCTTCTGCTCCATTAGCTATTTTTATGCACCATAAAGTGCCTAGTAGCTTAAACATCATTATGCTACTGCAGGATTTGACAACTTATGTCACGCCAAAGAGGGCACTTGGGCAGATTTTGGGAGTGGGCATGGCTAAGAAATGAGCATTGAAGTAAGCAGAAGGGACCAGCTGTGCTGCAAATCTTTGTCTCCCTGAAAGGAAAGAGACATCATTGGTCTATCAGCTGCATTTTGCTCCTTTAACAGCATCTCCAACCTCTGCTGAGCTCCTGCCAACAATGAAGATTGCATCAGCATATTTTTTTCTGCAAGGTTTCTTTCATACTCCATGGCTTGTTCTAAAGTATCTTGAAACTAGATAAAGTTTTTTGTGGTTTCTGTCTATGCCTTTCAAAAGATGGGGAGTAGGAATCTTTTACACAAAGTTACACGTTTTTCAGTGTGGGAAAAGTATTTTAAAATTATTTGAAATATTAATTTTCTGTATCAGAAATAGTGTGGACAGCAAGACTGGGAAGTGATTCTTCCCCTGTACTCAAACACTCTGAGGCCACACCTCCAGTACTGTGTACAGTCCATTGAGATGCTGGAGCAAGTCCAAAGAGGGGCAACAAAAGCTGGTGAAGAGTCTAAAACACAAGTCTCATGAGGAGCAGCTCAGGGAGCTGGTGTTGTTTAGCCTGGAGAAAAGGAGGCTCAGGGGAGACCTGATCACTCTCTACAACTACCTGAAAGGAGGTTGTAACCAGGTGGGGATTGGCCTCTTCTCCCAGGCAACCAGCGACAGGACAAGAGGACAGTATTAAGCTGTGCCAGGGGATGTTTAAGTTGGGACATTAGGTAGAATTTCTTCACAGAAAGGGTGATTAGACACTGTAATGGGCTTCCCAGGGAGGCAGCAGAGTCACTGTCCCTAGAGGTGTTTAAAGAAAGACTGGATGTGGCACTTAGTGACATGGTCTAGTTGACATGGTACTGTTTAGCCACAGGTTGGACTCAATGATCTCAGAGGTCTTTTCCAGCCTTATTTATTCTGTGATTCTTCAAAATTGGTAGAGATCATGATCAAAGTCTGCCTGTTTGCAGACCAAATTCCTTGGATGCAATATAAAGGCTGTAAATATGAAATAGAGTTCCATTACTCACTTTGTCAGAAACAATAAGACATCTGCTTATTACCACATTGATCTAATGTGGTAACATTAGATCTAATGTAATCTAATTACATCTAATGTAAGACAATTGTGAACCACTTTTAGAAGGCCAAAATATATATATGCAAATATATATGGAAAGTGACTTTGCCCTCACATGAATTATGGTTGTCCCCAACTCTGCATCCCACATCCCACACAGTCTTTCTTCCAGCTCCCTCAAACAGTTGGGAAATGAGCCTTTTAGTTTTTAACAAGGGAATTAAACGGTATTTAGGCAGAGGGAATGAATCATCCTACAGAGGTGCTGGGTTATCCCCACTGAGTACAGAGGGACGCTAGGAACTAGTTTGTACTAAATGTCAAATAATGATATGTGGAAGTAGGTTGGTAAAGTTTGTATCCAATATTAATTAACCATACAAGTGATTTGTTATTTTATTATACCTACACAATACAGTCTGTAGCATCTCCTAAGTATGCCTGGACTCATAATGAAAATGCTGATGATTTATGGTAGAAGTCTTGCTACCATAGTAGGCCATAGACATGACTGCTTCAATTTTACTTTTCAGAGTCTTTATGCTGCAAATGAAAAACCTTTGTTCAATACAAGCTGAATTACAAGGCTAAATACTATGAGAATGGAAGTTATTGAAGATAGTATCATTAATTCATAACCCAGCTTTTATTTTAAGATTCTTCTTAGCCTGAAAGGTCACTGTGCAAGTTAGCCTTAGTATTATGATTTACCACTGTGAACATATATAAGCTAGCTAAATCACCTATAGAGCTCTAACTATTAATGAAGTGTGGGGAATAGACAGCAGTTGTAAGTTGTGTTACTTGGCTTGCCACTATGAATATTAATGAAGTCTGGTGAGCAGTTGCTTTGGCTGTGAATGGTGTTACTAAGTGTAAAACTGTAAATACCAATGATGTGGAAAAGACAGCCTATTTAGTTGTGACTTGTGCTCTTTTCTAAGCAACTATATATATTTCACCCTTCAGTGTTTTGATGGGGGTTAAAGCAACAGGCTCAACCTCCGCTGCTGCTACAATAAAACAGTATTTTGACAAACATGTCCATCCAAAATCCGCGAGGTGGTTCCATTTAAGAGTTCCAAACACAGCTCTGTTTGCCAAAGGCTGTCTCAGTCCCACCATCGGTGCTGCATTTCAGGGCTTTTAGGGGAGGATGTATCTGCTGAACTTTTGGCAGCCCCAGACATACATCTTGTACTTTGTGCGATAAGCAGTGCAGATGGCAACACTTATGTTTAACTTTACCCGCTGCTTCCCATTGTAAAACTTTGGTTTCAGTTGTTCTAACATTTCCCAGAGTTTTCTGGTGTGGCTGTCCCCAGTTCAGGTTTTCTCTTCATCTGTTTCTATCAGTGCTGCAGGGAGGACATGGGCCATCCCTGCATGTCAAAGGGAGGGCAGCATCCTCTTTGCCCTCATTCCCCTCTGAAGGCTCAGATGGTGCTCCATCAGATCTGATCTGGCAATTCTGTGCAATTACTGGTGTAAATTGGGCAGAGCTCCTACTGTGCAGCTTATGGAAGGGTGAATGCAGTGGTAGAGAAGGGTGTAGCCTGAAAATCCACCTAATCCTCCAGTATCTTCTTTGATTATGTTGTGTGTGTAAACATTTACTACAGAAGGATTCTCAGGCTGACTCATACTGTTGCTGTATTTATGAACTTTCCAATGCTGTGCTGTTAGACACAAATGTGATTATCTCCAGAAAAAAAAACCACTGGGATGGGGAAACTGGAGATATGAAAAATATTCAAGAGGACTACTATTATGAGCAGTTAATCAGGACAGGCTAATACTTCAAGGGAACTGAATTTCCTTTATTTTGTACATTTGCCATTGAGTTTCTACAACCAGGCAGGTATGTGAGCTTCTGGAAGAGGGCAGCAAATGCTTGCTTTCACACTTGTTACGTTTGGTGACTTTTTTTAAGAAGGAGCAAGAATGAAAATCTACCAAGAGAAACAATTTTGGAGAAGAGATCTGAATTAGGAGAAGAGGTATTGTAGGGCATTAAAAGGAGTACAGGAACTGCAAACTCTCACCTTCATCAGAAACGAGAAAGCAATTCTTTGAGATTTCTTTTTCCTTTTTAGACTTTCATTTGAGAGGTTAGGTAAACACAGCTATTTCTAGATCTCCAGTAATGAATATTAGATGAAACTACATTTTCTAATAATTGTCCAAGACTTCATGACATAGTTTCTATCTTTATTTCAGTTTCTGTAAAGCCTGCATTTTCTGTAACAATCACAAAACTACACTGAACATGTCTTTTCCATGTCTTTCTTTCTCTTTTTAGTTTATGGCAATTTTTTTTCAGAGTGTTTCTATTAAAAAAGAAATGGCTTTGGAAAATTACTGTAATCCAAATGGAGTTTTAACTATAGTACCAATAATATAACACTTTGACAGAAGAAAAGGAGTACGAAAAAAATCCAAGAAAAAGTCTTTACTGAACTTTCTTCCAGGGGTACAATGGTAATAGATCCACGAGTTTCTGGAACCTGTTAACAAAATGAGTGATTTTGAAGATTTGTCTTTAAAGTACAAGTATGAAATTGTGAGTTTCTTGTATCAAGACTGTGGAAACGAGGCTGTAATAATATCATGATGTTGCTTGAGAAGTGCCAATTTAACCAGACTAAACTTTCTGATAAAGACTTTCAATCCTAGCAGGAAAATTTCTTAGGTTGCCTAATATTGTATAAATTGGGGATATTGTAAAAATTTCTAATCCAGATAAAGTCTGTTGATTTGTAAATGAGTTTCTATCTTAAAGCATGGAATGTATCCTAACTAACATCCAAAAGTTCATTAGTGTTAAGGATACTTATGTCTACTCCAGACATTACTGTCTAGAACAGCTTCAGTATATAGGATATGGATTAAACAATTGCATTATACTGATACTTTTAAAATACTTTTAATGCAGATGTAATTATCTATTATGTATTAACAATTTGTATTAGTGCATATTAGTTTGTCACATTCATCAGCAATATCACCATCACTCCTGAGTCTGTGTGTGTTTGTGTCTATTTGTATGGGAGGGAAAAACTGACAATCGAGTCAGGGCTCTTTGATATGGTCTCATGATTAGTCTAATACCTAAAAACAAACAAACAAAAAAGATATAGTTGTCTATCTTTATATAATGCTACTATAGAGGATCACATTCTTAAAACACCATGTAGTTCCCTTTTGGCTTTTCCTCTCTAGATATTAGGAGCCTTGTTCATCTTGTCCTTTTACTCATTTGTAATCATCTTCACACCAGTAAGTTCATTCCCACAGTGAGGCCTCACAAACACATCTGCTTGCTCCACACCCTACTGCCCAGCAATAGCTTTCAGGGAAAAATCTCACACAAAGTGAGCTCTCCTTCCTCACATTTAGAGCTACATTGCACTGGATAAAACCATGGCCAACAGGTATTAGCATTCTTCATACTGCTTCACTTTGAAGTGCTGAAAGATATGCCTCTAGATTTTATTTAACCTTTATTTGACTGCCTAATATGATTATGACACAGCTCTCTACATATTATGACCAGTAATTATTATTTGCACACAGCTCATTTCTGTGAAGGCCCAGTTTTCTGTATAAAAGAAATAAAGAACAAAAGTAGTTTTAGTTTTGAATGTCCATTTGTCAAAGGAAATTGAGAATTTTCTCTACCTGACTAGGCCAATTATCAGATCCTCTGCCTGCCACTCACTTGGTGTCCCCAAAGCACCTCACATCATTATGAACTCCATGACTTCAAACCAGATGGCAAAAACTCTGTATATATTTTTATTATATATATAAATAAGGGTGAATCCGCGGTCTGAAGAATAGGGATACATTCAAGTAGGCAAATTGTTCAGTGAGCAGGCAAATACATGCATTTAATTTCTTTAGGCTCTATTTTATTTTAGTTTTCTACAGACACATCCTGTGGCCTTCTCTCCAACAGGGAGCAGTAATTTCAGCCTTGCTGTTAAAACAGGCACTCTGTTTTCCTAAAATTTAAGGAAAATCTTTCAGGGGTCATTACTTTTACCAAATTTGGTTGGAATTGTGACTATCATGTTGAAAAATGCTCATAGTGGGCTGAAAGACTGATGCAGAAACATACAGACATCATGATGATCTAAGCCTTATTTCCTAGGAAGCTGAGCTAAAGCTTACAATGAACTAATAAATTATTACTCATTCCAAATCACATTTCTCATATGATCTATTCTTTTATGAGCAGAAAGGGATATTAGGCCCATAAATCCTTTATTCATTGACAAGATAACAGACCTGTTAACATAAAAACGTTTTTATTTTACATATGAAAGGTCTTTTAACCAGTTTAATAAGAAAGCATTTATCTTCTCTTTTTTTTCTATTGTTTTAGTGATTCAAAGGCAGAAAAATCTTGAATTAATTAGAGAATGAGTTAGTTACTAAATTAATTATCCTGCATATTACTTTACTTTGAAATATAAATGCTGGTGCAAAACGGATGAGAATGAAACTCTACATATAAAATGTTAATATGGAGGGAATGGTTTAATCAAAGCAGAAGAATGATTGTTTGGTAGTAGTAGAGGTGAAGGAGAGAAAAGGCCTTCCAGGCCTCAAATTTAAATCCTCTTTAAATGAAACTGGATCCACCCTTGATGAAGCAAACTTATGCTATGTACTGGCACGTTTGGCACATTGTATTTAATCACAACAGTATAGCATCACTCTGCATTCTTATTTCCAAACATGATTTGGTGTCTAGAATCCAAAATTACTTGCTTGCTTGCTTGCTTACTGTCTTTGTGTATCATCTTTATTACGCAGACACTCTCAACATATTTGCAATGAGTTCCCATATCCTTCCTATTTTTAAGCAGCTCAGGTGCTTTTGAAGCAGTATGGAAGCTGTCCACTTTTCTTGTCGTATTTCTTGTCCATTTCTCTTCTCACGGCATAATTTCTGTTGAGCAGCTCCCGATCTTGGCAGTGATATATGGCCTTGAAAAATTTATTTGCTCTAAAATGTTGAACAGTGATTGCAGTCAGTTGAGACACATTGATGGCATCGGCAGCTTAGACACTGCAGAGCCCATCACTGAGAGGAAGAAACTGCAACATGTTTTAGGAATAGCAAATGCAGCTTTGAAGATCAGTTAACTTTCTTCACCAAGACAGATTGTTTGAGTGGAAAAAACTCTTTTTACATATTTTGTGCTCCTATTGTATCATTTTATAATGTCCTATCACAGCACATTAAACTGTGCAGTTTACCTAACATGGCGGTCAACTCATGATTTAATGGATTTTCTTTTTTTTCTCTCCATTTTTTACCTACTCTATTAAAATAAAACCTTTCCAGTGAGAATATCCACCACATCCTGCTTGTATGAACTATCAGGAAGATGATTTTGTCAGCGCTTCACAGAGTAGTGTATAAAGCCCTCTCTACTGAGTAAGGCAAGGTGATTTTACATGACACAACCTTCTTAGACCAAAACCAGGGTTTCTGACAGAGTAATGTAATATATGAATGCATTGGAAAACATTATTTTCTACCCAAACAAGGTGGAATATATGAAGGATAAACATTTCAGAACTAATGGGATCAAATCCTCACTATTCCTATTTACTCTGATTTAAATATAATTCTGAGCTTGCTTTTCCTTCTGGAAACCTGAAAATTCTTATGTACATCCCTGAGGGCAAATTGGCCAGGCATTGAAGCATTCAGTGAAAATGGGAATTTGTAATTCTCTTATTTTGAAAATAGAAGATGTAGTCATTCTCTAGTGTTTGAATGCCATAGCCAACATGATATTGATTAATTTCTCTGTAGGATGCTTGAGGCACCCTAGGGATAGGAATAAAGCTGTGTAACTGTATCCACATAATACTTAATTATGGTAAAATGCCATCACATAGGCAATGTCTATATTACTGGGTTTCAGACTGTCATGGTTTGAGAGCCTCAAAAATCTAATTCTCTAGTCAAAGCCCCCTCCCACATCTCAATTTAGTATAAGATGTGTTTTTTTCCAGACAACCACACGAGACTTAAAGTGAGGAAAGGGAAAACATTACAATGACTGTACACATAAATATTATAATACATTATACACACAATCTCAACTATCTCTACCATGACATAAGTATTTACAATGGATCAGATCTCTTCTCCCCTCCAAATAAAAGTCCAGGAGGGAAGAAGGAAAGATCCTTTCCAGTCAGAGTGGTAGTCTCTAAGGTAGCAGGTTTTCTTCTTCTCATGTATGCAGCAGCTGTTGCTGGATCTCTGCCAGCACTCACGAGGGGGGTATCCAAGCCCCCTCGGCCCCGTCGTCTCCAAGCGAGGGGTCTTCCGTGGGCTGCGTTTCCCAGGACAAGGGCGCTATCACCCCGTCATATCACGAAGCTCAGGGGTCTTCATGATGGTCCTTATCTTCAGGGGACTCAATTCCCTTTGCAGAGCTCCTGTGCTCTGCCTCAGGCTGCCAGCTTGGCAGCAACGGCGAGGGGGGAGCCAAGGTCACCCCTTCTGCATTCCTCTTGGAGCTTTTTAGTTCCTCTCTCTCTGGTGTTGCATGTTGCATTTTAGGACTTCCATCCAGTAGGAGTCCACCACCCCAACTTAAGAGGGGTCTCAAAGGAGTTTGGGGGGGTCTGGTTCAGTTCTTACCCCCAAAACTCTGTGTAGAGCTCAGTCCTGCTCTCTCTCTCTCTCTCTTCATTAGACATCTCTGTGTCTTCTTGCCTGGCTGCAAGCTGCCTCTGCTGCTTTCTTATCTCTTCTGGCTCTCTGCCACTGCTCCGACCAGTGTTGTTCTGCCGCTGCTGCTGTTGCTGCTCACAGTGAAGAAACATCCCCTGGCTCAGCCACAGACACTTAGTCCAGTCTTACACTCTTCCAAGTCTCTGCAGCCCCCAGCTGGGGCTGGGGGGGGCCCAGAGGCCCCAAGGGGCTCCGAGCCCCTTCCTAGTGGTGTCAGAACATGGCTACCACTTCTACAACCAAAAAAACAACTAACCGTCTCTTCCGTTTGCTTGTGGTATGTTTATATTTTGCAGAAGCGTTCATTGGATAAAACTTCCAAACTTCTAGGGTGACCACCCCCTGGGGCTTTACCATTTTATAACTGCAGGGGGAAAACTGGTTTCCCCCCACCACAGAGATGCAGACAGATTCCTGAGTTCAGGTACAAAACTTAGGCATATACCAACTCTGTCTCACAGCAAAACTCAAGTGCTCACCACCAGGATGTGTGAGAGGAATCACAGAAGATGCAAATAGGTTGCATGTAACTGATGGCAGTCCCGTGGCATATCACAGTGTGCATCAGAAGGTGACTCAAGACACTAACTCGGGGCTCCTGTGGAAAGGTAGCTCATCCCTACTGTCACAGGACAAATCGCACCCTGGTGTGTCCCTTAGGCAAAAACAGTTTTAAATGCTCATTTGTGAAATACAGCCAGTCAGAAAAGGATGAGAACAGAGCAGGAAATTTGTATCATGAATCTTGAAGAAACCAGAAAAGTACTATTGCTCTATGCAATTATAAATATAATAGTTCCTTTTTGGAAAGAAAGAAAAAAAAAATCATATTTTAATATTACCTTATTGCTATATTATGTTATATTCAGACCATCTACAACTTCAAGGAAATTACTATGTACAAGACAGTGATAAACGACTCAAATAATCCGTTTCCTCTTGTGAGTACAAATAGTCACCATAACCATTTCTCTCTCTTTATTGTACTAGCAGCTCTGGACAAGCAATGGTTCTTTTTGCCTGAGTAAATATAGCACAGCAGCCCTGATCACTAGTGGAACACATATGTGTCCCTAAGTCACAAACCCAAAGTGCAAAAGCACTCCCTGCCCCCCACGTCTCCCTTTGCACAGGAAAGACAGCACTATCTTTTTTGAGCTCTTTTCAGGTGCACTGTTCATGCATCATCTTTCTGTTTATCCCAAACAAAAAACACCTTCATTTAAAAGGATTTTCTTTTTTTTTTTTTACTGATTCTCTGCTGATGTGCTAAAATGTTAAGCCAAGCAGCAGATCTTTACCACCTCAACAACTGCAGCACCAGTTCTGACATAGACGTGCAACAAACAGGTCCTTCTGTTAGACCAAGGGCACTTTTGTAACAGGAAGGCATCCAGGTTGAAAACAGCATATTCTTCACTCAGCAGTCACCAGGCTGACTGGGCCATGTGGGGCAATGGTTGCATGTGAATAGCAAGAAAAGAGAGAGTTTGAGACGTGTTTCCCAAACCAACTCCGCCTGTGTCACTGATCTTGCTGCTCATTGTCAAGTGCATCCCTTTCCACCAAAGAGGTTGAAAAGTACCTCTGAACATCATCCAATTCATCCCTTCTCAATGCTAGGGTAACTTCAGAGTTAGACCAGGGATAACAAGGCTGCTCTGAGCTACTTAGTCATGGACAGACTGAGAGTACACACTCTTGTGCTTCTCAAGCAGTTATTTGTATATCACTACATGAAAGGGGATCATCTTCCAAGCAAAGACTCCACTCAGCTAGCCAACTGGGACAGTGTATTTTCTGACCATGAAATCAGTGTAAGTTAAAGCAACTCTAAAAACTTTTCTCCAAGTCCCAAACTATTCTGTTTCCTCCAAGCAAGTATCACCTCCTGCATGCAAGCCTGAGCTGCACTTCTATCTTTAGCTCTTACCCTGTCTTGCTCCGCTTGTTTCTTCCTCTTCTTCAGCACTTTTCAGATTCTCAAAGGGTGGGATCCCCTCTCCCATAATGAGACCAATCTAGTGCAAGTACTGGTCTTCAGGACTGGCCATGTGACTGAGAGTAACTTGAAGAAGTGGTTTCATTTATAGGTGATTTTTTTCATTTTGGTGACTCCCTACCAGCGTCTTCTTCCCACTAGAAACCAAAAAAAATTTCTGTAAGATATTGTTTGTATACAGGGCTGTATGTGACTGCTTCATGACCATCTTCATGCTTTAGTTCTGTTTGCCACGTTCTGTTCCTCAGAACTCACATCTTTTTCCACAGATCTTGGGAGCACGTGGCGAATGTGACTTTATGAAGACCCTCGGAGCACAGAAGACCCAGAACTGCTTGCAGTATCAGAGCTTCTGTTCATGATGCACAGCTATAGCAAAAAAATTACAGACTCATCTCTGTTTAAGAGGAAGCACCAGATAAATCTATGCATGTTTTGACATCAAGGGGATTAAAGTGGTGCTTATGTATGCTCTCCTAATCACTGCTTTACTTCTCTGAAAAGTCACAACAAAATAATTTATGCTCTCAAAAAGGTACAAAAGAGATAAAATGCCTTTAAAGTAGAGGTAATAGTTACAGTGATGGCAAAAGTATTCTAGCCCTTAGCAAATGTGTTTATTGATGTTTTTAAGAGAAAAGGATTTTTTTCACCTGGTGTTTGTTTTCCATGTTGTACATTTGACCATATGTATAGAGTTTGGCTGCACATTAATAAAAGACATGTAATCAAATCACAGTCTGCCGGAGACAAACCTTTGCTTTCAAAAGTTAGTATAAAAAATAGTTTGATTCAGAAACCAAATGCAGTCATCTTCCATTTTTCTCAGGCAAAATATCAGGGGAAAAGTATAAAAAGTGTAGAGAACTACTAATGTTTAATGAAATACTTGAGAAACATATGAAAACCAGAATACATAATGTGTCCTGAGGTAGTAGACCTCAGATCTATGAGTAATATTTTTATCTTTGATGTGTCCAAATATATGTAACATTTCTCATTATTTGCTACACAAAACTTGGGGTAAGCTACTCAAACTTAGAAATATCATAACTAGTATTTTTATGAATTATATATCAGCACATTTATGTGGAAAGATGTGAACATTTTATAAGCACAAGTTATCTTCATTTTACCATGGACAGGAAACTGTCCACCACTCTAGCTTTCACCTGGAGAATTTTTTCCACGTTTCTTTACAGCAGACATCTTTATTCTGGAATAAATCTTATATCCTTCTAATATTATTAACAAAGAGTTTTACCTAAATGTGGTTTAGAAATATTGCAATGGAGGTTCCAGTGATTCTACCATCACTGCTAAAAACAGTATCACCTTTCAGTCTATTTTCCCTAACCAGAGCTTTACCTGAAGGTTGATGTCTTAATCTCTCTTTTCTAAAGCTAAGAATAAATTACTCAGCAATATGCATTGCCTTTTATGCATTGCACAGTGAATGTGCACCAGTTATGGTAGATCCATGTGTAATCTACATCTCCGATTAGTTAAAATAAGCAGCATCCTTCTTGCCATTTTAAAAGACCACAGCAATTCCCCTTGGCCCTTTGGCAGAGTAGTTGTAGTTCTTTGCTTTCAGGTAAGAGCAAACAGCTGATGAGATGACTAACTCAAAGATGGGCAGGATAGGAGACCTCCACACTTTCTACTGACTAATGCCAGGTGGTCTCACTGTTTGTGCACTGGATGTTTGAACTCTGTTTTCAAGCATCTTATTCTTTCTGGTGTTGGTCAGGAGAAGTAAGAAACTGAATTTCATTCCTTTAAGTGCTCTAATAAGCAGCTAAAACTTAAACATTGCAGTGCTTAGATTTTTATGTATCTAAATCCTTAATAATAGTAGTAACAACAAATAGTAATTGTATATGAAAATGCAGGAAGAGCTCTCTTCCATAATTTGGAATGCATGCAAGGCATGTGATATGGTTCCATCGTTTAGAGGTAAACACTGTGCCAACTGAAGTACATTTTACTAAATAACCATTCCTCCGTCACATTCCTGGCCACAGACAAGCAACATTGCTTGTGTACAGAACAGCCAACACACCCAGCTCCATGCTCAGCTGTGGGTGAAGAGAGCCAAGTGGACTTGCAGGTTGGTAGGTTATGTGGGAGTCAGCACAGCTGCAAATTTCTTCATAATTTCTGCCTGAATTCATTATTCTGGATGTCCTGGGAAAATCAACTCTCTGGGAAACTGTTCAGGGTACACTTTCATAATGAATACAAACTGCAAGAACTATTTGCATACACATAGTACAGTGCATCTGTGAAGGCACTGACACTGAGGGCACTGACACTGAGGGCAATAAGAGCGTGGGCCTTAATGCACAGTCTGAGATAAGTCCTCATGCATCTCTTGATTTGTTAAAATGACAACTTCGCCTTAATGAAGAACGGTATGAACCTAGGTGAGACCCACCTCTTATTGCTGCAAGTGCACAGAAAGGGGACGAATTCAGCAGAATTCAGGAATTCAGCCCTTTTTTTGAGTAGGTTTGGTTGGTGTGCAGAATCAGGCCTTAAATTTGGGAATGACACAGCCCTCTGCTGCATGACTCCTTGAAGAGATGAAAGCTTTCATTTCTAGCCAAATGATGACCAAGTGATGTTTTCTCACAGGTATATACCTAAAAGACTCAATTTTGTCACCTTCTTAATTTGACTACTTCTTATTTTATACCTCAAACTTACAAAGAAATAATTTCTTAAGACTGTCTGAGTTATTAATTGGGCAGCAATCAGGAAGTGCCTCAGGCCAGTCCAGTAATCTCATTTCAGATTAATGCATTCCCAGGTAAACATCTCGTTTACCATCGTTCATTGGTGTCCATTAACCAGAGGGAGACTCTCAGGGCAAAGTCATAGAAGTGGGTGAGATGAGAATGAGCGAAGAGAGACGGTGAGGACGAGGGCTCCTACAGAACTCTGACTTTCAGAGCATCACAGGGCACAGTAGGCAGGGCCCAAACACTCAACAGGGAGTCCCCTTTCCTTAGCTAAACCCAAGGCTTTGTGATGCTTGTGTTCTGTCCTCTGGCCCTTGGCAAAGCGCTCTTGAGTCTTTCATCATGCACATCAAAAGGAATAGTAGAAGAAATAGATGCAAATTATCTAAACATGAATCCCACCCTATCAGAGACTTTGCATCAAGCCGTGGGAGCTGCAGGGTGAGAGAAAGCTTCTTTGATTTCCTTGGGCATGGAGGTGGCCCCCCAAGACTTGCTGTGAGAAGTTGCCCCTCCCTCTATCTGCCAACACTGGTGAGTCCTCACCCCTTGTTAAAGCCTTTGCATCAGACGTGGCAAGGTTTTAAAATCACTCAGAAGTCAGCGTGGAGTGAGTGGGAAAGAGTGACGGTGACAAACAGGTAAAATGCAATCTGATGAAAAAGACTCAGGTTTCCATAGCATCCACCAGCACCTTCCTCCTCAGGACACACGTTTGAATTCCAGCACGAATAGCCCTTTTTTGGTTAGGCAGCTGCTTCTGTAAAACTTCTGTGTAATAAACAATCCCTATAAAATAATTTGACACTTTTTGTTATCTTTCCAGATGGAGGATTTGGCAGGAAGCGACATACTTAAAAATTAACTTGTCACAAACGTGAGTTTAGAACTTGAGATTTTTTTAAAAAATGGCTATATTATAAGATTCGAAACTGGAAGACAAGACAGCCAAGCCCCCCAAAAATATTTTACTTCAAGTGATTATCAAAACAGCACAACTGTCCTTGGTATTTTCTCCCTTTCACTGCCTTTTTTTTTTCTGCTTTATTTGAGTATCTAAACTCCTTACATCTCCCACTGAGATGTAAGGGTTGGACCTGATGATCTCAGAGGTCTTTTCCAACATAGTTGATTCTATGATTCTATGATTCTATGATTTTGTCCTCAAGCTATTTCTTTTTCTTTACTTCACTTTTACCTCACCATACGTCCAAGACTAAATTTGTGGCTGTTTGTTCCAAAAATGCCAATATGCTTTTAGAAGTTGTTGCACAGGGTTTCAAATACAGATTAAGGATTCAGAATGAAGTCCCTTAAAAATTGTGAAGCAAACACAAAGTAGAAAATTCATACGAAAAATTTTTGAGAACTTCAGACTTCTGGAGATGTTATAATTTGTGTTGAAGATAAGTGAGGAAGGAGAGAGATATACTGTGATGCAACAAGTGCAAAGAAGAAGATAGTGTTATTATGGGTTTGTAAAAGCTGTTTAACATAACTAATAAAAAACTGGTAGTTGTAGTAATATTAGAATCCATTTAAATTTTGCCAAAACTCTGCCCTTTTATCCTGCTGATTTCTGAATCTATTTTTCGAATGTACTGTGTTAGCGAGAAAAATATTAATATTCAACGAAGGTATAGTCATATAAATTATCTAGTTTCTAAAACAGCGTAGAAAAGAGGATGATTCATCAGTGTTTGATCTCAAGAAAGTGTTTCAATTAAGCACAAATCATAGCAGCCATGAACAGCTAATCCTTTTCTGCCATTGCCAGGAACACTGGGAAGCTGTGGGGAATTGGCAGAAGGAGTCAATGCAAAATAAGCCTCATCCTCTCTGCAGAAGAATACCTGGAAGTAGGGGTGGGAGGAAGGTTACCCAGGCTCATGCCCAAACACTGAGAGCTGCTATTACATGGGTGCAAATAGAGTGAGTGGAACAGTCATGTGTCCATTGCTTTTCCAGGTAACCAAGTAGCGCTGTTGTGTATTCCTGTGGTATGAGACCATGACTGTTCCTCCTCCTGGGCTATCACTACAGCCTGACCATTCTCCTCTACCACCACTGTCTGCAATAGGAGCCAGCCAGAGGTCAGTGCAATGAGGACAGGTTGTGGTGACAGGATCAGATAGAAGATACCTGGGTGTTGAAAACAGGGCAAGGACCTGGCTTTGATGATCCATCCGCAAAATTTAATAAGACCAAGGTCAGTCTTTGAGGAATCTCTGACAAAAGATTGTCCTTCCTACATAAAAGCTTTACAGAAGGTGCTCTAAGGGTAGATTAAAAGCCAGGATTTTGCTTTCACCTCTTGATGAAGTAAGTTTACTTTACCCTTTACCCTCACAGATCACTGCGAGGTAGTTTGCAAATAAGCTTGGACAACTGAAGCAAAAAGCCTTAGAGAGTGAGCTCCAGACTCAGAAGGTTTGGTTTGAATCAAATCAACCGTTTTATAAATATATTTGTAATCTAATAAGTATTAAGGAGACAAAACAGGATCTTTATTTGCATCAGAACAATGCGATGTCAGCAATTTTCTTCCAAGAGTGACGAACTTAAGCATCTGCTCCTTTACCTCTCTGAGTCCTTTGCACTGTGAGGAGAGTTCATATTTCAGGTTTTTCCTGGTCAAGCTCAGACCAGTGATGCCCACAATCTGCCTCAGCTTTTGGAAATATTTTGTGCCACATTTTGTGGTTGTCCCTGGCCATTTTGTTAGTGTTGGCAAATGTGAAAAAAAAAACCAACCACCTGGTTTCATGGTTAAAAGCAACAGACACTGTCTCTGTGAGAGGAATACCATCCTGTATCTGCTATTGAAGTGTGCTGTTAGTATGTCATTCTCTGTGAGGTTTATTTACCAAAATTAGCAAACATTGCATATTCCATGTTTCTTGTGAAAACTGTTTGAAGATTTATGTTAAGGCATTTCCAAGTAGCTGCAAGTCCAGTTCTTCTCACATCTGTTTTCAAATAACACAGATCTAGAAATGCCACAGAGGCCCTTCTCCTCACCTGCTCCTCCACACTTTCTGCAGATGTACAGATGTCTTTGCACAGCTTTGTTTCTCTCTCTCAGAGATCTCCAAACAGCTGACAATCAATACTTTTTCTCCTCTATGGACATGCTCTCTTGAGTAGCTCAAGAAGCTCAACAGGACTGCAATTATTTCCCTTTCACATGATTGCCTCTAGAGATACTAGGTTGGGGGGATTGCCTCCTCTACAATATTTATATTGTATGTTTACATTCAGCATCTTAACACCCTGATATTTAATTTTATTTCAGTTGGTCTCACCTTCCACCCTTATGCCTAATTTAGTGTGGACAAAAGTGGGCCTCAGATTGGAGTTAAAGAAGTTCTTTAAAGAACTTCTGGGTAAGTTGCGAGTGAAAATAATGGCTTAGTGGATGGAGAGCAGTGATGGGAGTGTAAAAGATGACAGAGATAAGAAGAGTGGGGAAACCCACTAACTTTTCAAAGTGAGAATCAAAGACCATCACTGCATTTCCAGCCCTTACCAGATGAATCAGTAAGCGTGAGATCAGCCTTGCTTCTGCCTGTACCTGCTCAGGAAAGGGCATTCCTCTGGCATGCTGTTCTCACTGCTCCCCTCCTTGCCTGTCTGTGAGCACAACATAATTGAACCTATAATATCTTATTGCACAGGCAGAAGAATAATCACTCATTCTCTATAGATGGAGAGGGGGAAAGAGAGAGAGAGATGTATAATCATCACATATGCTTCATATGCATTTATATGTACAAGCATATGCTCTGAAAATGCAAACCTTCATTAAAGGAAAAATTGAAGATTACAAACTTGTCACGCAAAAATTAAAATACAGGTGAAAGACTAATTCAATAACCTGTCTGAACTTAGAAAATCAAGATGCTACTGTGAGTTCTGCTAATTTTTCCAATGCCACTCGTATGCTTTGCCAATAAATGATCTTACAGTGCCAAAATAAATCGCTGTGTTACAAAGAGCCCTCATCTGTGATCAAAATTATTCTATTTACCCTGGAGACACATATCTATGAAAAATTTAGGAGGTCATCAATCATGGTCTCTCTTTCCAATGTTTATAAAGTTGTATCTTTGGATAAGAACATTTCCAGTCTTCTTGCCATGATTGAAAACAGAGCTGAGGTCTGGTATATTTACAGGTAGGATCACTGTACTTAGGTAGACTGCATCTCATCCCTAATTTTTTGAAGTTATATAAAATAACTGTTCTCGGGCTGTCTGTTATTTGTAGCTCCTTAGTAAAGTGATGAAGAGATCTCAAAATACATAAGAATTAGGGTCTAGGTTTAAATACATAGCATGTAATTGTATAGCATAAGGTCGCTGAAGAACAATACCAGATGCATTCTTTTCAAGTCAAGTGCTCTGAAATTGTGCATACTCAGAATATTCAGACCTGCATTCTGCACAAAACCTTACATAGTCATATGCAATTTGCTATTTTCCCATTGTACATTTGCTGTTGATAACAGTGTAGCAGCCAATGCGACTTACCACTAAACTACCGGACATTTTACTGGAAACCAAAACATCATCATAAAATTCAAATAAACACTTCACAAGAATCATCACACAGGAGGTATCACATTAAGCCTACTGTAAAAACAATTCTCTGAGGTGTGTTTCGCAGGCAATTGCTTCCCGAATAGTTTTCCATTAGTGTTGAGATTCAAGCTACAAAAAGTGCCTTTTGTTCAGCTCCTAACCTTGATTAGGGAAATATCTGTATAAGAACTCAAAAAGTGTCTTTCTTTGTCACCCTCACAGGAAATGTCAATCCCTATTTGGTTTACTTTGAGTCTAATGATCTCTTGATTCGTAAACAAAACTCTTCACCCTGTTGTTAGAAATCACATGGTCTAACTGTAACAGGAGGGTGGGATCTGTGCCCTGAGCATGGATAGAGCAGGTATATTCACCACAGACACCTTGTATCTACATGCAAGCTCACATATTTATTCACAAGGTTACTCATAGATAGATATATGCTAATATAATATATCTGAGAAAGAGGCAGTTTTGGTAAACCCGTGGTTTGTTTTTTTGTGTACAAAGGACATTTTACCATGCTCTAGTGCATCCCTAGGGCAGTGACTGGGGAGCACAAAAGCAGTAGCTTCAGCTGCTTCCAGGTCAAGGTGTAGCTCTTGCTTTCTTATTTGAGTCTTTTATCTCCTTTCCACACGAAAAAAATGAACTCAGAAAATCTTCCTAGGAATCAGCTTTGCTCATTAGCCATAAAATCTGCTCATTTCCTGAAAAGTTCATAGTGCAATATCTGGGTATTGCAGGTCTAAGAATGATTAAACAGCCAATTTATTTTAGAAATTGAGAAAGAGAAAAGTGAGCTTGACCTATTAGTCAGTTTTTCTCTTCCACAAAACTATTAGATAAGTCTAATAAGTCTAGATAAACTACTTGAATTCATTAAAGTTTCTGAGGAATAGAACGATCCCCTTTTTAAGTTTTCTTCTCTTGCCCTCTCAAAAAAGAAAATCCCTGTAATTTCATAGGTCAAGTTATGATTATATCCATTTTGGTAAAATTTTGAATTAGAGAACAGAGACTTTTAGTTAAAACTTTCTGTGGACTCCTGGATGATAGAAATTGATTTCACAGGAAGTTGGGAGTTCTCAGGATTTCTGTGAGACATGAGCTTCATCTGTAGGATTGGCAAGCCTAGTTTGATATATACGACCTTTGCTCTATTGTCACTATAGTTAACAGAAACAACATAGTGAAAAAACCCACAAGAAAACAACTTTTCTTCAAGAGTTTTCAAAGTTCACACATCAAAGGGAATTATCAAAGCTGCAGCATGAAAATCTGATGGTTTGGGTTCCCAGAGTTGCTAAACATTGCCATTCCTGCCAGCTTTCGACAGGCAGAACGAGAAGCACCACTCATGCTTGTGGTCTCAGCAGAGGTGCCAACATCAGTTACTGCACGAAGTCCCTTACTGGGCTTTTCCAAACCACTGTTTTTCTCAACCACCCTATCAAAGCAGCCCGTGTTGACTAGAGCAACTCTCAGCTCACTGGGTCACAATCTTTCTTATTTATGTGCAGTCCTATAGACAAAGAGTAGACACCTCCAGAATCTGGAAGAATCTCATTCCTGGCTGTGCTCTTGGGAATACTTTGTGTTCTGAGCAGCATTTCTGGTTAACAGAGAGGCCAGGTATTAATCATGCATTTATTTAGAGAACAAAGGCCCAAGTCCTCCTTGGATCCACAAGAGAGGAGTTTTACCACTGTCACCTCAATGGTAGCATCCTGGAGCAAGCAGAGGTGTGGTACGGAGGAGCTTATTCCAGCTCCTGAGTACTCCCTTCTTTATCAAAAGAAACACTGTTAACTCTGTCCAGATTGCATGATTTAGGCTGTGGTACTTGCACCATGATAACATGGGGGCTGAGAGACCACCAAGGTTAGCTGAGAAGCCTCATGCACAGCTGACCTTGGAGAAATAAGATGGAACAACCATGAAAGGGAAGATAACCTAAGTAATTATATGAGCCAAATGCCAGCAGCAGTGCAAAGCTGTCGTAGGGGAAGGATGCAGGCAGGGATGTGCTGCTAGAGAGACTGGCTCATTTCCAGTAAAGGCATTCACCTGTCACAGCAGCCAGCCCAGCGGTACCAGCCCGCTGCCTTGTGCCGGCAGCCCGTCTGCAAGCACACACACGCCAGACCTGGGGTGCAATCACTCAGCCAGGCGCTTCTCAGCTTCGTGCATTCCTCAATTCTGATCCCAGCGGGCCGGGGCCGCCCGAGCAGTGGCACAGGGAGGGCAGACGTGGGGAGAAGGAACTTGCCCGGGCACGGGAGGTAGCTCGCTCCCCGCATTCCGCTCGCCCCCGGCTCCTGCCCCTCTCTCCCTCCCGGCGGTGCCGCTCGCAGCGAAAGCAGCTCTCCCTGCCCTGGGGGACCGGGGCGGGGGGAGGCAGAAGTGAAAAGCGGTATTCGCAGCCTTAGGTCCGCGCCCGCATCTCGCATCCACATCCAGAGCCTTATTCCGCGTCCGCACCCGCAGCCGCAGCCGGGACGCGCCCTCGCCCCGGCGGTGCGGGGCGGCCCCGGGGGCGCGGAGCTGCAGCAGGAGGGAGTGTGGTGGGGGAATGTCGGGGAGAAGCCGCCCGGCCGCCGCGCACCCCGCAGGAGCGGGAGAGGGGGGCGGGAGCTGTTCGCCCGGGGGGGGGGGGGGGGGGCTGTCACGGGGCTGGGACCACAAAACCGGGGGTAATTGCATTTAGGCAAATGAGGTTGCCTCGGCCCTCCCCGTCTCCAGGTATATAAAGTGGGGAGCGCTCCTCTGGCCGGCCAATGCGCTCGGAGAGCATCTCCCACCCTCCGCGCTGCTGACGGTGCGTGCGCCTCCGGGAGTCCGTCCGTGCCTGTGAGGGTGCGCTTGTCCGTATGGTTGTGAGGAGTGTGCGTGGGTGCGGGGGGTCTGTATGTGTGCACTTCTATGGGGTGGGTGCCTATACCTGCTTGTGTGCCTCTGAATGTGCCGGCATGTTTTTGTGCCTGTCCTGATGTGTGAAGGAATGAGGGTGTACCTCTGGATACCTGTGTGTGTGTGTAGAGAGCTGCATCCCTACGTAGGTGTGAGCAGCTAAGGTGTGTAGTTATTTGTGTGAGTTTGTAAGTGGATGCATGTGTATCTGTGTGTGTGTATTTATGTGGGAAGGGGTGAATACCTGGATGTATTTCGACGTGTGAAGGTGTGTTTATGTATAACCCTCTATGTCCGTGTGTGGAGGGGTACCTCTGCCTGTGTGTGTGTGACTGTGCACTAGTGTGCACACGAGCTGCGTGCCAGTCTATTTATGTGTGGGGTGTGCGTGTGTCCAGAGGTGACTGTAGCCGTCGGGGGGAAGGGAGGGTGGTGTGACTCGGCGCCTGTGGAGTCTATACGTGCGAGGTAGCGTGTCCCCAGGTGTGCCCCGGAGGCAGCTGTGAGTGTGTGTGCAGGGCTGTGCGTGCTCGCTCCGCCGGGGCTCGGGGTGCCGGTGCTCCAACCTCTGCCCCCGCAGGACGTCGAGGCGGCGATGAGGCTCCCGCTGGCTTTCGCCGTGCTCCTCCTGGCCTCGGCGCAGGCGCTGGCCGAGGAGATGGGAGCCACCGACGACCTCAGCTACTGGTCCGACTGGTCCGACAGCGATCAGGCGAAGGTGAGCCCTGGCGGCCCCGCGGGGTGCAGAAGCGAGGGGCTCGGTCCCGGGCACTGCCTGGGCAAAACGGGGTGGGGGGTCTGCGCTGAGCGCCGCCCGCTGTCGCCCCGCAGGAGGAGCTGCCGCTGCCCCTGGAGCACTTCCTGCAGAGGATGGCCCGGAGACCCCGGCCCCAGCAGTTCTTCGGCCTCATGGGCAAGCGGGATGCCGGTGAGCGGGGTGGGGGGCTGGCTGCTGATCACGCCTCTCCACTCGCCCCTTCTCCTAGTGCCTCCCCAAACTCCACAGCGGTTGTCGCTCGGGTTTAGTGTGTTACGTCTTTTTCAAAAGCTGCCATGTGGGGTGTTCGGGGTTTTTTGTTTGATAGTTTATTTCAAGTTTTGTATCAGATAAACTCACCAGTTGAAAAAGAGAGGGCTTCACATTAAAGTGCCAAATGGGCACCAATTACAGCACGCAAATCCCGGTGAGGAATATCATGACGATTCATGGGATAATTCATACATGCTACTGAATTGCCCATGTAGGGAAATCTGTTCTGTGTACAATTATTGCCATGTTTACTGATCCAAGAATTGATCTAAGAAACTGGAGCTAAACTGATCTAAATTATGTGGGTTTAGCTAAAGCAAGTTTTTGCAGTCTCTTCAAAGAGAAATGCAGTTGTAAACCATCACTTTAATTTCCCTTAAGTGGAATATGCGTAGGGTAGGTTTTGTATTTGATTTTTCAAAACATTGCAGTAGTATCATATGTGTATGCCAATCCTTTTACGACAACTCTTTTTTCCGCTTTTTCTCTTCCTTTTCCTTTCCAATCAGGATATGGCCAGATCTCTCACAAAAGTAAGTTTAAAAAAAATGCAAATAAGTAATTATTAGAAGATATTAAATAGGGAATAGTGTATTTGACGGGATTAGTTAGAAGATGACTGGTTTCAGCCGAGGAATGGCAGCACTTCTGGTGAAGAAATGTTCTGTTAAAGGATTGAAACCTCCACCCCAGTGCCGCTGTGAGCCTGTATCTCATCTGAGCTGCCGCAAGCTTTGAAATTTCAATCCATATTAATGTGCGGATGTTGCAGCTCTCACTTATTTCCCTAGGGGGGGATTCTGTAAGCCTTTCTTATAGTCAAGGCAGGCTTACTGCCAGACTCAGAGAGGAGCAATTAAGATGACAAAATCTGGAAAATTAGAGTATTGAATTTCCAAATCCCCAAGAATGCTTTCACAGGAGAGCCCATGTCCTCACATGTGAGATGCTGTATCTGTGCTCTCAGCATTGTCTGGCTGGGAATCAGATCCGTGCTCACAGTAGGGGCTGATTGATGATGTGCTGCCATATGAACAAGACTATCTTGCCCCATTAATAGTGTGCTTTGCTCTGCTTCTGTGTAACATCAAGCAGGAGATGGTATCAGCACTGTGGTGTTACTTTGTTCTGTGCAGTGACAGTTTTATTCTCTGAATTTATCTGAAGATGTTTAAACAGAAGCTGGAAGACTTTTAGTAAGTAAAAATGATCTTGTATTCTGTGACACCTCCTCTGTCCACAGAGATCAACAACTGTCCCCGTGTTCTGTTATCCATAAGATGCTTTCACTAGGGTTATGCCTCTGAAGACCAATAAACACTTTGATACAAAGCTCATGCCAAATAACCTGCTGACAAAAGTAAAAAAATTACAGATTTCTGAAACTGCTTCAGATTGAATTAATACATGTGAGGTCTGAGGATCTTGTTTTGTAGATGAATTAGCCAAGCAAAATTCTTTCCAAAGAGAAATTTCTAAGTTTACCTCAAAAGTCAGTTTAGATGAGGAATGAAAATGAGCCATTCTTTTTTATCTGAAACTATAGCTACTATATCTTGCTTTATGCTGTAGGCCAAAACTTGGAGTAATTTATCCTCTGCACATCCAGTGCCTTGAGAAGTACTAATGGGACAGGAAGGTAATACCTGAACTCATAAATATTCCAAATACAAAGCCAGACTGTCTAGCTCAGACGTGTCCAGACATAGAGTCCCATTGGCTTCCTCTGCAGTAAGGGCTCTGCCTGACCTCTGAGGGAGATTTTTCTTCCACATTACAGAAATAAAACGACAACAGATAGAAGAGATGCCTCACACAGATGCAGGCTATACCAAGACACTGCCTTCTTGTGCATTTTCTCAAATCAGTAGGAATTGTACTGGGAGAGAAATAAGAATCCTTTAGTGGTCATTGTTTTTCCATTATACTTAAAGAAACAAATCCACAAAACGAAAAGTCTATCTAAACTAATGAGAAGATGTCCACTAACTGGCCTGTGCCTTGGTCTAACCTGTTAAGTCTGATTAGTCAGGCTGATCTTTATTTTTTGTTGTCTGAGAGGGATGTGAACAACTGGTCTGTGAGATAAACAGTTTTGGAGCCTATCTTCCTTCCTCGCTAAAACACGTTATCTTAGAAGCCTGCCTAGTTAAAATGTATTAAAACACCCCTAAATATATTTTTTCAGGGCATAAAACAGACTCCTTTGTTGGACTTATGGGCAAAAGATCTTTAAATTCTGGTATGTATATGACTAAATCTGATACTTGGTGATATACAGCCTCTTCATTCCGTTGCCTCTTTGTTCTCTCCCAGCGGATGGAAGAAGCAGTGTTTATGTAGTGTAGACTCAGAGTTCTCTGAAAAAGACCCAGGATTTTCTTTGTTACCCAAGATATTTCAGGGTTTGCTTTACTCCAGTTCTTGAGATAGTCAGGCTGGTCTGAGCTGCAGGAGACCTCAGGTAAAAGTCTCCAGGACACTTTCATTACTGCCCTGTCCTTGCATGTTCTGCTGGTCCCCAAAGTACTAATACAAGAAAAAAATCTAAATTTTACGGACATGCCAAGAAAAATTCAGAGTCTGAAAATGTAAAGTTCATTTACATTTGTGGTCCAAATCCAGACCTCATCGGGTAAAGGAATATCCTCATTGTCTCTGGAGATCATTATTCCTAAAACCTGGAGCAGAAGGTGGAAGAACAGCATCTCATTCTGCAGATCAAGCTGTTGAACATTCCCAACCTCTTCCAGCTTTTCACTTCACCCAAAGCATTTTAAGCTTTGAGTGGATACTGAGAATTTGTATTATTTTCCATAGCATCCGTATGGGGCAGGATTCTCCTCTCCTCTAATGTGCAGAACTCCTGTGGGTATCTGCAAATTGGCTGTAGCTCTACCTTCCCTGTGCTATAGGGTTGTACTGAGGAAATCCCTCAGTGTGAACTAAAGTATCAGTTGATTCTCCAGAATGGGAATTAAAAAAATAAAAACCCTGATATATATTTTACATCTCTGAAATAGTTCCCACTGTTTTGTTAAATGGATGATAAAAGTTAAATTACTAGCTGACACCTTTATATTATGTGGATACATGCTGTGATCTACATTCTGCAATTATGGTTGTCAGTAACTTTTATTTTCAATTAAACTAGCAATATTGCTCTCTGCATCATTTTACAAATTGCTATGTATCATGAATAATTTTATACAATTTTATCTGTGGTGGCAATAGCTGTTAAATGCATGATACCTGTAAATATATCTGCTATCACAAAAGTAAATAGCCTGGAAGTAATAAAGTGGGTTTGGCTTCCATTGGGATTACATTTACATTAATATGAGAATATAAATACAGCAAATGTTTTAAAAAATGTAAAGATTTTGTTGCCCTAATTTCAAATTGCTAGTAGTCAGGCTACTATTATGTGGTATTTCTAACAAAGGCGAATAATGAAGTTTTGCCCTGTTAAGCTATGTAATACCTGCCTGACAGGTTAAACTAGAATTCACTGCTTTTCTGCCTGATTCATTGGGAGGGAAATGGTAAGAAGTTGCTTCCCCAAAGGACTGTGTAATCAGAGCAAGATCAGGAGTAGTAAGCGTTAGGACTATCCTTACTTATCCCTACTGGAAAATGTTTAACTGGGCAGGATCTTTACCTGGTGCTATGGTTTTCTTCTGCAGAAAGCCCCTGAGAACTCCAGCAATGTGCAGGAGTTTATGCTGTCTTGCTGGGTGTGAGTGGGGTGCTGATTTGAAGTCTTGTGTGACAAAGCAGGGTATTGGATGCTGATGTCTCAGTCCCTGTTTTGGGGACAGACCTGACCAAGAAGGGCTCTCTGGGGTTCACTCTCATTTTAAAAGAGCAAGAAGGAGAGATCTACCACTACTAAACACAAAATATGTTACTGAAGACTATTTTAGGCTGCAACTAGTCCACAGGAAGTCTGAGTCAATTTGAGGAGCTTGGCTTCTGCCATAGTCTTTAGTAAAAGTTAACCCTGTGTGCAGGGCTTGGGGACATGGAGGGTTTAAACCTGAGAAAGAGCTGACTGTGCAGGAACGAAGGTGGACATGTCCATGCAGAAAGCCTCTACTCACAAATTGACCTGAATGCTCAGATCCCATAAATTAGATGGATTACTGGGAGGTAAATGGGCTCTGAGTTAATGGTACTTCAAGCAGCTCAACAGATGATAGGTCGAAAACACTGCTCAGACCTTCAGCCTCCAGGAGGACAGTGTAGTCTGAGAGATAAAACAAATCAAAGCAGCTCAGGGTTGGGCAGGGAGGCCTCGCCTCTGTTCCAAATATGCCACTGAGGTCCAGCAGTGACCCAGCTGGCTGCAGGTCTCTGACATTTCTTGTGCTTGCAGGGGTTTATGCAAGGCTGTACTGTGTGTTTCATTCTGCTTCATTTTTTGCAGGGTCCTCTGAAGGGAGCATAGCACAGAATTATGAACGGAGGCGTAAATGAGACATTCCTGCGCATTATTTACTAAACTTCATTTGTTCTGATGGCCAATGCAGTGTAATATAAACTAACCACTGTATGGAATAATTATTTATTTAACAACTGATGGGGTTTGGGTTTTTTTGAGTTGTACATTCAATAAAATTATTATTTTTCATATTGTGGCAGTGATACATGTTGTGTAGGTGTGTTGTGGTTCTGAAAGGACCAGCAACCCTGGTGATGTCTCACAGCAAAGCACATCATTTGATATGACCCATAAAGTTATGTTTACTAAACCAAGCAAATATTCTTTTGTTCATTGAAAGCGAGTCTATCAGCTTCACAGCCAGTGCAGAACAGAGCTGATGTTCAGTCTAGTGCCTCAATTTGTTTTCATGTTTATAATGTACTGTAATTTCTGTATCAAAAAATATATTTGTATCATTACAGCATGTTTTATGTTCTGTGACTATGTATCTATATATTTTAAAAAGGGGGTGGGTAATGTTTGAATGGGAATCCAAGGTCTTCATTTCATAGTCTGGAATTTTATGACAGTAACATTTTAAATAAAAACTACTCTGGGGCTTTTGCAACATAATTCTTTTGGTGATAGTAATGGAGTTATTTCCCACGTTGGTCTGGAATGAGATTTAGGTCCAAGCAAGAGCGGTCTGAGACTGGAAAGAAATATCAAATTAATGGTTTCTTTTTGCAGGGAGACTGTGAGCTTCCTCATGTGTGTTTGGTGAATGTTTGGAGGATATGCTACTGGACACAGGAATTCCTGAGATTGCTTCAGGTCACACAAGGTGCCATCCATCCTTAACCTGATGGAAATCAAGAAGCATGTTGTCTGAATGAAAAGGGCGTGGTGTACCCCCCAGCTCCAAGTGGAATAATTTGCTGTGGAATTCACCCAGTATTGTAGGTTTATTATTTGAAAGCTAAGCTTTTAATAAATTCTAGCCCTCAGATTCACAATAAAAGCACCTGTTGACTTGAATCCATGCAATATAAGAGAAAAAAAAGTGAGCGTAATTATCTTTTTAATTAAACTCTCTGGTTACTACATAAGCAGGACAGTCCTGAAATGCTACATACATCTCACCAGATGCCAGGGCATCTGGAGATCTATCTTCTTTCCCCCTGCTAAAAGCTATACTTCTCCATTTGATGCTATGATGTGAGCTTTCATCACAGATGAATCAGCAATGAAAACAGACAGTATATATAAACCAAGTAATAAGTAATATGAAGGGATTCACTGGGTTTTTTTTCCATTTTGGAAGTGAACTCAACAACCTCCATTTTCAAGGCTACCTAAGGCATCAGCAGAACTGCCCCCATTACGAGCGGGTGGGTGCAGGACTTCTCTCCTGCTGGGTTAGAAGCAGCACCTAAGCCTGGCCATGCTTAAAACAGATCCCACTTTCAGCTAAGCAGGAGGCGATCTAGCTAGGTGGGGGGGTGTATGGTAGGAAAACTGAAGCTGACTTACAAGAGGGACCACACTCGTGTGAGAGTGGTTGTACTGGCACTCTGCCAGTTCTTCATCTTGCCAGCGCTAATTTTCAAACTAATAAACTTCTGTATGAGCTCCCACTGTGAGGAGGGGAAGCTGACTGACTAATAACATGGTAGAAGGACTCTGGAAATGGATGTTGAATAATGCTCAGTGAAAAAAAAAATTAAAAAAAAAAGAGAAAAAAATTTAAAATGCTGTTCTTCTACTCTGGGAGCCTACAGTGCTCCCAGAGCTCACAGCCCATGTGCGCTGAATTGTGAGATGCAGAGAGTAAAGCGAAAGCTCCACTGTTCACTCCCTGCAGCCTGCACATCTCACAAACTTCCTTGCAGAGGCAACCACTGCAAACATATTTGCATCCAGAGAAAGCCACAGAGAGTGGGTTTTAAACGTTTGCAGGACAGCACAAGTACTATTTAACAGCATCCAGTAAATAGATAGGACTGACTTTTCTGGAAAAAACATAGATGGTTTGGGTTGGAAGGTACCTTTAAAGATCACCTAGTCCAACCCTCTGCCATTGGCAAGGACATCTTCCATTAGATGAGTTTGCTCAGAGCTCCAACCAAACTGACACTGAACACTTCTAGGGATGAGACAGACACAACTTCTCTGGGCAACCTGTTGCAGAGTCTCACCACCCTCATTGAAAAGATTTCCTTCCTTACAACCAATCTAAATCTACCCTCTTTCAGTTTAAATATCTGATCATCTTCATGGCCCTCTTCTGGACTCATTCCAGCAGATCCATGCCCATCCTGTGCTGGGGACCCCAGAGCTGGACACAGTACTCCAGGTGGGGTCTCACTAGTGTAGAGTAGAGAGACAGAATCACCTCCCTCAACCTGCTGCCCACACTGCTTTTGATGCAGCTCAGGGTGTGGTTGTCTTTCTGGGCTATGAGCTGCATCATGTTGTTTCACATCCACAAACAACCCCAAATCCTTTTCCTCAGGAATGCTCTCAATCCATTCTCTGCCCAGCTTGTATCTGTGCTTGGAATTGCCCTGACCTTGCGCTTGGCCTTGTTGAATTTCATGAAGTTCACCCAGGCTCACTCCCTGTGCCTGTAAAAATTGTTATTGGTGGTATCCCTTCCCTCAAGCGTGTCATGGCACTACTACCATTGTTCCACTGCCAAGGCTGAGCCTCTGGCACCAAAGCAGTCTCCTTTTACTTGTCATTCTGATCAGTGGTTTTAATCTGGCATTTGGAAACAACTCATTTTAATTTCTGGTGGTAAAATAATGTCAGATTTGTGCTAATTTGGGTTTTGAACAGTAAGGTTAGAATTGGCATTGATTTATATGTTTGTATAGATATCTATTCCAACTTAGAAATAAAGCAAATACACCAAAAGGCACTGTCTGAAATGTTCCAACTGACTCTACCAACAATACAAAAAAAGCCCTTCATTACATTTCAGTGCTGGCAGGGACTGCTTGGTCCAGCTGTGCCATGTTGGGGCTGTGGGGCTGTGCCTGCCCAGCAGGCCTAGGGCAGATGTGGAGATGCACAAACAACACATCTGCAAGCATCCAGCTCAGCAGCTGCCCATCCCTGCCATGGGCTCACTCCAAACATTTGTCCTCACAGGCATCCAGGGATCCTGGAGACTCACACAGGAATTCTTATTCTTATATCTTTTATCTGCCTTTAGTCTTAAGCAATATAGTTTATACATTACTGAGTAATTCAAAGGGACTTCTAAATAATTTCCACAGTCTTTAATCTCCCTTTTAAGGTTTCTTCAACTTCTAAACACTTTTATGCATTGGACAGCATTGTTTGCAGCCCTGGGCCACTGGGCCACTTATGCTTTCGATTGCTGGGCAGGGCCAGCTTTCCAGAGTCATTGCAGGTTTTGGAGAGGCTTTCACTAAATCCCCTGCTGTCTCCACAACAGCCAGCCACGACTGTGACACACACTTAGCTCTTTCTGATGGCAACAGTCTGACACCCTTCAGGCTGCAAAAGCTAATCAATAACATTGCAGCAAGGGCATCTGTCAGCAAAATGCAACTGAGCTTTAAATAAAGCAATAAAAATCTTCCTAGGAAATCAGCATGAAGAGTGAACTCAGGGTTATGCTGGCAATGGTCACCACTGGGGAGGTGCTACAGGTAGTTTGATGTAACAGCCCACCTCCAACATACTCAGCCCCCTTTTTGTTTCTTTTTTCCCTCAGAAACACATAATTCATCTGCATCCTGACAAGTGGCTGCTCTTCTGGTAGGCACTGTCTCCCTCACACACAGAAACTTCACTTCCCTTGGATGGGGATGCCAAAGTCAAGATCTCGGCAGCCTGCCTTGCCCAAGCATGACCCAGAGGACATAGTCTCCATCCAGCATCTCCATCTCTCTGCTGTTGCATGGAGACTGGCCATCCCTGGTGCAGGTTGCAGCCAAACTTACCCTGGGAAGCCAGAGCCATGGCACACATACCCAGTCCATGAACTGGGAAGTTGGGAGGGGGATTTGGCTCCACCCTATGCATCTCACCAGGGGAGCTCAGGTTCTGCAGCACTTGCAAATCCTTCGCTGTACTCACATCAGGAAGCTGGAGATTTTCATCATGATTTTAACCAAAAGAAAAGGAAGAATCTGGAAATGTTTAGGCACGGAGATCTTGCAGGAATCCAGCCCCCAGTCATCATTAGCTAGAGCAGAACAACATCAAGAGGTTTTTGTAAATTATTAAAGTGATTCTTTAAAATGCTGTTTATTCAGAGTATGTCAGTAGCAGCTCCTTCAGAGCTACCAAGAGCCATTATTTAAATACAGACTTTGTCCCTTAAACTATGTCTCTTAAACTGTGGCTTAGACAGTGGTTTTAGCATTAAGAGATATCGAGCAAGTCCCAGTGCAAACTTTGGTAATGACAAAATTTTCTTCTGATGAGCCCAAACAGTTCCCTTAGCCAGCATATCACAGACTGCATTAGCAAACATCTCCCAGAGTGACAGGACAAAAGCACACAGCAGCTGCTTCCCTGGAGTTGTACTGTGTCAAGATGCAGCCACCTGCTGTTCCAGATACACTCGAATGTCCTCATATATCTCCAAAATAACTCACTCACCTTTGCAGAAAATAGTCTTTACTGGAAGATTAGGGATTTTTTAAATTTGTTTTCACTGCTAGCAAGTGTACAAATATCCTCAAACAACATCTTTCAGGAAAGACCAACACACTCTTTGCATTATTCTTTTAATGGTACTGATAGAGCATAGACTAAAACATTTGTCAACAGGAGAAGCTGTATGGAATTCATTATGATATTAATTCAAAATTATCACTGCTCCACCTCTGATAGATATCTGGTTTCCATCAGAATAAAAGAGCAACTCATCAGCTCAGAAACTCCTTTTTAAAGAGAGGTACGCAGAGCGTGTGCAACAAACCACCTCTTGTTTTCTCATCCATCTCCAAATTAAACAAGGTCACCACTTACGGCATATAGAAGAAATGAAATGTGAACAGACTGTTAAACAACAAAACACTTCGGCTGTCATGGTGCTTCATGCTCTCCCAGAAGCCTGGAGGGAGGTCAAGGTGAGATGGTTTGGCAAGAGGTAACTACAGCAGTTGAGCTAGAAATGCAATGCACACCCTGTACCTAACCAGTCACTTCTGCAAGGTGCTACCTAAGTGCAAAGAAATTTAGGAAATTACAAAAGAGAACACTGAATGTTTACAAAAACTCCTGCAAATTAAAAAAAAAAAAAGCCTTTCTTTTCCTATCTAAACCATTTCTCACACTTATTTCAGAAGCATAGCTGTAAGAGATTTAAGAGGTATAAGATGTGCACCAATACATCATAAAAGACCCATAAGATCATCAAGTTCCAATCATATGTTAACCATTATGTTAACATTGGAGACACCATCTGAAGGCAAGAGAGGGCAGAATTGTGTGGAGTAGGTAAAGAGCTGCATAAATTCATGATATATATTCTCAACCAGAGCTTGAGTGCCTCAGTGCCAATATATGCTGATATAATTTTAACATTGTTTTCTACATGAACTAGTTTGCATTGAAAACATCTAGCTGGGTAACAGAAGAAACCTTTAATCACAGACGTTCAATTTTGGCACATAGAAGTGCATTTTATTTTCACTGTTATAACACTCAGACAACAATAGGCATATTGTATTTCTGTGCACCAAAGCATTAAAATTCAAGCAATACCCCCTGGAAGCAAATTTTGCTTGGAGAATATACACATTAATTACTGAAGGAATATATACATATGGTGTAGCTACTCTAAGACTGCATTTAAAAAGTGTTTATAATTCAGTGAATTTTAAAGCAGTGAATTTTTATGATTCCCAAAAGATGTAAGAGTTGTTTTGTGAGACCTGAGCATTTGCAGCTTGGATTTCCATTGCGTCAATTCAGCCCAGGAGAGGCCTGCATCATGTGAGCATGAGTGAGACCAGCCCAGGGCACCAGCAGTCATCACCAATATTGTATATAGGCACAAGACAGCACTTCAGAACAGTTTCTTGAAATATAACATAATGAATTCTGATGTCTGCAGATAGCAACCTGTTTATCCACAGCACATCTTCCCCACACTTCCTTGCCAACCCAATTCCAGCTCTAGGAAACAATCAAACCTTCCTGCCCTGCCCTCCCAGCTGCCAAAGGAGTTCCAATTAGTGTCAATTGAGATAATAGTTCTATTTGCATTTTTAAGCTATTATTAGCAAGTTGTCAGTCAGCCAGTAATTTGTATCCTTTTGGTATAATGAGTATTTAAATATTTAAAAAGAGAACATTCCTTTCTACCACCCCCTTCCTTTTTGTGCTAAAATAATAATAGTTTTAATCAAAAGTAATTTGTATTAATATACATTTTGCCCCAGGTGTTAAAGGCAGTCTTCAAGAGCAGTGGTGAGAGATGTTAAGTAATCATGGCTAGGTTTTGGAACAAAGATTTGGGAAAGGCTCTACTCACATTCATTACACGTGCACTGGTGGCTAAAAAGGCCAATACGAGATAGACACGTCCGACTGCAAAAGGCACAGCAGAAAGACTCCTTAGGTGGTATATTCTGCAAGACACGGTTCTTTCTGCGTTGTCTTTTCTCCTCGACAGTGACCCTGCGTGCGTTCTCAAAAGCATCAGCAGCGTTATAGATGGTGTGTCTCCAGACCTCCCGATTGGAGGCCAGAGTAGACCAGTTATGTTGATCAATATGGCCAAGGCTGAGATGTTGTTTCAGGCAGTTTACTAATATAGACAACTACTTCTACCCTCAATTGTAGCAGGAAGGCTGCTTTTGCAACCAGATCATTGTAGTCTCCTCTTGGCCTCTGCAAGTTGATTATGGTGTAAGAACTGAGGTCAGTTCCAATAATTTTATGTACCTAGGATTATAATTTTCTAAAGGACTATTTTGGACCCAATCACTCTATCTTCTTCTTGGTGAAAATTCATAAGCACCCTGTACCAAAACCAACAAAAGGCAGAAGACCTGCCTCAGAGCAAGCATGGAGTAGGCAAGGTGTTGTGTGTCAGATTGGACAGCCAGCTCTCCATTGTCATTACACCACTGATGATGACTAGGTGATGCTTTTTTCTGACAGGGTTCAAGTCTAGATGCTCAGGTATATGGAGTCTGCTGCTGAGAGAAAAGAGGCCTTAAACCTTTCTGATGTGCATCTGTAAAACTTTCTAGTAGGCTTCAGAGGTGAGTCCACATGAACTTCACGGAGTTCAAAAAGGCACATGGGTCAGCACAAATACAGACTGGGCAGAGAACGGATTGAGAATACCCCTGGGATGAAAGACTTGGGGGTGTTGGTGAATGAGAAGCTCAACGTGACCTGGCAATGTGCACTCACAGCCCAGAAAACCATCTATATCCTGGGCTGCACCAAAAGCAGTGTGACCATCAGGTCAAGGGAGGTGATTCCCCCTCTACTCTACTTTGGTGAGGCCCCATTTAGAGTGCTGCATCCAGCTCTGGGGCCCCCAAAATAAGAAGGATGTGGACCAGTCGGAGAGAGTCTTGAGGAGACCACAAAGATGATCAGAGGGCTGGAGCACTTCTCCTATGAAAACAGCCTAAGAGAGTTGTGGTTGTTACGCCTGTAAAAGAGAAGGGAGACCTTATAGCACCTTCCAGTATACACAGGGGGCCAACAAGAGAGCTGGAGAGGGATATTTACTAGGACATTTAGTGATAGGACACAGCGTAATGGCTTTAAACTGAGAGAGGATAATTTAGATTAAAGGAAGAAATTCTTTACAGTGAGGGTGGTAAGGCACTGGAACATGTTGCCCAGGGAAGCTGCGAATGCCCCATCCCCGGAAACATTCAAGGCCACATTAGATGGGACTTTAAGCATCCTGGTCTAGTGGAAGGTGTCCCTGCCCATGGCAGGGGCACTGGAACTAGATGATCTTTAAGGTCCCTTCCAACCCAAATCTTTCTGATTCTATCATAGCGTTCTCTCTGTAGGACTACCTGAAATTCTGTGATCCACATGTTAAAAATGAAGAAAATAAAAAAAAAAAGCCTAACAACTTCAGAGGTAAAATTAACATTGCTTATCCCCTAGCCTGGGAATTATCTTCCATATTCCCTAGAACTGACATTGTATACGGGTTCCAACTCACATTAATAATTTTTAATATAACTGGGTTTGAATTACCTCTAAACTGAATACTCAATGTCCTCAATACTAACGCAATTCAACTTTCAGCTGCCTTCTTACCTGCAGCACCAGCATGAGAAGCTCTGCACAACATCTTGAGCAAGATCAATTAAAAAACATTTTTCCTTTATGCTTGGCTTTATCCCTGTTCTAATCATGTACTTATTAAATTCCACGAGGCTCACGCACGAATCCCAGTGACAAGTGTGTGTGAAGGAAGAGACTAAAAGCAGAAGCAGAGCAGAAAGGATAGCAGCCTTCCCTAGGGATGAAGAGCTCATTTGCACAGATGCACTGACAGCGGCTGCCATCTGCCGGCTACAAAAAAAAAAAAAAAAGAAAAAAGTAAAAAGTTAGGAAATCGTTCTTGAAGCAACCTCTCAATCTGAATTCGAACTTTGACAGACACTTTTTGTCACGTGGGAGGAAATGTGTCGGTTTGTTGGCTTCCTGGAACACAGTGCAAGGAGCAGAGCCAGCTCCAGCCCACTTGCATGTTAGAAACATGATGGTCAGGTAAAAACTCCAGGTACCGTCAACATCTTTTTTTGTAGCTCCGGGGATGCTTGGAAGACCCAAACCTGAGCATACAGTGCTGAAAAAAACCTAGTTGCCCAGGTAGTTTTCTCTTACTGGAAGAGCTTCCAGGTAACAACAAGATGGAAAGTGGCACTACAGAGAGGAGTGGGTGAAATACCACAAAAAGATCTTTGAAAGCAGCATGCACAAACCCTGTTAATGTATCACCACCCCTAGCTATTACCCCTACCAACTTACAGGGTATCACAGTAGCACAGACCACCTCTCTGCTCCATCCTCCTTTGCTCCTTCTCTGTTTCTTCAAGTTTTGTAAATAAAAAATTTAAATTACTATTTTAAATTGAAATGATAAATTTTAATAATTAAAATTCTGTGCATTACCTGCATCCAAACAGAGGCTCATACAAAACTAAGACTTTCCTAACTGCAGCCTTTTTGTCAACCACAATGTCTATGCAGATATGTAAATAAAAAACAATAAACCCCAAAAGAATTCCAAAATGAGGAACCAAGACAGGCATGGTGCAGGTGATGTGCTTTGGCTATCCCTAGGAAAATGGCTGAGGAACAGACAGCCTACCTTACTACAGAAATAAGTAGCCCCTCCCACATTTCAGCCCCACTCTCCTGACAGACTGTCATTTATTAAGGGGAATCAGACATTAGGTCTGTATCAGAAAAAAAAGAGTAAGTCCACCTCTCCAAAGGCTCACTGTGATTTTTTGGTTTTAGCTACAATTTTACTTCAGTTCTGAGTGGAGAAAAACAACCACCTTGACTGATATTAATTCTGAATCTGAATAAAAGTATAACACTTATTGAGGAATTAGCTTCCACAGCACTACTGTGAAAAGGTTCAACATTGGTTCCTGCAGCCTAGTTTTGTAAAGTTTTTTTATTATTATTATTCTTGGTGAAGACAGTTACACACCTTGTAGATGATATTTCCCACACCAAAGGTCCTTCACAAAGACACTCCCCATATTCTATTAAAATAAGATGCTTTTACATTTGACTGTGATTTTAAACACAGTTTCAAAGATTTTATATAGCTTCAGACCATCCCACATAAAAAACCTCTGACCAATGGACTAAGGGTCTCCAAAGTCCTGTCAAGTGATCCCTGGCTCTTACTTACTGTCAGAATAGTCCAGCTTAATTTTACCCAAAAGAAATGGAGTGGAAAAAGAGGCAACCACAGCAGGAACAAAGATGAAGAGCAGAGAAGACAGCATTACACACTGGACCTGCATCCCATTCCCTTCTGTGACAAACTACAAACACATACGTAGTTCGCAGATGACCCAGCACAGCTGGATCTTTTTGTCTTACATTTTCGGGGTTTTTTCCTTTTTTTTTTTTTTTTTGTTTGTTTGTTTGTTTGTTTGTTTTAAAGGAAAAAAGAAAAGAGGAAGTTCAGTGTCATGGAAGCCCAATAAGGCTGTAGAATTCAAGTCTGTACATGGAGAAGGAATGACCAGATTTTACACTCCTGATATCCCTAGCATTTTTACCTTTTACAAGAATAAAGCAGCAACCACCGTATTCTTCCTCTGCACATCATTAAAAAGCTAAAATAAATGGATCACCTATCTAGAATATAGCCTTGATATGTATATGCCCAATGAATTAGGAATTAAAAAAAATTAGGTGGATTTCCTTGAATGCCTGACAATGTTGCAGCAGAAACTGCATTTGAGTAATGACCCAAAAATGTGTTTAGCCCATTTTCACTTCAGGCAAATGCTATTTTTTTATCTCAGCCTTGGGAAGTTTACAGTAAGTAGTAAATCTTATCACATCAGCACCTAGTCAACATAATCTATACTCCTCTCTTCCCTCAAAATATACTTTACTGCTTCAAAGAAATCCAAAAAGATAAGTGCATGGCCCTTAGGAGGACTGCAGGGTATTAACTTAATACGTGCAAGTTTATGTCAAAATATTGCCACTATTGGCCATAACTGGGCAGTTCACGAGTGCTCTGGTGCCACCGAAAGGTTTCAGTAAAGTTTCCGTAATACACGTGTAGGATTAGGGTGCAGTAACAAATAGACATCAGTCATTTCATGAAGATTTTAAATCAGAACAGCATATATTTTATTTTTTAAATAAAAAATGGCTTTGGTTTCCTAGTCAAGAGGAACAATAAAGCAGATTTGTCTTCACAAAGAGCGCGAAGCTAATCAAGTCAATCTATAGCACACATATCTATCTCTTGACCCCCTTTAAGTTACCTTTAAAAAAGCAGCCTCCATGACTAAGTAGTTAATAAAAAGTTGTCCTGGAGAAAAACGCAGGTGCTTTTCAACAGAGCATTACAAGTTCTTGCAGTTTGTGAAGACGCTTTTTTCCCATTCTTCCAAGCAAGGCATCTGATCCCGCTGTCATTAGGGACGCTTTGTCTGACTAAAATCTATGGTTAACAAGGTTGGTTCACCACAAAGTTCAGCAGCAACACAGTCTACCCTTTCATCACACAGGTGGAAAAACTCTCAAAGTAAGTGAAAAATTTCTTAAAATACTCATGCAATTTCCATCAGACTGACACATATCATCCAGTTAACACCCTTTCTTTTTTTCCAAGAATAATAAATAAATTTAAAAATAGAACTCCTTGAGTTAGAAACAAAGACATAACTTGGCTTCCCTCATCTGTTCTGCTCTTCAGTAACAGCCACAATATCTTTAGACTCATGGTATATTTATAAGACTCTAAACAGCCAACCACTGGCTTCACAGAAACAAATAAGATTCCCATTCACTTAATTAATTAACACCCAGCATCACACCTATTATAATCTCTAGTAAGCATCTCTGCATAGCTATGAATATCTAAATACTTTTTGAAAACTACACCGAGGTTCTCAGGAGTGTGTAGAAAGACATTCAGAAGAGAATAATATAGAGACTATCCAAGTCCCACAGCCAGGAACACAAGTCACTAAACAGCTACAGCCAAATTCCCCTTTGCTCAGACGGCCTTCAGCAGTTTGCATCCCTCAGCCTGATTCAAGTCCTTGTAACAGAGCTCACACTAAAATATATTAAATAACTGCCAGGCAGCTGAATACAATGGAGGTCACATAAGGAACAGAGTTGTCAAATAATGTAGTTTTCTGTCCATAAAGTATTTTCCCATGAATTACAAAGTTTTGGTACAGCAGGGTAAATCTTTAATAGTACACTAACTACAGAAAGCTCCCATTTCCAATAGCGTTTTCAAAATACATCTTAAAGACGATTTAAGCTTTAGGTTTGCATAATTTGGTTTTCTTAAAACAGTGCACACAAAATGCTTGCAGCACTTTCATTTGGGGGATTATTTCAACAGCCTATTCTTGGGTGGCAGACTTGTAATGTTTCAATGTGCGTGCAGAAGGATCAGTAGCCTTAACCCATCTTGGCATCCAGTAGTGGGGTAGCCAGCTGCTTCGCCCTGGGTAGTGCTTTTCAAAGATCTGGCGGTAGTAGTAACTTTCTTTTGTTTTAGGAGGATTGAAAGGATATTTCTCCGCTGCCTTTTCCAGCAAAAGGTCATCAACCTACAGAAACAAGCAAAATTCAAGTTAAGCTGCAAATACGTTTAACTTTTAAAGATACACAAGAATTCACAAACCACTAAATGCCCACAGGTTTACAAAAAAAAAAAAAGTCTATTCCAGAGGCAGAGGTTTGACAGGTCAAACCTTTGTCATACACTCCCTTGATCTTTATGAATATGTAACTGTATTTCCAGTGCTGTTGATATTTCTCCTGCATGACACATGAAGCCCATTTGTCTGGGTTACAACCACCTTTGTTAGTAAACTCACAAAAACTTCTTTCCTATCCTTTCCTTTGCTGTGAAACAAGTGGAAAATCTTAAAGCAGTCACTTTGCCACATAAGTGGCTTCCTAGGGTTTTTTTTCAACTTGGAGAACTGTTGACTCTGTTTGTATAACCAAGCTCTTAGAAACAAAAGACCTGGGATGCAGAGGCAAAGACACCTGCAGTTGTTAAGTTGGCTCTGAAAGGGAGGATGAATAGTTGCACCAGTTGAGGCAATTTCTAAAGCAACTTCCATTGCCAAGAGGTTGTCTGACTTTTCACGGCCATGAAATAAATTTGCTCCTCCTACAACAGTACAGGCTCAGAACAGGCAGCACAACACTTGCCTGACCCAACTACTTTCTTGCTTGTGGATATAAAGAAAGAAAATGCTATGCTGATAGGACAGACAAGCACCCATCCACAGGCTTGATTACACATATTTCTGTGTAACAGAGCTCTGGTGTAAATAGGGTGTTATTCCTTTTTCTTGGGGATTAAACTACCTCTGTACTCCAGAGAGGATTATACTTTGTCCAGAGCCAAAATGCAGGTTAGCAATGCAAGCAGAGGCTTTAAAAAGCAAAATGGCTTAGCTAGGAACAGCTTTGAAAAACGAATGACGTAAACGAAAAAGTACATTATAAAGTCATTATGTTGTTACTCAGCAGCAGAGTAAATTCATACAAGTGTCATCAGCTGAAGCAGCTGCTTTGCCTGTAACCCAGAAATTGTGTTTGTCAACACATAATATAATTTGCAATGCAGACACTTAAATGATGTTCATTTCCTTACACAATCATTTCTGTCAGGCTCTCGCATTTCTTTGTACCTAGCATTACAAACGCCTTCAACCAGCTCAGACACCTAGAAGAGCATTGACTAAGGTTTGCCTTGCTCCTTCACATTAAATGGTATATACCTAGATTTATTCTGTTAACTAAGCATGTGAGCTGCCTCCCCTTGGCAACCTTTTCTAATACACTTAAATGAGAAAGACCTAAAAAAGTGATATTGTACCTGTTGATCAATATAGTCCTGAAGAATAGAAAACCAGGATTTCTTCACTGATGCTATACCATCACTGAAAGCTTCTTTGGGTCTCCAGAGTATTTCTTTGGGAAGTAAATTGGAATCTTCAAAGGACAATCTTAAAAGGTATTTTTCAATTCCATTCTGTTTGCAGAACAAAAAAAAAATGTCATGAGTCTGAGGAAGTGCAAAAATCTGGATTTAAAAACTTATGAAACATTTCCTTTCAGAAGGTCTAGTCAGAAAAGGGTTCCAAGTAGTCCAATGATCCAGCAAAATATTTAAGAGCGTGCTTGACTTTGGGTAGAGGACTTAACCACTAAATTCAGCAATTTGCTCATGCTTAGAACACGTATCAATGAATTTGTACACTTACACTTGGGTCCAACCCTAGTTTTACATACCTTTGGAATTCGCAATTCTGCTGGTAGAGATAAATAATAAGAAGTAAATCGATGATCCAAAAATGGGACTCTCAGTTCAAGGCTAAACAGGAGGAATAAACAGAAAAGATATTGAATTAATCCCATAAGCCATCTACTTACAAATTCCACAACAGTTTTCCTGTCTTTCACACAAACACTAGGTTTTCTGCTTTTAATTAGAAGAAATTTCTCTTGCGTATTTATGACTATGTGCATTTAATTCACCAATTTGGAAACTGAGGTGTATGGTCCATGCAGATTAAAGACCATGATGATTTATGATGTCATATGCTGGGCAGCTTATAGTACCCTGAATTTAAAGACTACAGTACTGTAGGATTTGCAACAACCATTGCAATATCTATGCAAAAACACATTAAAAAAATCCTCTTGCTCCCAGAGAACGAACTAGTCGCTCAGGTGTCAGTCACACATATTGTATCCTACTACCTCTTTATTATAGTCAGCTACCTGACTATACACATACTTTTCTCTTTTCAGTATGTTGTTTTAGTTCTTTATATGCATGCTGATAATCAGATTCAAGATTCCTCTTTGTCTAAACCTCAAAAAAGCCCAAAGTCAAACACAGTCTCACTTTCCCGCCTCAACTCTGAATATTGGCATTTCTAATTCACTGCTTCTGTAAAGAACAGTACAGTCCCAGACAAAAGATATTTCCTGCATTGGTCGGCAAGAGTGGGCCCTATGGTCACAGACCAGATTAAATTTTGCAGTGTGCTTTGCTGTTGCTGAAATTCCTTCAGGCTACATCTTCAATTTCATCTTGGCATACAAATCCTCAGCAGTCTTTTCCTGCTACTCTAAGAATCAAGAGCTACTCTAAGCAGATGCAATTAATCGAGAGGTACTGTAAGCAGTTGCAATTAGATTCAGTTTTATTTCTCCTCTATTTGCTCATCCAACAAACTTTCTTTCATAAAACGTTGTCTGTAGCAATTGCAATAGCAAGTTTGTCTCACGGTGTTTAGAACAGAAATGTGATTGATGATTCCTCTGATGACCAGATTTGCCTGTCCTCATATACTGTGCTTCCCACACGCTCAGAGCTCAGGGCCCCTGAGTGCCTGTGCATACCTGGAACATTAGCAATGACTGTTCTGCCTAAGTGGGTCATGTCTTCAGTTATATTAAGATAGGGAGATCAAGCAGAACATGGGGTGCACCCCATTTGTTACTAGTATTCAGAAGACTGATGACTATCTTAGATTAGATTAGACCTAGACTGCAGGAGTAAAATTATGCTGCAGCACAATATTCTGAATCACTTAGTTATTCAGCCAACAGTTAACTCTTGTAATTTCCTCAACAGCAGCAGAACTTTTAAGATCTTCTTGTGCTTTCAAATCCCATGAGTCCTCACCATTCAAGAGAGTACATTTTACCCGTGTGCTGCAGTAGTTCTGTCTGCACGAAGTACATCAAATAGGTAGAGCTCCTTCAGAAGCCTCTCGCTCTCCTCTGCAGCTTCCTCGGGAGATGGTGCCTAAAACCAAACACATGCATAGAGCACATGGCTGGAACACAGCTGCACTGAGGGAGCCACTGCTTGCTGTCCTGCACTTGTAGTGATCACAGAGTGATCTCAGAACTAGCAAAAACTACATACAAGAAGTAACAGTCTCAGGAATTGCTGAAGATTTAAAAAGTTACTTTTCAGGTGATCAAATCCCTTGGATTTTATGCCACCTCAGGAAAAAAACAGGCAAATATACAGTTGTGACAACTCTCAAACATCACACCTTGAAATCTCGGAGATGTTCTGCTGAACGGGAGAACAAGCAGCTCGAGGGCTTTCTGTATAGTGAATATACTTACCTTATGGAAATATATATATCCTTGTGTCAGCTCATCTGATCCTTCTCCTGAAAAAATTACCACACTGTCTGTTTTCTTCCAAATATATTTGGAGACAAGATACATACCTTAAAAAAAAAAAGTATGTTAAAGTACAGTTACATGTATGATGCTATATACAGCTAGTAGTTTTAAATTTAGCATTTTAGAAGTTTGTCTCCTACACCACTTCCTTCTGTAGCAAACAACTAATGTAAAATAACATCTTGCTATTCAAAGCCATCATCAGCCATGCTAAGTGCTGCAAATACATCTAAACTGTGTATCTAAACACTTAGCCCTCAAAATATGAGAAAGATGTGTCTATTTGTGATCCTGGGAATGCTGAAGGATTCCCACGGAAACACACAGAGGAGCTGATTTGACTCAATTTGAAATTAAGCACGTGATTAATTCCAGTATAGTGCTGAATAAACCCTTTAAGCCTTAGGGAACAAAGCTACCACTAAAAGTTGCTGTTTAAGTCTCTGCCACTGTGGGTTGAACTGGATAAAGCCCTTTTTAATTTTTTTTTTAAAGAATTATTTATTAAATAGAATTATTTCTTCCCCTCAACGCATCTTTCTGAACAATATGCTTTTATAACATAAGTATTACAAATCTAATGAAAAGGATCAAGTTCATTATTTTTTATACTAAGCAGCAAATCACAAAGAAAAAATTACAGATGAAAAGTTGGCTTTAATTTTTAAAGAATTGCATTCAGTATTTCACATCTCATAAATTCAGTATTTCACAAATCCTATCTTCTTGGAGCAGATTTCACACAGGGAGCTCAGCCTTGAAAACTGTGTTGACTATTTGGTTTCATAACACTTTACAACACTTTAGGATGACACAAGATTAACTGGGTAAAGTGTTGTAGCTTGCATTACGCAGAATTGCATTGGATTAGTGTTTTTCACTCCAATCAGGCTGGCAATGCTTTGTAAAAAGCTGCTGGTGACTTCCTTCACTTCTCAGAATCAAACATACATTATAAGAATCTGTGTTACTAAAGGGTGACAAGAAATACTTCCCATTAGTTTAAAAATTATGCAAGGAAAGGGTAATCATAATTGTTCTGCTATCATAACATTCAGTATCTCAGATAACTTATAAATTTCCCCCCTTTCTCCAAGGTTCTTACTCATCAGAGCAGAAAACCTAGACCTGCTGAGTTAATGTTTCTTCTTCATATAACTTTTGTTTTTCATCTCAAAAGCTTCGGGAACAGTTTTTGACAGTTGTTTTTTGCAGTCAGGGATTTGGAAACTAGGAAGGGCTTTTGCCTCAGTGTGGTATCATAGATCAGACTGGGAAGCAGACCTTCAGAGTCACAGTTCCCAAGTTCTGTGTCAGCTAAGGGATCTAGTAGATGACCACATGGTTTTGCATGAAATTTTATTTGGATGATATAAACCAAAGATTACCATTAAAAAAATCTTACCAATTGAAGCTCTTATTGTTGTTATATCATAGGTTTCCAACGAGAAGATAACATCTTCTATTGCCTGAATTCCCTCTTCAGTATTAAGTATTACTTCATGATGTTCACTGCCTATATGTGCTGCCACCTGTTTGTAAAAGGTTACAATCATGTATCCCTTTTCAACTAGAACATTTTATAAATATGCATTGTGTTTAAAACACACAAACTGAGCAAAAGCACCAGTTCCCTTCTGCTACAGTGACAATTATGACATTAGGCCAAGAAAAGATGTTACTTAGCAGCCACTCTGACTTGCAGTGATACATTCACCCGAGAGAACAGTCTCCCTGATTACAGTGTTCAATCATGATTGCAAGAGACCATCCAGCTGCTTGCCAAAAGCATAACCAAATCTGTAGAGACTCTAAATACTCCAGATATTTGCCCTTAAGAGAAAAAGCAGCTCAAAAGTCATGACAGCCTGCATACTTAAGGGGTAACCCACATGCCAAAACAGTTTGTACAAAGAACTTAATTCAGAAAAGTGATGATTAACTTGCAATATTTAACATATATACAAATGCCATAGTATAGGAACTATAGAATGGAGATCTACCCTAAAACCCAGAGGCAGAATTGAGACAAATCCAAAGTATTGTCCTTTTGGCAACAACACAATGGGACCGTGTCATGAAAGTCTTCTGATTTCAAGAGAAAACAGATAAGGTTCAGTTGTCTCTTTTGTAAGATTAAGCAGCAAATGTTGTACTAAATGATTTACTGCAAACTGATTTACATCCTAGTAATAAATGAGTATTCACTGTTACTGTAAATGCCATACCATGAAGTTAGAAGTATTAATACACAGTTTAGCATTCAGCAGCTCAGAAGAAACTGAAAGCAGCACTTAGGATACCTTTTTGGCAGCCAGTAAATCAGGACTGTTTTCCATCCCAATTGCAAAGGTTTGTAATGGATAACTGATGTTGATTTCTTTCATCAGTTTCAGAAGAACAGCTGCAACCAAGCTGGAATCTAAGCCCCCTGCCAACAAAACAAATTATTTGATTAGGCTTTTGAATGATGTTTTATTTCCCCCTTAAGAACGCTGAATCTAGATATTGAAATCTTATGAGTGGGCTTCATTTTTAAGCTGTGTGAATACAAGGTACTTCTCATACAAGTGTACCTTTACCTCTGCTTTCTGCATGTGCATCTGAGGAGCTGCTGACTGCCTTCTAATTTGATATCTGAAATCTGGGGTTTAAACAGGCTTTTTTACTGAGATTCGGATCTCCCAGCTCTCCGTATCTTCCTGTTTAATTTACCTCCTTCCTACTTTTTACGATGCCATAGTAGGGAAATGGTCCAACAGTATCTCCTGGTCAGTTCTCTCTCATTCAGATGCACATTTATTAGGGTTCATGACAAAAGAGTGTAATTACTGATGTTCAGTGAATGCATGAACAGCATGAACTCTAACCGTAAGTAAAAAGTGCTACACAAACACAGGAAATAAGGTGTCAGTCCCATGGCTACAGAGCTTTAGCTCTGTAAAGTACCTCTGTGACACTGAACCACCAGATCACAATAGTGATCAGCTAAGTCAGTGAACACCTTCCTGTACCACATGCTGTTACCTCATCTGCAAAAGAGTGCAGCAAATAATTTTGGTCCAGGTGGTCTCCTGTAATTTGGTAAATCAAGGGAGTTTAGGATGAAGACTATAGCAAAGGTGACAAGTAAAAATTTCAATTCCTCCTGCTATCTGAAACATGCCAAGCCTTTTTTTCTAGGCTCAATCTGTGCAAAGTGAACATAATAATTACATTTATCTTTTAGACACCAATGTAAGCATAAATCTCAAGTATTTAAGAATATATTGAGTGATTTTTCAATAAGAATATATTTATTTCCTCTTATTTAAAAATGGTGTCTCAACAAGTCAAGATCCCAGCCCAGAGTAAACTTTAAAAGCATAAGATTTTCAAGATATTTGTAAACTGGAGAACTTTATCCCAAACTAACAAGTTCTCTGTTGCCTGTTCTAAAAAGCAAATGAAGATAAAAAGCAAATGAAGATTCAGACCACTTCAGATACATCACAGCTGAAGAGCCAATTTACTTTCCTCTAACTAGCAGAGAATGGGCAAAAGAGAGAGAAGATACAGAATCATTGTGGTTCTTGTTACTTACCCGACAGAAGACAACCGATTCTTCTGTGAGCCATCAAACGTTTTCTAACAGCATTTTCAAATAGAATACGGATGTTGCTTTTCACTGTTTCAAGGTCAAAGCCTGCTCAAAAGAGAAAAGAGAAGGGGAAGAAAGTCCAAAAAGTGTTAGTTAGACTTTAATGGATTATGCTAATAGGAAACAAAGATATTTGTCTGAATCTCCTCTGATAACAAAGGCATTCAAGTCCATCTTGGTACACAACTGCCTACAAGAACAACTCTAAAGTCCCTACATTTTAAAAGTTCTTCCAAGTTGGTATTTTTTTTCTTAAATGGTACTTTTTTAAACCAATCAGTACAAGTTTTATATTCAAAGACTATGATTTTTTTCACTTTTAAATCAGAATACATAGCAAAATCTTTGCTGTACTACCTGGAGGCAGAGTTTCCACTGTATCACATGCAACATGGAGCGGTTCATCTTTACAGCTATGAAATTTTACTAATTCCACTGACGCAACCTTGCCAGAGGGCTTTAAATCCAATACTTCATAATGACCCGGGAGAAACGGTTCCACTTTAGAACATAAGGATGTTGAATGCTTTAAGTTGATAAGTCCTGCACATGAAATGGGAAAAAAGAAAAATGTCAACGTTTTTGACCTAGGACGGTTAAGTCATACTTCACTCAACAGCCTCTGTACTAAAACTATATACAAATATTTTCTCCAGATCCTAAATCTGGTATTAAAAAATACCCTTTTAAGTCAGAGTCAGTCCTGGCTATAGCGTGACTCTGCTTCTGGCAGGATGCACACATAGATCTGAGCTGTCTCAAGCTGAGGCAGACAACAGAGAAAACAAACCAGAAAGTTTTACTAATTGGCAAGTAGCAATTTATCCCTGTGAGCATTAAGAAGATCACTTTTCTAACTGACTACATGATGTCCAGGTCAAGGTGTAATATGCTTATAAAAATTCAAATGACAATTATGAACTGATTTTGTATTTAAAATTAAGTGTAGTCAAGCTAACAAGGGGGTTGAAATAAAACATCACTGACGTGATAACTTAATTGACATTGATTTAGTGATTTCATAATTCATCAGTTCCAGACTTTTCTACTCCACTGGTATTGAATGTCAAGAATCAAACTTTATCTACATTCCTCTTGTGAAAGAGGATGTTGAGCACTTGCTGGTGACCTGGATGCCCCTTGAGGAAGTCCTCAAAGAGATACTGAATTGATGTTAGAGAGGGACTGGTAATTCACTGCCATGGTTATAGGATAGTCTCCAGAATATTCACTTCCCTTCTTCCTTCACAAGAAGCAGAGATGGTACAGCTCTTAGTACTAGTACACAGTACTATTAGAGGAGTCAACCTCTATTGCAGCCTGATAATGAAATAGATACACAGTAAATGGGAGAAACACAAGCAATCGTGAAAGTAAATTTTAGCCAAAGTGCATTTTAGGCAATAAATTCCCCTTTGACACTGTTCAGATTCGTTTATGAAAGTGCCAAGATTACTTTAAAAAACAGAGCAGTGGATGTGTCCTCTCAAAGGAAAAAAACTGTCATCAAATAAAATAAGTGATACTGGAAAATTACCCAATGCTGCAGGCAATTTCAGTAAGGTTTCAAAATTATGGCTTTTACAGATTAGCAGTTCTTGTGGCATTATTTCCCAGTTCATTATAGAACACCAGGAACAGTCTAGTACATTTATTGTAGCATAAATCTACTCTAACTCTATAGACTGAATTTAACTTTGGGGTAACATAAAAAAAAGTCTTGATTTCAATACTGCCATAATTCCAGAACACAGAATTTTAAAATTAAATAAACAAGTTATTTTAGAGATATTAAGGACAATTAAACATCTTGGAGGTTTTTGTTTTAATGATGTGTAGTTCTTATACTAGTAAATATAGTTCATATATTACTGAACTTACAGTTCATTTTCTCTTCACACTTAGAAGAAAAGCCTGACAAAGCAGTTTGTCTCCAACACCAATACCTAAGATTATTTAGGCACTAAACACAACTAGTTTTACCTTTTGCCTCAGAACAGACACCCAAAAATCCATCATCAGTCAGCACCTTAAACAGTGGTCTGACTCCATAGGTATCTCTCGCCAGAAACACTTTTCTGTTTGCAGTGTCCAGAAGAATAAAAGCAAATACACCATCTAGCATGGACGCTGTTTGTTCTATTCCTCCTCTGTTGTAAAGATGAAGGATAACCTCACCATCCACTAATGTTTGATATTCAAATCCAAACTGCTTCTGCAGCTAAGAAAAAAGATAAAGAAGAACATGAATAAGCATTTGCAAACATTGCCTGCTTACCAACTGAAAAAGCAACACCATTCATGTAATTGTTTAATAAGAAAACCAATTTTTTTTGTGTAAAATCACACTTTAAAAGTTGCATAAATATTTCCACCAAAGAAGGAAATTATACTTTGGTGTTCCAAGCTGTATTGGGTTTGCATGGCCACGTTTTGGTAGTGGGGGAGCTACAGGGGACGGCTTCTGTGGGAAGCTGCCAGAAGCTTTACCTGTGTCCAGCAGAGCCAATGCCAGCCGGCTCCAGGACACACCCACCGCTGGCCAAGGCTGAGCCAGTCAGGAATGATGGTAATGCCTCTGTGATAATGTATTTAAGAAGAAATAAAAAAGTTCTTCCGCAGATGAAATTGTGGCCAGGGAAGAGTGGAGTGAGAATATGTGAGAGGAACAACTCTGCAGACACCAAGGTCGGTGAAGGAGGGGGAGGAGGTGCTCCATGTGCCAGAGCTGAGGTTCCCCTGCAGCCCGTGGTGCAGCCCATGGTGAAGCAGCTGTGCCCCTGCAGCCCACAGAGGTCCACAGCGCCGCAGAGATCCACCTGCAGCCCATGGAGGAGACCCATGCCAGAGCAGGTGGGTGCCTGAAGGAGGCTGTGACTCCACGGGAGGCCCATGATGGAGCAGTATCCTGGCAGGGATCTGCTGACCTGCAGAAAGGGGAGCCCATGCTGGAACAGGTTTCCTTGGGGCCCTGTGGGGGACCAATGCTGAAGCAGCCTGTGCCTGAAGGAATGCAGCCTCGCGGAAAAGTGAACCACACTGGAGCAGTTCATGCAGAACTGCTGCTGTGGGATGGACTCATATTGGAGAAGTTCATGGAGGATTGTCTTCTGTGCAAGGGACCCCATGCTGGAGCAGGGGAAGGAATCTTCTCCTTGAGCAGCTGCAGGAACAACATGTGATGAACTGACCATAACCCCCACGCCCCATCTCCCTACACCGCTGGGGGGGAGGAGGCAGAGCTTGACAAGGAAGGAGGGGTGAGGGGAAGGTTTCTTTTTTAAGACTTATTTTACTTCTCATTATCCTGCTCTGATTTTGTTGGCAATAAATTCAGTTAATATCCCCAAGCTGAGTCTGTTTTGCCCATGACAGTAATTGGTGAGTGATGTCTCCCAGTCCTTATCTGAGCTCATGAACCTTTCACTATATTTTCTCTTCCCCATCCACTTGTGTGGGGGAGTGATAGAGCAGCTTTGGTGGATGCCTGGCATCCAGTGAGGGTAAACCCACTACAAAAGTATTATCCAGTATGATCTCTTAGGCAATGAGACTGTCTCTGTAGTCTTAAGGAATTGACATTATGGCAAGTTTTCAGGGATACACTTCTATCTGAGGATGTGAAGCTGCAAACACATGACCCCGGTCTTCAGAAGCACTAGCCAGCCACTGTCTCAAAAAGAAAAAAAACAACTCTAAACACATAGACACTTGCAACATCTCTGCAGGGTAAAGTATTTCAGAAAGAAACTTTGGTTTACTTATGCAGTCACTGCAATTCCTCAGTGTTTTTTTTATGCACAGAGAATGTCCTTCTGCCCAATCTTCCTCCATTCCTCAAACTAGCCCTTTCACTCTGCCTGTGCAGATGGAGTGGGGGAGGAAGCAATTAGCTGTCAGACTTAGGTCAGTCCAAATATTCTTCATGTTCTTGTGGTGCTTCTCTAAAAGTCCTTTCAATACATACAAGACAAAGAGAAGTAGAGGGTTTCAATACAACACTAACAAGACAAGAAACCCCACAAAACCAATACTCTAGCATTTTAACTCAAGTTCTTTGGTTTTAATTGTTATTTATGGGGCAGTCTTAGGGCAAATTGAGCCAACATTAAAATAACTAAGTCATTTCCCTAAACAAGACACCTGTTTCTCCAGTGATCCTTTCCCAGATAGGTTTCAGCCACAAGCTTGAAAGAAAAGTCTCATTATAAAGAAAGAGGATACATAATGTAGTGACAATGACCAAACAAATTCCTGCAGATGGCAATGCAAGTTTTGCATAATTAAAGTCCGTTTGAGACTGTGTGTAGCATGATGGAGAGTAATTCTTATTGCTTTCAACAGCAGAAAAGCCACAATGCAAATCACTGCAAGTATTACAGACTGTTGGTACATTTCACATCTATTGCAGGGCAAAGTTTATCTCATCTTTCAAACAGTCAGACACTTGAAGACTGGGAAAAAAGATAAAATCTCCTGCCTATTCAGTCAAATTCCCAGTGTCACTGACATGAGTAACAGGATCCTGAGTCCGACTTCAAAACTGTGATATTAGAAATACTATGACATCTCAGATTATTCATACATTTCTGATACTACCACACTTGGTATATGATACACTTTACACATTCATTCAGCATGATTCCAAATCAGACACAATTTTAAGTTGCTTTATACATCGAATTTGGATTATCTGAAGCATCTTCCCAAGTAACACAGGCAGCATGGACATCTCAGCAAAGGGACGAAGGCCCACTGACAATGTTTAGCCCATCAGGGACATTCGGACACTTCAGGAAGTAAGTAAAGTTGCTGCTAGTTTTGTGCCTAAGAGACTTACTTAGGTGGCTCTCAAAAACCCCACAAAGAATATGGCTTTTGCTGCAGACATCTAAGGACTTTGGTAGCATAATGGAAACAACTTGGAGTTTGACGACCCAAAATAACTGAAGAGCAAGACAGTCTAAAAGCATTTGCATTATGAAGAGAAAATGGGAGAAAGAAGTTTGAAATTCCCCGACCCAAGAGAAAATGAAGAATGTATCTTTATTTAAAATTGATCAAACCTGAACATACAAATACCTATTCCCCTTCTTGTCAATTAAGAAGTGATTTTTTAGTATTAAAGACTAAGTATGTTACTAAGCCACCAGATTCACAGCTCATCATTACTCCTTTACCAACTTTAAATTTTTTTCTGACATTCTAGTCTACCACATTTTAAAGATTTTCCGAATATCCACTAATTTTTAAATAAAAAAAAAAAAAAAAAAAGACAAAAAAAGCCATATCATCAATACAACACTTACTTGTTTGAAATTGTAGATTTCCCCATTGTAACACAGCCACAGATACGGGAATTTCTTCACCCGGATAGGCTGCATACCATATAACTGATCAACAACTGCAAGGCGGTGGAAACCAAAACAACAGTTGGTGAAACCATTGACGTTCTCAAAACGAAATGCATCAGGACCTCTGTGTGCTATCTTCATGGCACTGAGACACTGGACAGAAAGGCATTCATCGCTCCCAAACAGGGCCCAGATCCCGCACATTGTGAGGCTGTTGTTGTACGCGCAAGTGGAGAACCTGTTCAATAAAGATACGAACATTACAAGCATGAGCTGACACTTTATACTGGGTCTGGTTGAGAGGGAGTTCATTTTTCCCTCAGTGCTGTGTTTTGTACTGGTAGTTAGCGAGGTGATAGTATCACATCAGGGTTTTGGCTACTGCTGAGCAGTGCTCCCACAGCATCAGTGCTCTTCAATTCCCCCTCACCAGCAGGCTGGAGGCAGGCAAGATGTTGCCTGATCATAGCCAGGCAACATACCCAGGACAGCTGACACAAATGGTCCAAAGGGATATTCCTTTTCATATGATATCTGCTCAGATAAAAAAATCTAAGGGAAAGGAGAAGGAAGGGGGGTATTTGTTATTTATGACGTTTGCCTTCTAGAGCAATCACTATGTGTGCTGAAGCCTTGCTTCTCAGGAAGTGGCCAGATGTCGCTTGCTGATGGGAAGGAGAGAGTAAAATCTTTGGGTTTTTTCTTCTGCTTGTTTATGACCTTCACTTTTGCTTTAGTAAACTGCCTTTATTTCAACCCATGAGGTTGTGTTGGGCTTTTTTCATCATATTTTCTTCCCCCACCCACCCCACCCTGCTGAAGAGGGGAGTGATAGAGTGGCTTGGTGAGCACCTGGCATCCAGCCAAGGTCAACCAACAACATACCTACAAAACACAGATAACAAATGTAGGTTATTAATCACTTAACTGCCAAGCAGACTGATCAAGAGAATAGCAGACTTTACTAAGTAAAACCTGGCTTGCCAAGAGTATGATAAACAAACTTTGGACAGCAAGAAATTAGGTTTAATTTTTACCTTTAGATACAGCAAGGTTGTCTATGATTTGTTTCATAGAGCACAAATAGAACAAGTAATTACTGGGAATATAGTATGATCTCTTGAAGAAACATCATCTCAGCAGAATTTCTTTCAATTTCTTGCCTTTACATACAAAGGGGGTTTATAACAAAGACAGACGCTCTTTAGCAAGACCCGTAGTGACAGGACAGGGGGGAATGGTTTCAACCCAAAAGAGGATGGGTTTAGACTGGAGTTCCCCAGCAGCGTGGTAGCCCCAAATGGGAAAGATGTGAAGGAAGCAATTGTTGCAGTGCCGTGCTCGCCCCGGCATGCCTTTTGCAGTCCCAGGGTCCCTGGAGATATACACAGGCCTCACAGCTGTCAGAGTAACAGTAGAGGTCTCTAATAGTACAGGTGGGCTGCAGCTGGGGACCTCCAGATCAAGTGATGTTGCTGGGGACCTCCACCCGAAGGGGCCGTTAGGATTAGGGTTCAGAGAGCCACAAAGCCTACAAAGCCCAGGGACTCTGGGGCTGTAAAAGGCGTGCCAATGCGAGCACGGCACTACCACACTGTTCCCTCCCTCCGCATCTTTCCCATCTGGACAAGTGATGGCGCTCCGCACCTCACCCTCAGCACATGGAGCTAGGCTCTCCCACCAGCTGGAGCGTCCTCCCGGGAACGCACGGTCTCCGTGCGACCGCGGGTACCGGGAGCAGGTTCCCTCGGCGCACGCTGCTGCCCCGGGCTCCCTGGGCACGGCCACCCCTCCCGCCGGCGGCTGCCGCTCTCCAGGCCCGTCGGCCCCGCCAGCCGGGCCCCGCGGCCGCTGCCCCGCAGGCCGCTCTGTGCGGCTCTGCTCGGCCCGCGATCCTGGGGGCAGCGGCCCCCGGCCGGCCCTGCCCGGCACAGCCCCGCGGCCCGGTGCTTTACCGCTCCGCTGCCTCACCCGCTCCGCTGCCTCACCCGCTCCCGGCCGCCGGCGCACGGAGAGCCGCCGGCCGCACCACGCCGGAGGATGGAAGAGGCGGCTCCCGCCGGCTCCTCCCCCGCCGCCAGCTGCTGTTGAAACACGCCGCGAAGTTTCATCATGTGCCTCCCTGCCCTGCCCTTCCGCCCTTTTCCTGCCCGCAGGGCCGGCGAAGCGGGAGTGAAGCACGGCCGGGGCCTGTATGCACATCTGCATTGACACCCGCATCTGTATCCGCACCCGCACAGCGGCCCTTCCTGGCGGCCCCGGCTCGGGCTGCCCCGCGGCAGGGCAGGAGCTCGCAGGCCGAGCAGTCCTGGCTCTGGCTCCTTCCCCAGAGCGCTGTGAAGAAAAGCGTGCCCCAGCAGCGCTGCTGGGCGCGCTGGGCTCATGAGGGCGACTCGCAGCCATCAGAAATCCTGTCTCTGCAGATCTTGTGTGGCTTGTGTGGTGTCCAGTGCAAAGAGCTTAGACACCTGCGTTGCCTTAAAGCCGCTTCATTTGTTTTGGGAGAGGGAGCGCGTGCAAAGCTCGCACCTTTGGAAGCGTTTGCTGAGGATGTATGATTTTGCTGTGCAAAACTCAGTTCTGAATCATAGACACAATGGGTAAAATAGGATTTTGGTACTTACTTGAACTCCGTTATTGGACAGTTTTGCCTGTTTGCCTTTGAGAGTGCTAAAGTAAATGCAATTCAACTCTGAAGACTAGGATGTGAAGTGCTAAATACACCCCCTAATTCTCCATGTATACTTCAAGAGAGTCATTAGTAATTTGCATGCATATGCTTTCATAGCTAGTTTTAATGCACTTAGTGTAAAACTGCAGTGCTGTGCATAAAGTTCTTCAGGTCATGCAGACTGTCAGCAGTAAGTGTGGTCTGGGTGTTGAATTTTAAAAGGACTTTTAAGAAGCCATTAAAAGATATTTTTAGGTTTTAGAAAGAAAAATGCGTTGAAGTGTCCTGTGCATGAGAATTAGACTCCAGTGCTGATCAGGAATAGATATAGGATAGTTGTGTGCGGCACAGCCTCACCTGAACACAGGACTGGCCTTGGCAGAGGCCGTGTGTGCAATTCTCAGAGCTGTGCAGTGATTGGAAGATGGAGTCACTGTGCATAGAAGAGTAATGGTTGTGCTGGAGAACACCTTATATCTTAGTGTTCTGATTTTTTTCCCGTATATCTAATTGTCACTCTGCATTTTATAAAGATACAAGAAATACTGGACAAATGTTGTATTATCCTAGGTTGTATTTAGGGTGTTTGCTTGTTTGCCAGAGACTTTTGTAAATTGCTATTTACATCTTTACTTCTTTTCTCTGCACAGGAAAGATTTTTGGATGGGTCAGATTAGGTTTAAGTTGTTGCCTGGGCATTTTCATTCAATGAACAATTTCTAGTTCATAACTAGATCTCATATAGTGCTTTATGATAGTAAGTCACAAAACATTTGCTAAAATAAGAATATTTTCATGGAGAAACTGAAGCAGGGAAGCGAGAAGCAACTTGCAGAAAGTGGTCCAGTAAGGCTGGGCAGATACACCCAGGGAAAGAGCAAGACCTCCCAAGTCCTCATTAATGTCTGCATCATTAAGGCACATTGGGTAACAGTCACATCTTTATCCTCCCCTTTACTTTCACTTCTAAAAACCGGGGATAGCTGCGTTTCACTATGTCTTACATGTTAAATTCCCTATCTTAATGGCGTTAATGGGACTAATGGTAGAAATACTACATATGATTTGTTTTTAAACACTGGCAATATTACTGTTTTGTAGTTACAATGGTGCAAGTAATAACTGGTATGTCCCTGGCCTTTTCTGGCCTTTTCTCTACTATTGTCAAGTAGCCCATTATAGTCTGTTTACATTGTGTTGTTCTTCAATATCCAATCTTTTTTTTCCAGTGTATCTGCAGACAGCACTAGATGTAATTACACCCCAGTCTCACACCTCTGTTCTTCTCAAGTCACATGAGAAACCCTCTGGGTTTTTTCATTCCTGCAGACATTACTATGTGTAGTAGCTTTACTGAAGCATTGTCTTCTCCACTCTTCTCCTTTAAAGCTGATTTTTTTCCTCTATTTTTGTTGAGAGAAATTTAAATTGATGCTAGATGGGTGGAGAGAACAGGTTTGAATGTAAATGTTGGGTGCCATTAGTAGCTAGGAGACTTTGCACTCATGATATCATTTGTTTAGTATCTGAGAGTAACCACTTGGCTACAGAATAAAACCATTTAAGAATGGCTGAAAAACACTGTAAGAAAGTTCCTGATTAATTAGTTAGAAAATGCTTGCGTTAGTTTTGTTTCTAATCAGCTGAAATGAAATGCTAAGAGGTTTCTCTGCAGGCAACAGGTAAGTGAGTAAATGCAAGGTCCATAATGTAGAACGAATGTGCAGCCTCGTGACTTACACTGAGCTTTTCACTGGCAGCTCAGTTCTCAGTTGAACATTGCTCATTAATGAAATCTGTGCTCCTCATTTTTTCCCAGTAAATATACACATCTTTACTGCATCCATTGGATATGGTGCCATCAACATGCCTGGAAGACTGGAAATACGTGAGTTTTGTGAGATTGGTGAAATCTGTTTGAAGAGGAGACAGAGCTGAAGGGGAAGTGGAGAAGTCAGACACTGTGATTAGGAGAGACATACAGTGAAGGTCTTTTGCTTTCACTGTGGTTGACAGAGAGTAGCCTCCTGATGGTAACCCTCATGATTTCTGGCTTTTTGCCTGAGAGAACACATTTCAGCTGTTTTTGTGTTGGTGGCTCTCCCAGCTCTCTGTTCTCATCCTTTGCTCTCACTGGAGCTGTGCAAGAAAACAAGATCTGAATTAAAAACAATGGCCAGACTCAAATATGAGAGAAAGACTTTCCCTTTTCTGTCAGCATCCAATTACATATTCTCTGCAGTTTCTTAGGCAGGAATTGAAGACCTTTTGTTGATGGTCAAGGTTATCACAAGTGGATTCATGGGCCAGGTCATTATGATGGGCAGGACTGTAAAACATCAGAAATTCTATTGGTATGCATCAGCTCAGCCTTGTACCAGCCCTTTACACAAAAATTACTAGTAAGCAGCAGTGGAACATTCTGCACCCTACCAAACCATCTATGTAGTCATGGACTGTTTAAGATGCTTCATCACCAACAATCTGAGAGATAAAAAAGACAATGCTGAAACAATTTCTATTTTTGAAAAATAGAAATTGAAGATTGTGGTTGTGGGAAGAAGGATGTATCTTGTCTACAGTCTTAGGACTCCCTTTGCATCCAGAATCCAGTTTTAGTTTGGACCAACTACTTGGACCAGATGGACTCTCCATCTGGCCTTGAATACATTGTAGTAGCAAGACTTGGCTTTTTCTTCTCCAATCCTAACTTATGTAATAATGGATTTGTGGGAATAGGCAATTCCAGGTTTCCGGATACCTCAAACTATACTTTTCGCAGCTCTCAGTGACTGAATGTTGATGACGTGAACTGGGCAAAGATCACCAAGAATCCTGTATTTTCCCATCTGAATTTTTTCCTTGATGTGTTTGCTACACAAAACTTTGCCACACATTGTTACAGGCCTAACTGAGTGGCATGTGGTACTATTGGTTTGCTTGTGATTGTCAGCATCTACAATTTACTTTGGTGTTGAAGTCTCTGTACTTTACTTTGTGTATTTATATCTATTCCTGAATGTGCTGTAATAAGAATCTAATGCCATTCTTGGTGCAGGGAGTTAGTGTATGGCTTCATTTCCACCAGGAAAGAGTAACTTTAGACAGGCATTGCTACATGATCCAGCATTGTAGCAATAACAGAAAATGAAGTGGCAAATGCTCTTTCTGGAAGCAGCCTAGTCTATTTTCTCTGACAGGGACTGAGCTTGAAAGCAGAAGGTTGTTTCTCTTAATGGAGCCACACAGAAACATCCATCTAGCATGGCAACATTGTGAGCCTGTTATACACTGGGATAGATCAGTGGTGAGCAGGACTTAGGGGAAGGTGGAGATCAGTTCCTCCTCCCCAGTCTCATGGGTTGATATAAATAGCATAACTCATACCCTGGCTGTCTTTCAAATATAAAGGCTTATTGGATACTTGTACATTCACCAGGCAATAACTGTAGTGCCAGGTGTTCTGGCAACACATCTGACATCTGAAACGTGTTTGCATGTCAAGGACATGTGTATGCAGAGAGCAAAGATCTTTGCCTATATTGGTTTTCTGTCCCCAGGAGACTAGTAACACTATGTGCTCTTAAAGTTTGAGTGCTTGCACTCAAAATCTCAGGCAGAACCGTACTTTAATTTCTGTATCTGAGTGGAGAAAAAAAAGAAAAGACAAACTGTCAAATTCAAAAGCTGTTTGAAGATCTGTAGTTTGAAGTAAGGTAGGCTCCCATTTGTATCACTTAGTCTGGCTTTTACCCAGTGGAATACACCACATGCCAGAGAGCTTGCAGCTTTTAAATAACTTATCAACCTAACAGAGCTATTTGTTCCTACAGTTTGAATATATTTATTTTTCTTTTTTTTTTTCCTTCTCTGTTTTTTTCTCTTCCTTTTGAAGACATTTAAAGGACATGCAGTCTACTTGTCTCTCCTCCAGACAAAATCTTTTCTCTCATAGTACAAATAGTACTTGTCTCTCCCACTGGGAGTTCCTATTGCTATAGTCTCTCTTATTTAATCCTTTTTCTTTCCTTTCTGCTTAATTATGTTAAGCTTCAAAACAAATAAGACTTGCTCTGACCCTGGAGTTAAAGGTCACAGTGCTACTGAAGTGTTAAAAGAAAATCTTTTCTAGAGCCCAGGCATTCAGGACTTCAGTAAAGTACTAGGAAGACACGTCTAGTGTAGCAGCAAGAGAGAACACAAAGTGAGGTGATTTGTTATTGCCTGCACAAAAGACTAAGCATTTTTTCCCTACAGCCGCATCCTTTTTTTAACATCCCAGCCCTTCCATTATCCCTCATGTTTCTTAGCACAGACAAGAAAGGGTTGTTGAAAGAGCTGTTGGCCATACAGTGCACATGGCAGGCACGGCATATGGCATACCAATGGCTCTATTGTCAGAAGGCCCAGGACCACAGAGGAATGAAACATTGCTGACTTTAACTCAATAGTGGTCTTGGCTAATGAGAAGGAATCCAGTGTAATTTATTCTCCTCCTGGGGAAGAGGAGAGGGAAACAAACCACCAAACCAAAGCACTATACGTATGCTTTTTTAACCACTTACAGGTTAAGAAAGAAAAATTAGCTGTCTGATATTGACTCTGCAACATAAAACAGCATAATTCTCTAGAGTTTTAGAACCATAATAGTAGAACTAATTTAAATTCTGGTTCTTTTTTATACAGTGGTAAAGATTGGGTGTCAGCTGAATTAGCATTTAAAGTAACTCTTGTAGTCAATACTAAAATCTTCAGGTCACTTTTACATTGTAATTAGCCCATTGTGAGATTTTGCCCTGTTCAATGGATGTTTTGTTTAATACAAACAAGATTTATTTTCACCTAGAATACAACTAAATTCAGCTGCAAGAGACATAGTTTGCTGGTATAAAGCTGTAACAGCTAAATTCATGCTTGAATATATATAACTGAGTTTTAAAATACACTAAAATATATTTTTTCAGCTGGAATAAATGGGCATAATTCTAATAAAGTTATTTTGACACCCTCAGTTGTGCTGCTTTAGTCTTTTAAAGCACTGTATTTAATTTTGTGATTTGCGTCTTGAGGACAAAAGAAGTGTTTAGTAAAATGTGCTAAAAAGGAACCTATATGCTCTCTTAAATAAAATTAAGAACAATAAAGAAAGAATAATAACAGTTATTGAACACTGCATGAGAATTAAAGAAAGTTAGACAGTCTTTGGTTTATAAAAGATTGAGGAACTGTTCTAATACATATGACTGTAGCAGCTCTTTCTCATCACTAGGTCGAGCTATTACCTCAAAATGAGAAACTGTCACCCTGCTAGTACTGTTGTTACCAGAAACAGAGGGGTAGAACAAATGCAACAAAGGTCTGCAATGAAATAACCAGACTGGCAAATGTAACACTGCAGTGTGGAAAATAAAAAACTACACTACCACATGTACTAAGCCAATTACTTCTGTAAAGAAAAAAACTAATAATGAAAGAAATTTCTCCCCATTTTCTCATACAAGTACACACTAAAATAGAGCTCACTTCACAGTATGTCTTAGCAATTTTGTTAAATCCAGCAGCATTGAACCCTTCAAATGTTATATAATTATTACAGCTACTTACTCTCCTTTTTTCCTAGGAATTAATTCTGAATTCTCTACAGAGGTAAAACGTCTGTTGTTGTCCCTGCTATCATATAATCAGTAAAATCAAGTGTCTCTCCTCCTGTTTCTTCTGTAACAAGAAACTAACAACAGACTTCATAACAATAGCTTTGTCTCTTTACATATAAAAAGAAGAAAGAGAATTCTTCCGGATTCAAAAATAGAAAATCAAAAAAAGAGAAGAAAACCAATTCTAAAGGAACTCAAAATGCAGTACCAATTAAAAAGGATTAAAAGAATTAAACGGTGGATGATTGCAAAGGAGAGTTAGTTCTGCATTCCAGTTCTTACTAAACAATATCTCATCTCTTATTGCAGATGCCAGGTAATAATGTGGTTTCCGGTATTAATTCCAACATTTTTATTAAGCTTTCTTTTTTACCAAAGAAAAGAAACACAACTCAATAAAAATCTTCTATCAACTCTCATAGAAATGCAGTTATACAAGACTGATACCTTACAGCAGCATTACTTGGAGTCCTGGTTCACTACAACCCTCTGAACCTCTTTGCTTTTGACAGGTACCAGACCGGCAAATAAAATAATCTAACTGCAAGGGTTGGCTACTCCTTGATCTGTTCTGAAATATCTCTCTCTTATCAGAGTTTTTATTATTAGGGAATATATTATTTTATTGCTATTGTAGGATTTGGCAGAGAAAATATTTGCACTTGCCCTAGCTAACTTTTAAGTTGCATGCATATGTAAAATAAACGGAAATATACTTATCTATACAGAAATATATCAGTAATAAGAATAAAGAAAGATGCATTTTTCTAAAGTGCTTAAAGAAGGTTTTGTGAGGCTGTTTCTACAAATAAATCAGGGTGAGAAAGTAAATTCAGATATGGGAGCCTGTCTATTAGCACACTAATTAGTGGGATTTATGTCCCACTAAGTAGCATTCCTTGAGAAAATGCCTGGGCAAGGTAATAGAGTAACACTTGCCAAGTGCTACTTCTAAGGAGCAATATGGACAGGGCTGACATTTTGGTCCATCCACCATGCAGCCCTCCAGGGGAATCCCAGCAGACTTCCTAAGCTGTCAGTGCTCCTGCATGCCTTCCCATCACTTTCCACAGCACTGAAAGTGAGTGTGATTTTCTCAGTTTCATGATATGAAAATCTCATTTCGAGGTCTGCAACACAGCCCTCAACTTACTTTGAATGGTCCCGGGCACTGTTTCATCCATAGAAACATAGATGTAGCCCAGACAGTTCTGAGGTGGGTTTTGGGATAGGTCTGTAAACAGGATAGAAACATTGTGACAAGTGCTTTTCTTGCAGAATTTCCAGAACGACTGCCTAATACATTTTGTCTGATACTTCCCATCAAAATAAAAGACGTTTAATATTTTTTTTAGTTTTGATAATGAAAAAATTCCCTTTATTTCAAACTTTTAAAAAATTTTATTTTAAATTTCACATTTTTTTAGCAAGATTCAGTAGTTAATTTCTTATTCTGCCATTCAAAATGTATCACTGAATTTTTTGGCACACACTGAATATTGATCTGGAAGTTCACAATGGCTCGTTTTAAGACAATTATTTGTTGTAAGCAGATCTGGTTAGCACAAACAGCAGCATAGAGATTGTACAATTGTTTAAATGCAGACAGTACTTCTAACTTCAGTAACGTGTATTATTCCACTATTGGCAGTTCCACTATTGTTTGTTCAAGAAATACAATGAGTGAAGTTCCGTATCATAACAAGATGTCAGACTTTCAACCACCTGGTGTTCTTACACGTAAAAGAAAGGTGGGGTTATACACTCATGGAATCCCAACAATCTCAGTTGGGAGAGACCCAAAAGGCTCATCAAATCCAACTCTTAAGTGAATGGCCTGTACAGGGATCAAACCCACAATGGTGTTATTGGCACTGTGCTGTAACCAACTGAGCTAGTCTCAGGGTTTATTATATTATACCTTATTTCACACAGTAATCAGATCACGGTGAATAAATTATTCTTACAGCTCCATATGTGGTTCTAACTGTTCCAGGAAACCACAGCACTTTCCTAAAGACCTTTGTTCTGTTCTAGGAATTAGGGTAGGTATGTGTAACATGATCTTTATAACTTGATCCAGGTCCAGTGTGCCTCCAATTTGTGGGTTCACAAGTGGGCACAGAATGAGTAATAGGTTCTGTAGAGAAGAGTGGCCTTACTAAATGTGAATGGTCAAGTTAGTGAGGTTTGTTTTTTTTTTTTAATAAATAATATTAAGCAAATAAGGTATTCAGTTTAATCTGGTTGTCTGATCAAATAGGAGTGAACAGAGAACACAAAAGTAGCTTTCAGTCAAAATACATGGAAATTACTCATATAATATTTTCATGGTCTTGCTGATGATCCATAAAAGCAATGGTATAAACAGACTCAATATAAGACCATTTATAATTAAACAAAGTGTTAAGAAAACAAAATGGTGTGTAGAATTTGATCTGGTAAAGCTGATTACTTATCACCCATTAGCTTGTAGAAAGCTAGCTACAGAAGGAAATCACAGTTTCACCATAGATATTTATTAGAAATCCAGTTAAATATTTAAATGTTATGTACGTAGTCAGTGACTTGTCAAATTGCAGAGCCTCACAGCAGCTGTTGCATTTTGCCTTCCACCTTAACTTTGTGTCAGCTTTCCTATTTAGAAACCTGTGTTCCCAGACTCCTGTGCATGGAAATGAGGAGAGTCGAGAGCAGTAGCTGATCTGTGAGTGGGCTTTTATGGTTGGTCCATACTACAGAGTGCTCTCCAGAGGATGTAGATGTGAAAATGCCCAGACAACTATCTCATGAAGACCTACCTAGTGATGAGCAGAGGGATTAAGGACCTGCTACCCTGCTTTTGCCCTGCCCCTTTTGGAATCATGCACAAAAAAATCTTTATGTTGAATATGGCTGGCCCTCCTAGGCAAAGACAGATCTCCTTCTTTTCTCTTTACTGATGTGAAGACCAAAGTGATTGATTTCCTTTTAAATTAAAATACTAGAAATTTAATTTCCCTCTCATTTGTTCCTAGCCACACATGCCAGAAGGTAATGATATGAATCTCCTTGACATATTATCATGATATGATTGTCCCCCACCTCTGCTGGGCATTCTCAGCACCTGAGGAGCCTCCTGTAGCAGTAGTATATTTATATAGAAAGTAACTGTGGTCAAGCAGATCTGAACACCCTGCAAACAAGAGAGAGCACCAGGCCTGCTTCCCCTTTCTGACTCAGAACAAGAATGGCTTTTCCCTCTATGTATCCACCCACAGGCAGTATGTTATGCAAAGCAGTGCTGAACAGTAGAAGGTGTGGAATTGTTTGCTACCACTGCATATGCAGGACAGTCCCTTGCAGGGGCACATTTCCTTACTCTGAACTGTAAGAGATTGCTCACCTATCCCTGAGTGAAAAAAAAACCCAAACCAACCAAACAAAACCTGCTCGTATGTGTGGTATGTAAATATCTCCCTAAAATATTAAACAGCCATTACAACGTGGCCAAAAAAGTCACATCTGTTAAAGCAAACTTTATGTACCAATGTTAATAGGCAAGCCGTGAGAGACTTTTGTTAAATTACAATACATTCCACCTTCTCTCTTTGAAAATTTCCTTTCAAACTAGCCTAACAGAGACTGAAACAGCTCAGTGAACACATCAGTATGAAAAAAGTGTAGCACTTCATGCATAAATATATGTGTATGTAATATACATGGGATATAGTCCTTGACAGTAGAGCTCCTGTGATGCAAGACCAGGCTTTAGAGTTCACCAAGCAAAATGGAAGTCATGCGTTCAACTCAGACATGCTGCATTATCTGTAGTATAAGACAGTTTGAAAACTTCACTTGATCTATTTCAGAAATTTAATGCATGCTCTGGAAATGGGATGGACAGTACTCCTATCAAAATGTGGTGGGGATGAAAAAAAGGGAAACAAGAAGGCAGACTTTTTTTTTTTGTTTGTTTCACAGACTCTGCAATTTCCATTTACAGAAACACTAGGGGCCTTCAGGAGGGACCAATTCTTGTTTGCACGTACCTGCACCCAGTACCCCCCCCCAAAAACCGAACCCCCAAACAAACTACAACACAAATACTCTCCCTATTAACTACAGAGATCCACTAACTACCCACTGTTAGCAAAAATTCTATCCTTCAGTTACATGGTAATGAAAAACACCTTTTAAATCTGCAATCCCTCTTATTTAAGAAATTTTTCTTACGGAAAGACACCGAGAGATAAACGTCAGAGATGTTGGAAAGGTAGGCAGCGTTAGCACAGGGAGATAAGGAGCGATTGCAGAGGGCTCGGTATCCTAGCAACACCCCTTGCAGTTGCCTAATGGTATTTCGGAAGAGCAGCAGCTCCAGACCGGCTGAAGTGAGGGAATGAGGGGCTGGAGCGCAGCGGAGCTCCGCAGCCCGGCCCGAGCGCCTAGCACAGCCGCTCCCAGGCAGGGAAGAGCAAGGTAACGCGGTGGAAGGGTGGGCGGACAGTGCCCGGGGCATTTCCCTACTGACCGTGCCGGGCATGCACTGCTGGAGCGCCGCGCCGCTCACCGACCCTGGGCGCCGCGGGGAAGGTGCCGCTCTGCGCTCCCCCGTTCCTCCCGCACCCTCCCCTTCCCCCGGCACGTTTTTTCCCCGCACTGCTCGAAGCCGTGACCGAGCCACGGAGCGCGGCAGCCGAGCTGCCCGCCGCCCTCCCGCTGCGGCCCCGACTCGGGTCACCCGCCCTCGCCCATCGCCGCCGCCACGCCGGGGCCTCCCTGCACGGGAGGCGCCGCTGCTACTCGCGGCCCGGCCCGACGACGTGGCCGCACTGCCGGCGGACGAGAAGGAAGGGCGCATTCCCGTGCCCGCGGAGGGAGCAAAGGAAGGAAGGAAGGAAGGAAGGAATGAAGGAAGGAAGGAAGGAAGGAATGAAGGAAGGAAGGACACAGCGGGTGGCAGCCCAGCGCGCGCCGGAGCGGGAGGGACGCGCGCGGTGCCACGCAGCGAAGCCGCCACCGCCGCCGCGGCGGGAAAAGGGTTAAAAGCGCCCGTGCCGGGCCGGCCACGCCTCCCGGGCGCTCTCCGCCCGAGGAGCGGGCGGCGGGGCGGTGCCGCTCCTCCGCCCGCCCCGGGGGCGGGCCCGCAGCGCGGCGCGGGGCGGCCGCGGGATGGGGCCGCCGGCACTGGCACCGCCGGCCCTGGCACCGCCGGCACCGCGGCGCGGAGGGTCCGGCGGGTCCCGCGGCGCGCTCGCCCTCGGCTTCCTGCCCTGCGCGCGGCCAGCGGGTGCCCGCGCGCCGGCGCGCGGCTGATCGCGCGCAGGGGCCCCGCCGGCCTGCGAGGTGAGGGGGGAGCGGGGGCCGGGCCGGGCCGGGCCGGGGGGGCGGTCAGGCCTCGGGGGGCAGCGTCCCGCTCGCGGGAGCGACGCGGAGGGAACCACTGGAGGGGCCTCCTGCCCTTGGGGACGGGGCGGGAGAGTGCGGCCGGCGTGTCCCGCCGGCGGCGAGCAGGGAACCCGCGGGTGCGCGGACAGCAGGTGCCCGGCCGCCCGCCGGGGAAGGAGGGGCGCCGGACGAGCGGTCTCCTGGGAACAGCGCCAGTGCTGCGGGGCTCAGCGCAGGCAGCGAGGTGCCTGTGGAGGGGGGAAGCGCTGAGAAGCAGCGCGACTTCCTGGGCTGACGGCCTGGGCAGGGGCTGGGCTGCGAGAGGTCTAGGAAGCCGCGGGCGCGGGCTTTTGGAATGAGGAAGGAGGTCACCAGATCTTCCTTCCCGCGCACCTGTGCTTTGGATTGATACGCGTCTGGTTTCAGTGCAGGATTTTTTTGATGTGAAGAGTTCCTCTCCAAAGAAATGCTCACAGCATTGGTTTAGTTTTTTTGTTTAAGTGGAAAAGTATAATCTGTGCTTAGTCGATGGAAACTGCAGCACCTCACAGTAATTCTCGATGCATGCAACATTATGTACAACTTGTGCATGTTTTCATTTTAGAAGCATGTGAATATCTAAAGCACCTAGCAATAAATGTTGCTTAGCAAAAGACCTTTCTCATGCATTGCACAGCTAACTATGTTTTTTTCTCCATTTTGACTTAAATTATTCTGATGTGTTGCCTTACTGTTAAGGACATGGTGGTAGAGATCAATTTCATTGCTATTTGTGCAGCTCTCAGGGGATATTTAGGTCCTGTTTCATCCTGGGGCCTCAGAGCTTCCCCCTCATTTCCTAAGTAAGGGATATAAGAAAGAGCTAGCTGTGTATATAGTTTTAACCACATTTCTCATTGTTGATTCATTAAATCTTAAAGTGATTACAGAATGATACTGGGATAAATATGGGTAAAATTAGAGTTATGTTCTGCATTCTGTAAATTTCAAAATCTCAGATTTGATGGTTGGCTGGTTGTGGGTTTTTGTTTTTTGGGGTTTTTTTTTTTGGTTGGTTAGTTGGTTGGGGTTTTTTTGTTGAATGTGTTTCCCCTTTAAACAAGCTCAGAAAGTTACATGGTTCAAAGACTGTGTGACAGTATTAATTTTAGAGGTGGTTGAGTTGTTTCGTTTTGGGCATTTGGGAATGAGGCAAGCTCCAGTATCATATATTCCTGTTGCATGGGTGTTCCCTAAGTTTCCATTGGCTTGGGAAGGTGACTTTAACACACTGTTGTAGCAGAGTGAGAGCAGTAATTTAGATTGACATGTTAAAAAGCTTGTCACCAGGACTGCACAGAGGCACAGCAGGAACAGGAGGGATCCAGTCTCATCAGAGGAAGCAGCCCCTGGTTCTGTCACCGGAGAGCCACCAGCCCCACTGCCCAGGTGTGATGTGAGCAAGAAAAGTCACCAGGAAGGCTGTCTCAAGCAGCTCACAAGATTGAGGGGGCTAACTGCCTAGAAAATAAGGGACATATTATGGGATTCAGGAGCAAAGTATCTTGTGACTGTACAGAATTTATGGGGTGCTCAAGGGTGAGTCTAAAGGAAGGAAACAAGTACAGGAAAATAAAAGGATAAGATAAAAGGCCTGGTCAGTTGGAAACAAGTGGCTGGTCAGTATGTTTGACTGTGCCCTGCCTTTGCTCATTAAGCTGCACTTCCAACTGTTTTCCTGGACAAGAGGACTTTGTGCTGCATTTATGTGTGCATACTGAGCTCTAAGTGGCAGCAATTGGAGACGCACAGTTAGTAAGTAGCACATACAATAAGTCGGGACTTGTGTCTGGTGTGCCAGCAACTGGAGACAGTGGAGTGAGTGAGGGTCTAAATGCCAGCAGCTGGAGTGGAGACCATAAGTCACAGAGGCTGGTGTGTTGGGAGTGCTCATAACTGGGGACACTGGGGTGCAAGGGTATTGTCTTGGCAAGTATACCAGTGTGTGATTGCTAGTGAATGTCACTCAGAGCTAGCCAGTGAGTGGAATTAAGAGGCTTGGGAGCCAGGTTTTGAGGCAACTGAAAGTGTGAGACAAGTGCTAGTAAGATCAAAGAGTCTTCAATTTGAGACAGAGTAGGGCTCTGGGGACGCTGAGGATCTCAGGTTGGTTCCTGAATAGATTGAGGGTCTGAGGCCAGTTACTGGAGGTATCCACCTTGTACATATGTGCGTATTACCCACTAACAAACTTTTGTGCTTGTCAGCTAAGGCGATGAGCAGCATAAGGCTGGACCATGACTGTGTTTGCATGAACACCTCTTTTAGCTGTGTTAATCTGTGTGGTCAGCCATGTGTGTATCCATCTTTGCATGCATAAGTATGGGAATACATCCTCAGCCTGGCTGGATCTGGGGACATGGAGTTGCAGCAGCCTTGTCTTCAGTGGGCTACCGGGTTCAGCAGTTTTTCTGTAAGCTTGAAAATGTAGAAACCATTGATTCACAAAACTTAAATTTGGAGCCAGATCTAAAATGACTGTTATGTTGTGACAGAATTAAGTTTTCTGTCCAGTTTACTGTTGGAGTTTATAAACATATGGATACACACCCACACACATTTGTAGTTATCCAGTCTGTTGGTATAAAATTGATAGAATGATAAGCAGATTATTTTAGATTGAAAACTGTAACTGGAGGCATTTCATATCAAATATGAAACGCAACTACCTACCTACTCTGAGAAATCCTCTTTGTGTGTGAAGTACTGCCAAATCAGCTTCTGATTGACAGAGCATCTAATGTGATGCACTTTTTTATTTTTTAGCATTTCCAATACATTTAATTTTTTTCTGAAGAATCCCATTTAACTTAATTCCGTGGTTAAATAAGCTGCAGCTATTTTCAATTGGTTTTCTTTTTTTTTCTCTCCAAGCAAGAGTAATGAGTTGTTAGAGCAGATAACTGAAATCGTATGGCAGAGAGACATCTAATATTGAAAAGTAGAACAATGGAGAAAGTGCTGTAGCTACACTGTGTGCATGCATGGGTTTTTTTTTTTTTCCTCCTTTTAATATGCTGAAGGAAGGCATTGTTTTATTGTGGCCATTTCCCTTTGTGTATTGCAAATTTTGAGGGGACTTTGTGGAAAGCAAACCCAAAAAACTAATAATTTTATTACAATTGGTCTTTTGCATTCTCAAAGGCTGCTCAAAATCCTCGTGTTTTCTTCTCAATTTAGTGGCATAAAAGGATAGAAATAGAGCTGGAAACCAAGTAATTTTTTCAAGGCCTGGGTCACAAATGATTATACAGTCAATTTTATACTTTGAGATGTGCTGTCTAAAGGCAATCATTCATCTCCACCAAGATGTAGCACTAAAGTGAGGGAAGACAATATGCGATTAACAAATTGTATGATGTGTTTTCAGAGCTCCTTATCAACCACAGTTATAATCATGTGAATTTTATACAGCCTTTACATTTCTTGATTTTTATTTTGTGTATCAAGCTGTGTTTTCAGTTTTATTTCTTTTTTCTAGCAGTGCAGAAAGAAAAGCATTATCACGTTAGAGCCGCTTCACTCTCAAATGATCTTAATCTGCATGTGTGCAGTAAATCTGATGGATTTCTGAAAGTGCCAACCTAGCAACGTACACACTTGCATTCCATCCTCTCTGCTTTTCCTTCAGGAGGGTGAAAGGACAGACAGACAGCTGGACTTTTGCATGCATGTTACAGCACAGTGATTCATTCTTGCTTGCCTGGGGACAGCCTGTTTCCGATAGACCATACAGCCAATGAGAGAAGGGGGGAGCAGGCTAAACGAGTTGTTTTGGTGGCTGTAGCTCTGCTCTGATCGATGGTTTTCGTCGATGCTCTGTACGTTCCATAATTTTCTTTTTTTGGCTCCCTAATGCACTTATTTGGGTTCTGCCCGCTGTCATTAATAATGATCCTAAGGGAGGCAACATCATCAACTTGTTTGCAAGGCTCTGGCTTGAATCCAGTATATATTTAGCAGTCAATGTTTTTGTAGTTTAGTCATGAGTTATTAGAAAATATCTCCACTCTTTGCAAAGATGAAAAAACCTCAGGCCTTAGAAATTGGTTTTCAAGTGTTTAATATATTAAAATTCATACTTGTTTTGGATGTATAAAGCTCCCTTTATGCAGACGTACATGCTGATTTGGTTTAATAAAAAATGGTCACCCAAATCCTTTAGTTTCTGAGGAGCAAGGGTGTGGCTGAAATGCAGGGGGTTTTTTATTACCGGAATACAAGTTTTTGAAGTGTAAAAGAGGCCTTAAGGCTGATGCGCTTTCTTCTCTTCATTTTAAAAATGGGTGTTTCTGTATGAAAATTCAGATGTCATCTTACTCTTTCTTCTGAAAGTCTATCCTCACTACTTCCTAAAAGTTTAAGGAAAACTGCCCTAATTTGGGAGTAGATTTGCTTTTATAATCTTCAAAACCTACTTGTGATTGACATCTGCTAAAGAATTCCTGTAATATACTTACTCCTGGAAATTTAAGAACACCTCATGATCATGCTGTATCTTGACCTGTAAATTGCTATAGATCATCATCTTTTAGCTCATAGAAGATTTGGGTATTACATTTTAAAGCGCAGTTTCGTGGGATGAAGAGAATAAAAAAGTCAACATATATTACAGTTTTATAAAGCTACTGCACTTCAATATACATTCTTATATAAATGTCATATAAATATAATGAGTATTTTTTTATGTACAGCCTCTACTGTGATTTATTACTGTACTTTCTAATTTTAAAATAAAGAATATATGATAGGCCTTTTGCACTAAATTTATCAATGGATGTACAATGGATGTGCTTAAACTTCTGTGCGAGCTCACGGGAGCTGAATCTGAGCTAGAACTGAGTTTGCTGCTTTCAGAGATTTAGTCCTTGATTTTTTTGGATTTGATTTTTGTGTTAAGCTTTAAGCTTAGTGTATTTTTCATTTGGTTTTTACAGTGTCTTACCTTCAGGAGATGGCCTCTTCTAAGTCTTTGATGAACCTTCTAACCTTCACTTTTGGATCAGCAATAGGATTTTTCATCTGCTATCTTCTGTTTAGCATTATACTAGAAGAACAAGTTAAGATCCAGCCTCATGTTCTTCACAACGATCCACATGGTCAACACTCAGCAGATATTGATAACAATCAGTTGCAAGGACAAATGAATTTCAATGCAGATGCTGGACAGCATAAAGGTATTTTGTTACACCTACCTAATGAGATAAAGTCCTTCCTTTTCATGCATTGCAAAATGCTGCTTTCTTCACTGCCAAGGATTTATATGAATAATTTTCTTTTCCTTTCCCCATGTTCAGGTTGTATCTAAATAACTTTGTTTTCTTGAGGTTCTACTGAACCTCGTTTTCTTTGTTCACATTTTTATTACAGTAGTGATTTTTTTTTTTTCTGAGAGTACAACTGTTTGTCCAACTTCTGTATCCAGAATTGTTTATAGCAGTGACTTCTGAAATGAAATACTGACGTCAAATGACAGTTTTACCAAGCAGATATATTTGCTGGCATTATAGATCTGGCTGAATTGCTTTTTAGCCATAAGGAAGTAATTTTGCACCGCTTCTAACTTTTGATCTAGCCTCTAAGATAAAGCTATAAAAAAAGAAACTCACTTTTTGATGTGATTAATAAAACATGGAATTGGGGCCAGGAGGGAGGACGGAGGGAGTCACTGTGGACATGGCTTGCCAAGCTGATTGTGCAGCAGTCCAAGCACACTTTGCTGTTTGCTGTCAAAACCAGAGAAATTCTCTCGCACTCTGATTATTTTTATTTTTCTAGAGAAGATAGACCCTTCAGATACTTCAGGACTGCTTTTACATTTGACATATCTCATTAAATAAGTTCATTCTAAATCCTAAATACAGATAGTTTTTGAGTAGGGACAGCTTGGATGAGAAAAATTGCACTGTAATGCATATGCTGAAGATGTTAGTAAATAGTTGGTTATTTAAACATATTTAAACTCTGAACTTTGTAAGAGGAGTTTGTGAGTGTTTCACATTGCTACAAATGTGAGTAGCACATTGTTAACAAAGAAATCTGATCTGTAGTTGCATAAAGTGTAAGCAGGAATATTTTATGATACCAGTTATGCAGATCTTATTCTCCATGGAATATTCTTTTACGTGAGTTAAAATCTTTCTGTATGTATCTAGTGAAAATGTTTCTTTGATGGAAATGAATGCTTTGACAGCTTGAAAAATGTTATATTACACACCTCAGGTAACTGTTTATTCTGCTGGACTGTCTGCAAATAAAAACATTTTAGCACAACAATAATACTAGTTTCATAGTATCCTAACTTATTTAATCTGGGGTGTTTTTTTACAAATAAGATTTAATTTGGTTTGGTAATAAATTATTTCTGGCTTACCATCTGCTTTGTTCTTGAAAAATATGCCGCTATTTTAGAAATATTCATTAGGCTTTGTTAGTTAAAGTGAATATATGTAAAAAAGCTTATTAGCTTTTTGACCTTTCTGTGTTGTAATCGTTAAGTAGTGTTCACTGTGAATAGCAAAAATAGTTTAAATTTTCATTAGTCCTCCAAACACCATAAAGAGGTTGCTTCTGAACAGCTTTTATATAGAAATCAAGGTTTGCTAAAGCCACGCTTCGCTGAACAGATACTCATTTTGATATGACTCTTATGGTGTCCTTTATCCTGTGAAGTTGAAGTAACTTTAAGAATTTTAGTGTCTTGGTTTTTAGTCTTGCTCGTTTCCTTCTGAAATCTAACACTGAGTTCATTAACTGGTACATTTGGAATCAAAAGCCTCTTTTCTGTCTACATGTTTTTTCTGATCTGGAAACAGAATATCTGGGGGAGATTGCTCCTAGTTTGTTTTGCAATAAAGTCTAATACTGGTTTCCAACTTTCCTCTTTTTTTTTAGATGAGGATAAAAATATTGCAGAGGGGCTGTATCAGAAGGTGAAAATACTGTGTTGGGTCATGACTGGACCTCAAAATCTAGAAAAGAAAGCCAAGCATGTTAAGGCCACTTGGGCTCAACGCTGTAATAAAGTACTTTTTATGAGCTCTGAAGAAAATAAAGACTTCCCAACTGTGGGCCTAGAAACCAAAGAAGGCAGAGACCAACTGTACTGGAAGACTATTAAAGCTTTTCAATATGTATATGACCATTATTTTGATGATGCTGACTGGTTTATGAAAGCAGATGATGATACATATGTTATATTGGACAATTTGAGATGGCTTCTTTCAAAATACAGTCCAGAACAACCAATATACTTTGGAAGAAGATTTAAGCCTTATGTGAAGCAGGGCTACATGAGTGGAGGAGCAGGGTATGTTCTGAGCAAAGAAGCTCTGAAGAGATTTGTTGCTGCATTTAAAACAAATAAATGCTCTCATAGTTCCTCTATTGAAGATCTAGCACTAGGAAAATGCATGGAGATCATTAATGTGGAAGCAGGAGATTCTAGGGATACAAGTGGTAGAGAAACCTTTCATCCCTTTGTTCCAGAACATCACTTAATCAGAGGATATCTACCAAAAACATTCTGGTACTGGAATTACAATTACTATCCTGCTGTAGAGGTAAGTCCTTAGGAACCTGGTACTCATTTTGTGAAGTGTATCTTAGGATGTGTATGAGCGTGTGATGTGTTAATTAGCAGTTTAATAGCAGCTCAATATATTTTAGAAATAAAGACTTTTTTGTGACATCCTCTGACATCTACGTGTGTAGATGTGTTAAATACACTAATCAACTGAAGTTGATGCTAAAAAGTTAATGTTCCAGAAGAGGTAGTGAATCTTAAACTATTTTTGCTGTGCTTTATGGACAGCAAAAAATTGTGAAACCTTTTTGACATGTTTGTCAAGTGCTACCAGTAGTATTGTCCTTGCAAAGTTACTGTTCTGTTCCCCCATATCTCACACAAAGTGTTCCTAGCTTCTCAACCCAACTTGAACTCTGCACTGCACTACCTGCCCTGCCCTCACTGTTTTATTGAAAGTTGTTAAAATGTACATGTAAGTGAATTGCATTTAAAAAAATGCAGAAGAATAAACATTGCCTGGTACAGAAATAAAAACATGACTCCAACAAGGAAATAGGATCAGATTTCCTTGTATAGTTGTACTGGACTCGACTCCCTTCTGTAGAAATGAAGGCAACCACAAGAGTTGGCAAAACTTTTTTTAATTCTTTTGTTGTAGCATCAAAAATAGCATTTACAAATGGAAACATTCTTACAGGAAGAACTTCAGGATTCTCCTTTATGTTCCACATCTGAAATTTCCAGGGTCAAAAAAAAAAAGCATGGGTGGGGGAGCAGTTATTTTTTTCAGAGAGCTTCGAGATCAGCATAGGTGGAAAAATTCAAGGACAGGATTTGGGATTTTTTACATATTAAAGCTGAAAAAAAGAGAGTCTAGTTTTTTTAGTGGATTCTTTTCGTTGGAAAGCAGCATCTATTTTTATACTTTTATTCAGGAGCTAGAGCATTTCTGTAGCTTAAACCAGCTATGATATACTGTAGTGTGCCAGGATGCAGCAGCTTTAGCTGCAGTGTACAGGTAGCTGAGCTGTGGACAGTTCCATCTGTAACTGATCCATAATGGAAGTCACCAATTTGATTTGTCCTGTCGTATTTGTCTCATATCAAAGCCTCTGACATTGATGAGGGCAGCTAGTTTTTTCACTGGCTTGATCACAGAAGCAAAAGACTTTGTCAGCTTTATTTTGAAAAGATGCTGTGGCAGATTTGTCTGGTACATTTTGCTTGCTTAACATTAAGTTTTGAAGTATATATGTAACTGATGATAGTGAATTTCCTACCATTAAATCAAGTATTTCTTTGAATTGTCCCTGAATCCATGGTCCAGGGCATGCTTTGCAATTCTTGGTGATTATTTTGCCTTGTTTTGTATTTCAGGGTCCTGGATGCTGCTCCGATCTAGCAGTTTCATTCCATTATGTTGATTCTATGACTATGTATCATTTGGAATATTTGATTTATCATCTTCGTCCATATGGGTATTTGTATCGGTACAATCCTGATTTGTCAAAGAATCCAGAAGAGCAGAGCAAAAATGAAGTACTGGAGGATAATCAAAAGCTAAAGCAAAAAATTTCTGAGAGATAATTAGACTTCGAAGAAACCAAAAAGAAGCCAGTACAATGAGTAAGAGTCTCCTCAAACTCGTGCATGAAGCTTGTGGACTGAAATTACTCCTGGCAATTCTTATTTCAAAAATCAAGTTGGCAGTACTTCCTGTCACACTGTGTCCAATAGAGTCTGGTGCTGGCTCTGACTGTTTGGGAGAGTGTTACCTTGGAGCCCTGCTTACAAAGATTTGGGGCCCTAAAGCTGTGAAATAAGAGATTGTTCTGTAACACTAATACCTGGAAGAATTTGTATAAAAAACATAGTGGGTGGGTTCACAGATAATCATACAGTATATCTGTTCCTTCTTCTGTTCTCCGCTGTTTCCTCTGTGTTCAGTCAGTTTTAGTACTCGGAATTGGATGCTGCCCAGTCAAACACTTCATGATGGCTTTCTCTAGTGTTACCAACATCTTGAAGATACTTTGTGTATCTTGCCCTAAAAGGAAGGGAGAGGCACAATAGTAAGAGTCTCAAGTCTGCTTTGCCTTAACAACAGACTGGTTATTATGAATAGGCAGAAATTCAGACACAAGATTAATCTGAGTTGTTTCAGAAATGGTATTCACTGCTATGAGTTAGTTTTAAAAATTTTAAGTCTCTGTTGTACAAAACAATATGAAGTTGGATCACTACTGTTTTAAGGAGAAACCTAGAAATAGTTACTGTTGTTTAAGTTGCTGAGGTGATGCAAGCTGCTTACATATTTGCCTGTGGCTTTTTTTTTTTCTCTTATTAACTCATCCTGTTGGTTGAATGGAGATAAAAATTAATCTGAGTATTTCTTAACATAAAGTAGATGCTTTTTGAAATAGAAGTCTGTCTTCCATCCCACCTTCTAGGTAAACCGGAAAGAATAGTATCTTAGCAAAGTTACAGTGGCATTGTAACAACCTGGTTTCAGCCACTATTATAATTAGTTTGTTTCTGTTTAATTTTCACATCGCTGTACTTAGAGATTAAAATTTTCAGATACGAACAAGTCCTGTTCTAAAACTGCAGGAAAGCCAGTTTATTTGGCTGAAGTACTTAATTGCACTTTTCTGAACGTTTTTTTCTCCACTTAAAAAATTTCTTCCGTATCTGCTTCTTGTACCCTTTTTCAGTACAAAGTGGTAAATGATCCTTATTTTGCTCTTTCTGAAGCTGAAGCGTATAGTAATTCAGGTAAGCCAGCCTGAATGTAGGAATCTTTCCAAGTGCATTAACTTTCTCCACTACTTCATAAGTATCTCTGCCTCTTAACTGGAAACACTTTCTTGGTGTGGGACAAAATAGGTGTTTTAATTACTGAATTTTTTTCAGAGGCCAAACCTATGTTTTATAGAGTTAACATAAAACTTTCTGGTTTTCTCCTTTTCAAATTGAGTGAATAGCAGTAGGAGGGGATGGGATTAAGCATGACATGTAATGTTTCTTTATTCCACACTTGAACAAAAGTTTCTTCATGTTTTTATTACTTTTCACCTTCATCATATTGATGAATTTGGACATAACCTAAATACCTCCAGTCATTGTTTTGGAAAGGGCACATACTGGTAGCAGACAGCCTTAATTACTACTGCTGTCCTTCAGGATGTTCCTGGAAGAAGGTGTTACCATAAAGTACTGGAATTTTTTTTTCAAAGGTAGTTCTAGTACAGATTGAGGTTCTATATGTTGTCCAACAGTAAAGTCATGATTTCCTTTCTGACCATTGCTCTGCAACAATGGTAATTACTGAAACAGTTCATGGTGTTGAAATGCTGCATACATCATCTCTGCCTGAATGTAGGCTGAATTCATATAGTATTAATTAAACACGTAGTTCTTGCAGGGTTAAATCTATTGGTCTTTCATAAGCAGGACTGCCTCTGAAGTATTGATAGGGACATGAGCTTTATTTTATGTTCATTGACTTTAGCAGAAAATTATAACTGCATTGGTTTAAAAAAGGAAGAAGTTTTCAGTTTGCTCTAGGCAGAGGGATGCTTGTCCACAGGACAGTGGATGTTACCATGCTGAGAGGGGCTTCCTTTTGTGAGCTAAATGTTTATCCCATGTGCAGCACAAACCAATCATATTGTGAAATCCATATGGAATTGGTAACTCTAGTGGCATTGTTCAAACATGCAGTTAAAATATTAAGAATACTTAAGGAAGGTGTAAAATGAAATCAAGATCCCAACCTAATCTCTTTGTAAATTCAGCCCATGTAGAAGAGCTACTGAACTACTGTACAGTTCCTTTATTCCTGATTTCTTTCTCAGTTCATCTGTGGGGATTAAAATATTTTCTACCACAACAGGCAGAACTAATCCTGCATATTTTCTGCAGATTTTTGTCATATGTTTGCCCTGTGCTGCCTTATGAAACAACATCATTTTCTCTTCATATTCCTTACTATCCTGACTATCCTGACTCTGGCTTTGCAGTGTCATCCTGCATAAGTCTCAAGTGGACAGGAGGAAGCAGGTAGTGGGATGTGTGAGCTTCACGCAGGTTGTTTGCTGAGGTGACAAGGTAAACCAGCCACTGTTGAGCTCATGGTGAAGCCTTTTCTCAGCAGCAGTTCTAATTCTTATCTGTGGCCCAGCTGGGGCTTGTAAATTTAGCAGAGCAGGGCAGGAATATCCCTTTCCACAAAACATGCAGGACCTCAGAGAGACTGGAAAAATAAAGAGACAAGTTCCGTTTCTGAAGGAAATAAGGCTAAGGACATACTACCTTATGGTAAGTGGGTGTCCTGTCTGGAGAAACGAGTAGCCTTTTCTTGAAATGTCCATTCTTGCTTTGTTTTAAAGTGTCCTTGTACATAGGTCTCTGAATCTATTTCTTTTGCCTTTTTAACAGCACTACAAAGAATTTTGTTTCCTTCCAGACAAGGTAGAAAAGTATCGGGTTTTACATTCTGTGATTATAACAGAGGCCTGTTGTTCGCTGTTGAACTGTATTGCCATAACCATGAGCTGATACCTCTGGAATAATTGGTTTCTATCTCACTGCCTTCAGAAGCCTCAGTAGACAAGATTGGAATGTGAACAGTTAGTATAATTTTCATGTACAGTACTATGCTCCTATTAGTACTTTGTTATTTCACTCTCAGATCTTTGTGCTTTGAGAAAGTATTTATTGAGTTTGAGCATTTTTGCGGCACAAGGAAGGCTGTATTTCAGGTGGAGAGACTTTCTGAAGCACAGGAACATGGACTCACTTAGGCTGTGCAGGTTATTGCTCTTTGGTTTGGTTTTGTTTCTAAGAGAGATTTCTTCATTTTATAAAAACTAAAAGCTTCTGTTGGCACTGTAGTGATTTAAATGATCCATTTAAAAATTTGGAACTGTTTTCTTGAAATTACTAGGCAGTGGATGTGGAAATGTCTCTTAGTGTGACAGAGTAACATTTTAACCTTGTATTAAGTGCTTTTCAGTTCACAAAGATTGAGAATGCCAAGAAGTTACCTCCTGATCACTGTTCTTAATCAGAGGAGAATATTAATCTTGGTTTGCAGAAAAAGACCAATTTTAATCTTCTTTCACTCCCAATTCATTTTTGCAGTCTGTATTGGTCTTGTTTAAGAGTTTACACACTGATGATGTTAATACCTGTTCTCATTTTGTGGAAGCTCTTTTCCCAGTACCTTTTGCCTTTAAGGACACTTTGTTTTGCTTTGGTGGGGGTGTATATTAAAAATTACTTTTTCTTCACATGTTGCCATTTGTTCTGTTTTGCTTCCAGAATTATAAATTTCAGTGAGTAGCTGATAGAGTAGCTCTTACAAACAGTTTGTTATCTGAGCAGAGTGTTTTGCCTTTGTACAACAGAAAAGTGTGGGTTATTTCTCTGCTGTACCTGCTACTGATACTGATAATGCACGCACAGATGAAAATGGATTCCTCAATACAGGACCACTGGGAAAGGCAGTTTTGTCCTTTTTCTGTCAAGAAATTTTCTGTGGAACTCTAAAAGTGTAATTTGCTTTGTTCTACCATACTGTATTTAAAATACTCCACAAATGTTATTAATAGTCTAAAAGAATTGAATCTTGCTGCTGGACAGTATACTCCACTTAAAACCTGTGAATGTTTCACTTTGCAGTAATGAGTAGCTGTGTTCCTAACAGTAGATAAAAGTTGGTGACTTGTCTGGAATGATCACCATAAGGATTTGTTTCTTAAATATCTTCTTTGAAGTGCCTTTGACCAATTTTTAGCATCAAAATTAAGTTGAGAATTGAATAAATAAAATAAGTTATCTCATACACAGTTCATGTCTGTCTTCATTTCCCCTCCTGCATGCTAGCTGTGTGGTATAGCAGAACAGTTTAGCCTAATAAAAACATTCTTACTTTTTTTTTGGGGGTGGGTACAGGAAATTAAAAAAGATTCTCACACTTGCTATGATTCTGTGATTCTATATTTATGCTATTAACAAATAGCAAGCTACCTTCAAAACAAAGATAGTAATTTTTTTAAGTGTTAAATAAGTATTTTTTAAGTGCTAGTCCCAGATTCGCATAAGCAGTCAGTTGTTTCTGCATTGTCCTGATTTTTCAGTGTCTCCAGACACTCCAGAGTCCTGAGTGAACTGACTACAGCTGATACCTCAAAGATAAAAGCAAAACTGTTCAAAATTAACCACCTTTTTCTTTTTTAAAACGATTTATTTTTTCAGTGAGCCTCTTATTTCTGAAAAAAACCCTATTAAGATTTAAATGTTGTGCTTTCTAACCTAGATGTTCATGCAGAATAGTATTCAGCAGTAAAGAATATTACACTTTGGCAGATGGGAGGTGTCTTGATATCCAGAATACTGGTTATTGGATAAGGTGTAGGCACAAGCACAGTACAGCTGTGTGTTGTTACCTTAGCACTGCAATAGACCCCGTTAATACTATTAACCTGAATTAATTAGCTGTTTCATTTCAAAGTACAGGAAGTGGGTGGCAACCAATTAAACTATGCTCAAAAGCTGCGATATTTCAGCTAAGGAACAAGAGCCAGTTGAATAGATGATAAAAGCTCCTCTTGAGTTTCAGGCACAGGTTATGTTTTTATGTGGTGCTGCTGTAATTTTCAAACTCTCAGGATCAAACTACACCCAGTGCATTGCAGGGCAGAGCAAAACTATAGCTGCTACTCTGGACAAAGAGTGTTTTGCAAGTGTGGGTTTGCTTTGCTTGCTTTTTTTGTTTTTATATTCGTATGTAACAGACACCACCTATTTGATTACCAGAAGCTGTAGACACAGTCAAATATCTTTAAAAGTGAGCTCCTGTAGCCAGCTCACTTACAGAAAGCTTAACTGGCTCAAGAGAATTTTCCTAGAGTTCTTCCCTGTGCACTAGTGCCAACTAAAAGGTGATTTAAGTAAACATCTTACACCCAGGAACTGCTAAGTTTGTTCTAAGCTGCAAGGAAGATAAGCCTGTGTATTGTTCATCCTGGCTCTCGCTGCAGAATGTTTAGCAGCCTTTCTTCCCTTCTGACAGTTTCACCTTCATGAGGCCCTCCTGTGAGTTCCAGAGATTTGGTGATGAGGGGCTTATTCTGACAACTATATATGAGGAGTAAGTGAGAAAATCAGAGCCCTGCAGTGAACACTCATTGTTCCACACAAAAAGAAATTTAACATAGACTTGGGAAAACAGATGGATCATGGGATCTCACTTTTAGGTTACAATGATATTTGGCATTTATAAAGGAAAATATGTCATTCAGAAATGTAACCTGAGCTCTTCATTTTTTCAGCTTTCTAATATATATTCCTGCAAGACTGCTTAAAACACCAATAAAAACAAACTGTAAAGATGCTCTCACCACTGGTTAGTAAAAAAACATGGCAGGAAGGCTACTTTTATGTATGCTTTTGTTAACACTGGAATTTGGATCTGATGTGGTTTTGAGCTGTGACCCACAGGCTCTCCTTTTAACTCTTGAGACTCCCTCAGCCCAGTTCTGTTGGGTATAACACTCCACCTTTGTGGTGAAAGTACAAGACAGAAGTGCAGTCCCTTCTTTCCTTCCTCCCCCAAAAATGCTTTTCTGTTTATTAGGGAGGCTGAAGCTTCAAGTGCCAGACTCTGCACTGTACTGACCAAAATGTCATGCCTCAGTGTCCCAGTTCTACCCGGAGCTTCTCATGTGTTACACAGCTCTGGGGATGAGAATGTGTCAATTCTTTTGCCATATCTAAGGTGTAACCTTCTTTGGAGGTGCAATTTGTCTTTTAAACCTTCCCATTTTCTTCCCTTCCTCTTTTTTCCTTTCCTTTTCCTGTCAGTAGTTCCACCACCTGCTCTGCCAAGTGCCTTTTGAGGAGTATGTGGTACCAGCTGGAGCACTGCCATGTTCACAGTCCGGAGTGGCAGCAGCTCTGCAGGTACATGAGATGGTACGATGCCTTCAGTAAACTTATGGACTTACAGCAGGTTTTAAAATCAGCCTAAAGCTGATCACTTCCAAAGCAAGAGCTGGAACCAGGTTTTATCATTTTGAGATGGGGGTTTCACAGTAATAGTTTTTAAATAAGAAGTTGATGTGAGCAGCTTGCTTATTTCCTCTAATTTAATCTCTAAAACTGCCAGTTTGCAGTACTGGAGTTGTACAAAACCAAACTGTTTGTATGTGTGTATGTGTGTGTGTGTGTCTGTAGCCATCACTTTGGCATCTTAGAGCCAAAAAGGCTGCTTTGCTGCTTTGAATTTCTAACCTTGCTTCCAGCAATGCCTCGCCTTCTGATTCTTTTCTGCTCTTAAGATAAGATCCTAACTGACTGCAAGGAAAGGAGCTTAGTCAATAGCTTCAATCGCATGAAGAACCAGATCAGCCTCCTGGTGCTGCTGTTTCCTAGTTCCATCCTGAGTTTTCAGTGTTCCCCAACAGCTGCTGGATCCTGCATGGTCTCAGGTAGTCAAGGTTTTCACTTTTCTTCCTCTGTCTAAGAACTGATCAGAAAGACTTAGATATTAATGTGCATGAGTACCCTACAGCTTTAAAACCTCAGACTACTAATTTTTTTTTTTTCACTGTCCCACATGAATTCTTAACTGGGAATCACCCAAGCGTTGTGCTCTTAAGTGCTGTCATGCTGCTCCCTGTCCCTGGAGATGGAGAGTCTAACATTTAAGACAAATGTTAACTTAGGGCCAAATCCTGAGTACTTGGTAGAAATCAAAACAAGTAGATATGTCTCTAGTTTTTTTTAATGAATGTTTTATTAATCAAGTTACACTAAATATGGTAGTACTGTTAAATGTCTGTTCTCTGACTGTTCTCTCTCAAGTGGAGGATGTGGCTGTAAACTGGAGGCCATATTCATCCTAGATTTGTAGTCCAGGTGAGCACTCTGCAGGGATTAATCATAAATCATATGAAAAATCACACCTGAGGATCTGAAATTTTTCCCAGCACAGAAGAGTGCTTCACCAGCATTTGAACACTTACCATTGGAAACAGCAGGCTTCACATATTCCACTGTAGGTTCTGTTGAAATCCTAGTGAAATATGGTTAGTGTTTCAAGGACAGGTAGGGTAATCAAATCTAAACCAAATTTTCAAACATGGTTTAGAAAAGCAAACTCTCCTGTTCAGAAGCTGGCAGTCCTTCCATGGGAACAAGGAAGCTTTTGTTCCTACTTGTCAATGCTACCATGTTTTTTAGCAGAGAATAGGCGGTGTCTGTTTACCAAGATTAGAACATCATTTGTCAGTCTAATCAACAGCATCCTGCTTTTAAACTATTTCCCTGTCAACGAGCTTGGGCTTTATGAGCTTTATCTTTGTCAGCCTCCAAAGCTGAATTTCATAAATTACGTTCAGACTGATTCAAGTAAATATGTCCAAAAGTCATTGGCCATGTTTCATTTTAGCTAAGCCTCATGATTTTTAAATGCGGAAGTTGTCTTATCAAACATAGAAGTTGTCTTATCAAATGTAGGTCTGAGTGTTCACAAATTCACACTGTTCCCAGTGGGAGGAGTCTCACGCATCAGCTGTATCTTCTTGCTTTAAAACCATACAAAAGTACATTTGGATCTCATTAGTAACTGTACAACTCCTAATACTTTCTCCAGGAGAGTTAGATTCACAGACCCTTTATTATTTCATACAAACTTATTGTAATTGCAGAAAATTCCCAGTTGTGCCAGTCCGTGCATTGGCCAGCACTTCTTGATCAAGGAACTTTTAGCAATACCAGCTGAGAACCAGTACCTTGCAGATGTGTAGTGGCTCTCTGGTTTGATCTAATCTTTGCCACACTGATCAGTCCTGCAGCAAAGAGTTTCAATACTGCTGCATGTTTGTGGTTTTTTGGTGAGTCAGAGTTGTAGATTTTATGAGTATAAAAAAAAGCAGGGCTTTTAAAAATATCCATATATACTGGTGGCAAGCTGCCACCCTGAATGCTTGGTCTCTGTGAGCCTCGAAGAAGTGGAGGGAGCATGAGTTACTCTTACATGTGGCATCTAGGAATTTTATTCCTGACATCACTGTAAAATGAGGAAACTAATAAAGATGTTTAACAGCATGAAAAAAAAGAAAAAGAAAGCAAGGTTGGAAAAAGGACATTATTTGCTGCTGTGTCCTATTAGCCAAACATATTTGTGGACTACATGTCTGGGCCCAGGAGATACTGATAAAGCTATTGCAGCATATAAATGAACCAAAAATATTAGCTGGTCCTCTGGCTTTTGCAATTAGACAAAGTTAATTACATACGTTCAGCTGGACCACTTGTCCTTTGACTTTTTAATATATAATTGCATCGTCTCTAAGATGAGCATAAGGTCAGAAAATGCTGTTATAAAGAATGGGAATGTCCCATGCTAATAATCAGTCAGTAGTAGAGAGTGGGAATCCTGGATGGACTAGATGACTCCTGTGATCTTTTCCTACCTGAATTATCCTACAATCCTAAAAATGTCTTGTCAGCTTTGCGGGGAGATGTTTTGCACCTGCATGTTTTACCTTCAGCTCCTCTGTGTCCTGTTGGTCCATGCTGCTCCCTTCTGCAGCCCCGAGCGCCCTTGCCTGACCGTCAGCAGGGCTGGGTGGTCCCCTCTCGCCCTTCATGCCTCTTCATTTCTCCCTTTCCTTCCAGAGGAACTGTGGTATTGTGAAAGTTCTGCTTATCATTCTGAGCAGTACTACACAAAATATCTCTTTTCTGTCCCATTTTATAGAAGATTAAACTATCTTTTGCCTCAGTGCCATTTCCTTCATGTGGGAAAGGAACTGTTCTGCTAGATTGTGTGACTAACTGTACGATGAGTTTGCCCTCCTTCCAGTGTTGTATCCTGGTTAATGCATACTGGAGTTTATGGCGGTAAGGGTCCCCTTCTCGCTCTGTTCCTGTGCAGTCACCGTTCCTATTGCTTGCTGAACAATGAGATCACGTTTCCTTGGTGTGCAGAGCTAGAAGGTTAACCCTGGTATTGACACAGTTCCCTTTTACGTTACAAAAGCCCCTAATCTCTCATAGCTGTGACGTAGCTGCTGTTAAAAATGCCATAAAAACCAATCATAGGCAATGTGAGAACAGGATCAAAAATGTTTTTTCCTGCTTGGAAGTAATAAAGTGGGGCCTGTGCTGCCTGCAGAACCTGTGCCTAACTTGAACCCAGTGCTTATGAATTACTTGTTGTAACTCTTAAAAAGCAAATGCATAAAGGAAACAATGCAACAAGGCAAGAAGCACTTTCCCTTGATGTTCAGCAGCATTGTGCTCATATTTAGCATTTCACTGCTGTTTCACGAATACATCTGTTTCCTATTAGTGCAGGAAGCAAGCTGGTTAAAGCAAGCACTGTTGAAGAAACACAGCCAGGATCCCAAAACCACCAAGACCCACAGGAAGAAATGTCCAAACAAATGCTTGCCACCCTATGATAACCAGCTGGCAAGTACAGCACCTGAAAGATATGGAGATCATAGAATCATAGAATGTCCTGAGTTGGCAGGGATCCACAAGGATAATCAAAGTCCTACTCCTGGTCCTGCACAGGACAGCCTCAAGAATCACGCCATGTACCTGAGAGTATTGTCCAAATGCTTCTTGAACTCTGTTAGGCTTGGTGCTGTGACCACTTCCCTGAGGAACCTGTTCCAGTGCCCAACCACCCTCTGGGTGGAGAACCTAAACTTCCCCTGACACAATTTCAGGCCATTCCCTCAGGTCCTGTCACTGGTCACCACAGAGAAGAGATCAGTGCCTGCCCTTCCACTTCCCCTCATGAGGAAGCTGAGAGACCGAGAAGTTGGAGACCAAGATGTGCTACTAGCATGTCATTAGTGTGAAAAGTCAACATACACCTGAGAGTAAGAATAATCCTGATGTGACTTTTGGAATGAGTTTTATATCACAAATAACTTCTAGATCTGATATTAATGCTGCCCTCTCCCATTGCAGCTGTGTGATGAATAGGCACTGCTGGAGTGGGCTCCCATTATGCAACAGGATGCTATGGAAAACAGTCTAAGATACATAGAAATAAAAATATTTCCCTGTGCATAGAAATAAAAGTATTTCCCAATTAAAAACAAACAAACAAAAAAAAGAGTTGAGTGAAATGATGTTCCCAGAATGAAGCCTTGTTCTCAGGGCTGTAACAGAGAACAAAGCTTTACAGAGAACAGGTGTGTTGGGGCACTGCTAGTTTGAGCTAATTGGAGTGGTAGGTTCAGCTTGTGTCCAGGAGGGATCATGCTGTAGAGGCACAATCCAAAAGCAGAGACTGAAATCTTTATTCCTGTCTCAGACCTCGTGCACCTCCTGCACACCAGCTCATGAGCTCTGGAGCCCTTCACTTTTTATTTATTTACTTATTTATTTATTTATTGTTAGATTTTTTTCTTGATTTGCTAGATTCAGCAGAATTGCAATGGTTATAGGCAAAGTGGGGTTCTGCAGGGGTGATTATGGGCTACGTTGCTTTTTGGCTTTAATAGTATGGTATAGTGCATACAGGCCCTTTTTATAGTTGTTTTTCTGCCTTTATGTAAATATCCTAGGCCTACAATACTCAGAATCTGGTTTGCAGCACATCCTGTTAACACAATGTCCAGGTTAAACCAGTTGTAAGACAACTTATGAATTTGTCAAAAAGACCGAGGAGCATGAAGTATCTACAGTGGCCGGTAGAAAATGTAATTTGTGAGATGAATTAAGAGATGATTTAAAAAGTCCTCAACCTGCTACTGCTGCTGAGCAGGGTTTTGGAAGTTGTTACTGCAATATGGCTTGTAAAAAGCTCTTGATGTCTTGGTGTTTGTTTTATAGAGGCATTTTGTTGTTTTCCTCCTGGTGGCACTGCAGGATAACACCGTGGTCCTTGGGGCCCTGTACTACAGCTGCATCATTTAAGCATATCTTACACAACAACTGCTGTAACGCTTGACTTGAGGACCATGACAACATCCTTTCTCCATGATAACCTAAATTACTGATGTGGACTTTAACTTACTTAAGGGAACTTTTGTTGGGTGATTTTCTCTTCAAAGAAAAAAGGAAAGTTTCAACAAGCTTATGAACTGTAAAAAAATCCAACGCGACACTGAGAGTGTCAAAAAATCTCAAAAAAGCCTGACGTACGACTGCTAAATTCTCAACAACTCTGCTCAAAGGATGGGTTTCACTCACACAAGTTCACCTGTGTGCTCTAGAATATCCAGTGAGTACTGTGACTTTTGGTCGACTATATTTACAGTTCATCCATAAGAAAAATTAAAATTTGTACTTGAAACAGTTATTCCCTTCAGGCAGAGCTCAGTGCTGCCTCCAGCACCACCCTCATCACTATACTTTCTGTTTATTACAGAGATTTGTGTATTTTGGCAGCCTGTGTCTTAAGTAACTTATGATCTGCACAACTATGTGGTGTGCGGTCTGATGCCATCACAGTTGTAGTTCTCTGAGGGACACTGCAATGAAAATACTGATTTTCAAACCCAGATTTTATATGTGAATCTCATTATGCATTAATTAATTGGAAAATGCAGCCTCTCTGGTCAGCAGAAATATATCTTACCTATTAATTTGCAATGTAGTTAAGACTTGTAGAAGCTATCCTTTGAGAAAACATGATGCACTAGGGAGTTGCCCTGAATGAAGTAAGAAGTAGCTGAAATTGCCAATTATGTCATTAATGTAATTCGGAAGAATTGCTCGCTATTTGCCTTCCATGGAAAAATCTGTCCCCAGCCTCTCTGCCCTGCTCTCCACACCCATGCCTGTGTGCCAGGCCAAGACACCCCTGGGCCAGCAGGCAGCAGCTAGATGACAAAATGTGTGAAATCCTTCTCTGAATTGATGCTTTCCAGGTGCTGAGCATTTCTCTCCCCTGCAGCCCCTCTTCCCCATCCCTGCTATGGGAGGGGACATACTCAGGCACATCCTGGGGACTTTTATGAATTGTTTATCATTTATTTACTGCTCTGGCAGGTTTTTTTAAGTGCCCTGCAAGCTTTAAGCTGCTGAGAGAAGAGCACCAGCCAAAAAACTCCCAGCAGCATCTGGGATTAGCTGAGTTATTTTAAAGCTAATCCAAAACTCTTTTGGGGGGCTTACTCACATGTTGAGCCTTGTGCTTGCCAGATTTAGTCTTGTCAGAGAACTTACTAACCACTATTTTTACAGTAAGAAATGATTTTCTTTGTGTCCCAGGGTCAACCATGCCAGAAACTGGGGATCCCTTTTACAAAGCCAATAAAATGCAAAAATCTCTCTTCTCCCTCCCTGTCCATATGTAGGGAGGTTACAGCTGCTAAAAGCAGGGATTGTGGGACAATGTACTCTCCTCCTTTCATCTTAGAAATCGCTCTAAAATAGGTCTTATATACGTTAGAAAGCCAAAATAGAAAGTCTATGAATTACATTTTAGAGCCTTACCCACTTTGCTGAATTTCTACATATTCCTGGTTAAAAATAAAAGTCACACTTAAGTAGAATTTGGCTCAAAGTTTGGGTTCCATTTATCCCTGAAGCTTAGATCTTATTCTGTCCCTACGAAAAGATATACTACTACTTCTGGAAGTAAAGACCTTTTATTTAGGGCAGTCTCGAGTAAAAAATTTAGTAACTAAATATAATTTATATTTCTCTGTCGAGCTATCATGTATGGTAGCTGAGATATCTGCTTATATTTGCCTGTGGGATTTCAAAACCTTGTTCTGCTACAGATCAGCTTCAGCAGCACCTGGAAAAGCTCTACATCATCATCATGGCTAGGCTTCGCGAACAAAGATTTGGGATAAGCTCTGCAACTGGGAAGGTAAAATGTCACAGAATTACAGAATGTGCTGAGTTGGAAGGGACCACAAGGATCAAGTCCAGCTCCTGGCCCTGCACAGGACCATCCCCAAGAGTCACACCACATGCCCAAGAGTATCATCCAAACGCTTCTGGAATTCTGCCAGGCTTGGTGTTGTGACCACTTTCCTGTGAAGGACCTTTTTCTAATATCCAACCTAAACCTCCCCTGACACAACTTCATGCTGTCTCCTCAAGTCCTGTCACAGGTCTCAAGAGTGAAGAGATCAGTGCCTGCCCCTCTACTTCCTCTCCTGAGGGTGTTGCAGCCTGCAATGAGGTCTCCTTTCTCCAGGTTGAACAGACCAAGTGACCTCAGCCATTCCTTGTATGGCTTCCCCTCTGGACCCTTCACCATCCTCGCGGCCTTCCTTTGGATGCTCTCTAAATAGCTTAATGTCTTTTTAATATTTTGGTGCCCAAAACTGCATGAAGTACTCAAGGTGAGGCCACACTAGTGCAGAGCAGAGCAGAACAATCCCCTCCCTTGACCAGCTGGCGATGCTTTGCCTGAAGCCCCCCAGGACATGGTTGGCTGTCAGGAGGCAAGTCAGCCCAAGGAGAGTGAAATCATCATAAATAATGATTGCTAAGTAGCTGCAGGAGGAATAACAGAAGGTAATGGGGATGTCAAAGATCTCAGTGCTGGACCTACAGCATCTCATATCAAGAGAACTTAGAAAAGTTGCTCTAACTTGCAGGTAGAGCTGGGGTGTCCCAGCACACGCACCTGCCCATGAAGACTTTGGCCCTTTCACTGAGGGATGGAGGAAGAGGAGTTATTTGGTTTGCTTTAAAAAGAAATTAAAAAAAAAATTCATCAGGTTACCTGTGCAAACTTGCTTTAAACTCTGTACTTTGAGAAAGTTGTGTTGTATGTACAGATGGTACCAAAAAAGTTAAGAAAGAAACCACGCAAGAAAGTGCAGGAATGCTGCAATAAATCTATATTGTCCATAAATTTTTTCTTTCAAAATGTAGGTGTTGGTATCAGTCATGCTATTAGTAGCATTTTTCTTTTTTTTTTTTTAAATTTTTTTCCCCTCCAAAGAATGTGTTTGACAGCCACTTCCAAATGAGGAAACTTGTTAATCAGTTTTCCAAGGATGCTCAAAACTGCAGTGCAGGAAATGTTGCATACCTTCAGTCAATTTAGGCTGACAGAGGAAATTTGTAGATGTAGAAGAAACAGAGGAGTGCAGACAGCAGGATGGTCAATACAGAGGCAGTGTTAATGAAACAGTCTGAATGAGCCCTAGGGACAGACAGTGACTGAACTGGGTTAAGGGAGATGAATTCAATTAGATAGTTGTTAGCAGGAGACTGGCACAGCTTCTCAAAGTGAAAAGCTGCTGCTGTTCTGTGATGAGCAGATAGGGTACTATTTTCCTGTTAATTTTCCAAGTCTTTTTCTGAACTCTTAGAATCAAGGATGTCAAAAAAAGAATTCATCTTACAATCATCAGTTCTATAGGAAAATCTATGTTATTCACTTCTTTTAGCTTTTGTGGTTTATACCATTTGGCCTGGTCTAGCAGAAGATGTAAGGATTTAATGGTTAAACTGTTCTGGCTTTTAAAATTCGCCTTTGACATAAATAAAGGATTTGTTTGCCAGTGGAAACTGTAATGCTCTCAGCAATGATGATGTGTGGTTTTACACTACTCGGGAATAAAGCAGACGTTTGGCAAGCAGGGCCCTCTCCTGGTTTATTGCCTCCATGACACCCTTGAGGAGGCAGAGCTGCGTGAGGGACACAGGAGCCAATGCTGCCAGTCACAGCTGATGCAGATTTAGAGAAGACTTATGTGCTTTTTCGTGATTTACTAAATATCAGAGCATATATTCAGAGTTTGCAGTCTGGGGATACACAGAAAGATCTGAACAGAAAAGGATGCTCATTTCGAGATAATCTGATTTGAACAGCATACAACTTTTAAATAGCTTTATAGCCTTTGCTTTTACCTCTTCGCTACAGAAAGCTTAGTCAACTCTGCCTGAAAGTGGAAAATAAAGCAGTGGTCTTCCCTACAGCACTGGTTTAACTGCATTAAGAAGATTCCTTGTATGCATGTTAAAGAGTAACTTTTTTAAAAACCTTGTTAAGTAGCAAATACTGTTGCTATTAGTACTTACTAAAGGTTGTCAGCTTTACCAGAAAGGTTTTCAGTAAATATTATCAAAGATATTGCAAACCCATAACTTACATCTTCGTATTTATTCCCAAACTCATTATCCCCAGTATTTCTTAGGCAGATGTATGTCCTTGTCTGGAGATCTGTAGCTGAACACAAAAGCTAATCCCATCCCCAGAGCAACCGCCCAGGCACAGAAGATTAAAAGAGATTTGAAAGATCCTGCAGATTCCTAGACTTCCTTGCAATTCTAGTGGGCTTTGCTACTGTGGTTTCCAGGTGCAGCTAAAAGTAAAATATTCCTGGTAGGTATAAAATGAAGTGGATCATCATAGTACACATAGTACAAGGTGATATCTTTCAGTTTTACTGTTCCATGTCTCACAGAAATTAATTGTGCCCTCTGGTGTTTTTTGAGTAAGCATCATAATAGTTCTAAGTATAATAAGAACAAGATGTTTTCTGGGGCTGCTGTCAGTTTTTTCTTTTCGAATTTAAAACTCACTTAACAAGGCCAGATTTTTGGGAAAAAAAACTTAAAACTTTTAAACTACTTCTTCTCTCTGAAAAAGAGAAGTAGTGTGTTGTAGTTGTTTGTAGTAGTTTGTTGTGTGTTCTAGTTTTACGAATGCTGAAATATTTATTTATTTATTTATTTACAAAAATGCAGGGAATGCATTGTCCCATAAATAACTTTGTGTAAGACCACATAACCTTTAAACATTTTTCCCCAAATAAACTCCTATTGATTCAAATTAATTAACTGTTAAAGTAATTCATTTACATACTTACCATAAGACCAGGTTCACCTTTTCTTCCCCAAGTTCCCTGAAAATGTGTACAGTGAGATAAATTAACAAAAGCCAAATTTGTCTAATTTCTATTGTGTATAATTAAGTAATATGAAAATATGTTTTACCTTTGGTCCTGGAGGTCCTGAGTCTCCCATTTCTCCTTTGGCTCCTTTGCTCCCTGGATCACCTTTATCTCTATAGTCTCCATAATTTAAACCAACTGTGTTAAACTCATAAACTCAGTCATAACTACAGTTTTGGTGATTGTTAGAGCTGGTAAGCTTTTAAAATGAATTTACTGATTTTTGCGTGTGGCTGGTTTATCTTTCATGTATTATGAAGAGAATATCTGAAAGCAGGCTCTCATAGAAAGCAAAATGGGCAGTAAAAACATCTTTAAGAAATTTCTATGGAAAATTATCTTAGTTTGGCAGGGGGGGCTTAAAGACATCTTTGTGCAAATGTCAAGAATATATAATATTTACTGTTCATTGATTTTCTTGAACTCTAAAACAATGTTTATACTGGACCTATGTTGATTCAGACCTATGGAGAGATGTCACTGCCTCAGATCAGCCAATGTACTGAAACTCACACCAGCTCTGTAGAGAACCCAAATGAAAAACTGCAAGCTTGCAAAGAACAAAGGAAAAGGCACGCTTGGACTGCTACATCCATTGGAAAATACATAGTTTCACATTTAGAAGCAATTCTGCACTTTTTCCCTCAACTGACTGTACCTCCTGATTTCTAAAACCTGGGAGGGTTCCATATTATGAGACAGTTTTCACATGATGCAGGTATAAAACATCCTGTAAATAGTTTTAGGTTCTAAATCAGACATTTTTTCAAGAAGGATGTTGTTCAGGACAGTTTTTTTACTTCTCTCTGGAAGTTACTAACCAGTTTACATTGCACTCGAAACTTTAAAGCTTAGGAATTTATCTAGATTACTGTCCGTGTTGATATTATTCCTCATTATTACCCAGCCAGTGGAATCACATAGGTAGCTCCTGTGTTATAGCCTTCACTGTGGTGATTGTTACCTATTTTAAGGAACCCTTTTGACTCTCTCAGTCTGATTCTGATCTTATTCAAACTGGTATAAACCTGAAAATTGTACGTAGCTCCTCCACAGCTGGTTTAAGAAAACCAGTCTCAACTAAGTAAGCTCTTGAAAGGCAGTTCCTGTTCTATTTCACAAAATCATAATATCAAAAGCAAAGGATATCACTTTCCATTACCTGTCCATGAATCTAACCTCATCAAAGTTAATGTCAGCATTAATTATAATAGGAAAGCAAATACGATCTGCTGACTGCTGTGGTGCTGCTACTCTCTTACTCATAAATATACTAAAACCTGATCCCTTTGGTATTTGGCATACATATGAAATTCCTGCTGAACTAAACCTTTCCTTTTCATGTGTGACAAGTCTGCTGTATTAATAACAAACAGAAAAGTGAGTACTTGGAGAGATTTACATTGGATCACAAAGACTAATCAATATACAAGATGAACATAAATGGCTCCCATCAGAAGCTGCACATCTGAGAATCACTAATAAATAAACGAAGTATTTAAATTCTCTTTGCTCAAAATTTGTTAGATGTGAATAGGTAAGTGCAGAAAATTCTCACAATTTTTATATCAACAAGAAAGTTGTTCAGTAAGGAAAGATTCAGTCTTGGGCTTCAATCATTGTAGGAAAAAACAGGAGTCAAACAAAACAAAGTCTGTAAGAGACAGTCAAAAAGCAGTTTTTGTGTTTTGTTTTTTTTTTTCAAAGCCTGGCAAATAAAAGGACATTTTGTAATATCTGAAAAATATTTAAAATAGCTGAATAAATAATTTGACTAAAATTATTCTCCTGCTAACAGGTATGACCTTGTTTTAGATCCTACTTTGGAGTGTGGTCCTTAATGACAATTAGGATTTTCACAGACTCCAAAACTGACAGTGAGTAGAAGGCACTTACCTTGCTAGCTATACAAGGAAATGTCTTTGCCTTCTGTTTATCCTCAAAGACCTGTCACACCAAATGATGAATAAAGGAAGAAAATCTCCAGACTCTGGAGACTGGAAAACAAACTATGGTGCACTAACTTACACAGCTGATCCACCAGGGGCAAAAAACAAATTTCCTGCAAATAGGAAATGCTCCTAAGGCAGTGGGATGCACAAAGCAATTCCTTTTGCACTGTTGTAGGAACTCATAGTGACTATTTAATCTAATTTACTCTAAGTCACTTTTTAGCAGGACTGTGCTTCTTGGGCCCTTCATTTAGGGATTAATGCAAATGGCTTTTAAACACAGTGAAACAGTGTGCCAGCTTGTTTCAAGGCTTGCTGTTCAGCAGTGGCTTTGACTATCTTTCCTGACTAGGGCCATCACACAGCTTCCTGACCAACACCTTTGCAGGTCTGCAGAGCACATACATATGAACCAGAATTAGGATATGCTGTGTATTCCAGTGGTCCTTCACTAATAATAAATGTCAGATCCAATAAAACTATAGATTTATTGCTGCTGTTTGTTACTGCCCATTTGACATTGTTAGGAGGGTGTTCAGATAATGAAAACTGAACGAGACCTACTGTTCTAAACAAATTCATGCCTTTACAAGTGACATTTCTCACAAGCACACATATGAGTTTCATCCTTTAAAATGTCAACTTCAGAACCAAATCCTGCTTCCACTACTTGTGCAATCAATCAACATTAGAAGGATTTACCATAGATGCCATAACAGAACATTTAGTAAAACCCTAAAAGTATGCTATATTAATTTAAAAATATTTATAGCTTTGTCAGTTCAATCCATGTACCTAATTAAATTCAAACTTGACCATCAGTTTTACTATAAAAAAAAAAAGTGGTATGCATGTAAAAATGCAAACCCTTGAATTCCTGACCCTAATATCCTGCTATATTATGGATCAATAATCAGTCTTCTACACAAAAATGTCATTCTATGAACGGAGTGCAGATTTGAGAATGTCTAGACTGCGGTTTTGAAAGGAAACCAAGCATAAAAAAAGAAAACCCGTAAAAGTAGCTATCAACATAAAGTTACATGAAAACCATCTCATTTTTGGCATTCCATTCTTACCATATGCACACTGAGATCTCTTACTATATATAAAAAATACTTGGAGTGATATTGATAGTTCAAATGCAGGACAATAGTACCTTTAAGCTGATGAAGAGTGGCCAAAAAGAATGAATCTTGACATGTGAAGAGATAGAAAGACAAAATAGACAGATAGAAGCTCAACAGGCATCAGTATATGGAGGAAACAGGTACACTAGAGCAATTTGCCAAAGCTGCTCAGAAATAAGCTATTCCTAAGAATTATATAAAAATAATCATAATTTTTAAAAGCACTTGTTAAGGGGAGAAAATTGAAATGGCAAGACTGTACCCATACAACTCATGAGATGTTACAGAAACAACACCAGCTGAGTTTCATCCACCACATCATCACAGTTCTGGTTTCAAACCCAATGACAAAGACCTTCCATAACCAGAACACACGTTGCTTTCCAACATCCCTAAATTCCACATCCTTACATTACAAACATACGTTTGTCTGACTGTGTGTCAGTGAACTGTACTCTGGCACTGGAAAACTTTGATAATGAAACTGAGGTCTCTATACTTCTAAAGTATGCTTTAGATATGTATTCATAGAAGTGCCAACATAGCATCCAAACATACATCTGTGTGTATCTAAACATATATATAGAGAGAGAAACGTATGTAGATAGATAGGTAGATAGAGAGATGTGAGCATATTTTGGGTAATGTTTATATTTTCTCACAAACAGAAAAGATATTACATTATTTGTATTATTTTTTCATGTATCATCCGATGCATTTGCTGAAACATTTCTGTTCAGAATGGTGATTATGCTTTTATAAATAACCTCACATACTCATAGAATTAACAAAGATATATCCCAAATATTAGATTCTGGAAATACAGCAGAAATGGTTATTAAAGACAGGCAGGAAATAGTTTTCCTATAGATGACAGAAATTTTTCTGGTTTTCAAAAGAATAGAGCAAAGAGCCTTCAGAGATTCAACAAACAAAGGGAGAAGACAAAAGAAGATAAGTATTTTATGTTCTCACATTAAAATACATAATAGCTTTGTGGTTACTGCTAGCAATTAATATAGAGGCAAACTGCAAATGGATCAGAAACAAATGTCTTGACAGTCGTGACTCTTAACTGCATAGAGATCTCTGTCTAGAAAAGCCTGGAAACAAAATAAATCAGAACCCGCAAAAGTGACTTATACAATAAGGGGAAAAGAAAGAACATAATAAAGTATGTTTTTGTGCTATGAAACATCTCACAGTGAAAAAAGGAAGGTCTCTGCAGAATAAAAAGGGAAATGATTGAAGAGAAATATAAAACTGGAAGACATTAAAGATGGAATCAAAGCAAGTCCTGAACAAAATAAATTCCAAAGGAATCTGTACTTTTCTGGTAAAGCTTGTATGAAGTAATTCTACAATGAACCAAAGAAAGATTCTCCTCTGTTCAAACAATATACATTTTCATAAATTTGTTTGTTTGTTCCAGAATGTCATTATTTTCCATTGAAGACCTGTTTGTCAATGAAATCCCCAGTGGCTTTAGTGTCTACAGCCAATCACAGTATAGAGAGGCACGTTTTCTAGCCCAGCTAGAACAATGCCCCTGTTACTGACTTCCTGGTGGTTTGACAACCTAGACTTGAAGACCTGAGCACAACACCCCTGACCAGGAACATATTCCATCATATGCTCAATTTTAAGCACACTGATTTAATAAAAACAGGAGAAACTTGGGTTGTTCTTCATTAGAGCCTCCAGTTTTAATAATTTTTTTCTACACATTTATGACAAGGTAATTTAATAACTTTGAATGTCCAGAATATGTTGTCATGTTTGTGTTTCTCTTTATAAGGAGAGAAGTTGTGGTTATGGCTTGAACTGGGTGAATAAAAATCTGATTAAGAGTATGTGGGAGACTGCCTAATTTCTTTCATATTCCTGTATATGCTGTTTAAAACTCATTTTAACATAGTAGATCTCTGCTACTGCCTTTTAGAAGGGCATTCCAGAGAAAAACCTGCTTATTTCCTTTGGAGCGTCCTTTCAAGCTAAGTAAATCAGTAAGACATGGCAGAGATGAGCCCATTTTTCCAGGTTAAGTATATTTGTCATGATGAGAACAATAGGAGAGCAATTGGGTGAAACCAAAATTGAAAACTCAGCAGATAAAGTAAATAGTACGTAATTTATTAATAAGAAACTTAAGAGTAAAATGAAATATTGCAGGTGTTCACTTAGTGACAAAGAGGAAAAAAGACAATCAATCTCCTTAAGAGTCAGTTTTAAGAAGAAACTGGACAGATATCACATTAAGCTGTATTACCTTGCTTCCTTGTATGCTGTTGCCAGGGAGTCCAGGTGGACCAGGCAAGCCTTTCCATCCCATAATACCCTATAACAGTGAGGCAAAAAAAGAAGGCTTTGTGGAAACAGCACAGGGTGTCACACATTTGTAGCATTTTGACACTCAGTCCAAACTTACTATTATTAAACAGACTGTGTCAGTATAATTTACCAAGGTACTGAAATTGCTGCAGCAATTGCAAAGGAAATCAGTCACATCCAAAAATGCTCTGTCGCTCATTGCATTTCTGTAAGGGGTTGGTAATAGCAATGTTTCTTAATTCAGATACCAGTTTATACAAAAGGGCAGTGGAGACTTCTGTTACTCTGCTAATTCTAGAAAAGTTACAAAGTCATATCTATTTTTAAATTAAATTAAAGCAGAGAAATATACACAATATTTCTCCTCATTGCCTTTGAAAAAATAATTGATGGATACACCTGCAATAAAGAAATCCACGTAAGTACAGAATTTCTTTTCTTCTCAGTATGTCTTTTTTGAATTATAAATCACTTTAGTGCAGGGAGAAAAAATTGCCCAGATGTTGCATGGTTTTTGCTTATAAAATTAGCAATTTGTTTTCATGTTTCTTTCCTAATGGTTTTACTAATTATATAATTGGATTTGATTTAATTGAGCAAAAATTGCAACAAAAAATTCACATTTAATGTATTTTCCACCACAAAAGAATATATTGGAAACAGGATAGATACCAGCAGAAGAGATGCATCTTTTAACTGACTTACCAGTCTCATGGATCTGTTCAATTTCCAGCTGTAATCTCATAAAGTTTAGCTGCAAATGCAATTTTTATCCTGTTGGTATCCCTTCCTAATTCAGTTGGTAGAAGTGTATGGTCAGTGACCATGTTTTTATGCTTGATTCCTCTTGCAGTTTTATGGATGTAAATCAATAACCAATGAAGATCTTTGGGTGTCTGAAAGACCAGAGTCTGGCAGCCAGCATCACAAAACAGCACAAAAACTTCGACACAGCATCATACAAACCTTGGGACCAATGGTTCCGATTCCTGTTGGCCCCAGGGGCCCAGGATAGCCTCAATTCCACGGTGTCCCTGAAAATAGTCACAGAAATCTCAGTCATTTATCACCTAATAACTATTACATCTTTCATCTACTTACAAAGCAGTCAAACTAATGAGTTTAAAAAACAAGCTAAATAAATGCTACATGAATAAACAGCTGCTTCATAGATAGGTATAAAAAAGGCACCCAAAATACAGCACCAACGTTATTTGTGCTCTACGTGAAGGTCCATGTGATCAAAATTACCAACAGAGTTAGGACTCTACTTTGCAAACTTATCAGATACAGAAAAAAAGCAAAGCAAACCCATTTGGAAACAATACCATCTTTTGCAGCGGTTTACCAGGAGGGACAGGAAACTTACCAGTGGGACACAACAGTGATCATGCCCTGTACTGATTTTGTGCTCGTTCTGACACTAGAAAAATTTAATTTCCAGAACTGTCAAACTTAGGCAATTATGAAAACTAAATGAATTTTAATAGAGTTAATATAGAAGAATAAAAGAAGAATAGCCCTTTGTTTTCTTAGAAAGCCTTAATACATATACTTTCAGTTTGATTTCTTTAGGAAATGAGGCTTGAGAAATACTTTGCCTGTGCTTCTGCTTTTCTGTGTTGGTCCTCTTTTTTTCTTCCAGTATATTAAGAAGTCATCAGTTGATTTCAGCCAAATTCATCAGAAATGTATGGACCTTGAGCATATTCATTCTCAACAGTTTTGGTGATAGTTGGAGGCTGGGTAGTGGCAGTAGAATCAATCTACGCTTTTACTGAGAAACAAAGAAAACCCACAAGGGACTCATCCCTTAACCACCAGGCAGAGAGAAGGCAGCAGCTGTCTAGTCAGGGGAAAATGAGTGTAACATGGAGCCTTGTGCTGCAGACAAGCCCAGCAAAGGAGATGAGGGTCAAGGGACACTGGTGATAGCGGGAATGCACAGGGACAGAAAAGGCAGTTTTGTTTTCCTCAGTCCATAATCGTACAAATGAGAGAATAGGCTCACATTTGACAAATCAGCACTGGAAAACTCCCATGAGTTTGAAAAGAAAAAAAAAAGTTCCTAACTGATGAGTTATAAATGCAGAATATTCTGGATCAGGCTTAGCCTGATATCCCTAAACCTATGACTGCACAGGCAAGTGCAAAAGAAAGAAATTTACTGATAAGCTATTGATCATCCAATATTTTAAAAACAGAGCAGAAGAAATTGCATTTACTGACATAATAATAAAAAAAAAATTATAAAACCTCTTCATTGTACTTATTTTTGCAGTCAGAAAAACTGTAGAAAGGGCTGTGCCTTGCAGAGGGAATATTCGATCTAGGAGAGAGGTGCAAGCATAAATCACACAAATCACAGATGCCACTTAAGTTGTGATAGGTGAAATGAAATAACATATCAAACAGATAAAAAAGGAAGGAGAGAAACAGAATCTTTTACTGATTTTCTTTACTTCGCGGGAAGAATGTGCACAGCCATTATAGTGACTGCTTTTAGGTGAAATTCCCAAGGTTCAATCTCTAGCAAGACATCACTCCTATCTGTGTTTTTTATATATGGCTATGATACTCTCATGCTATTTATGCAAATATACCAGGGCCCAAACTATGCTCAGGTTTGAGGGATTTGGAGAGGTGAGAACTCTGAATACAAAGGCTAAGGTCTACCCTGAGCTTATAATGCTTTCCTTGTTGATGCAACACTTGGCTTTGGAATTTCATTTCAATTCTTTCTTCCAAAGCACTGGAGACTGGCCAGTTTGAGTCAGGACATAAGCATGGGGCATGGATGCTCTTAGCTTTAAATTGATGTGTCAGGCTGATTGGGTTAAACTGACTGCCAAGTTCAGTTGTGAGGAAATTTCTCTCTCAGATGACCTAAGGTTTTTATATCACACCTTCCCTGCCAGTGCAAAGAACCAAGACACTGGCAATGCCCTTGAATTTTTTTTTCCAAAATTTTATCTATAAGCTCTTAAAGATTTCAATCTCAAGTATGTAAATATTGTAGCTCTTTAGTTTGGTACATGGTGGTGTGAAATGCCCCTCTGCAGTGGGATGACTGGTAGATATTTCTGATGTTTTAAAATATGTCCAGTTTCTCAATTCCACATGTAATGCATTTTCTTACAATTTCCTTGAGATTGTCTCATTATTAGGAAATACTGAGAGTTTAGGCAAATGTAGCCATTTGTTATCAAAGGAGTATTTATTGGTACTCAATGTCCCCACAACCATAATACAGCCTTAAGCTGTTTGTGGAACTCTTCGTGAGCAGAAGTTGCACAGAGCAGCCAAAGCTTTCCTTGCCCAAGCCTCCCTCTGAAACCTGCTAGAGGTACCAGAGCTAAGAGATACATAGAGATATATACAGATAAGACTTTTTATTACAAGTACTTTTTAGGACATCCTGGGCTCCCCTGAGAAACAGACTGACTGTGAGCTGCTATGATGGAAGCTGAATGGGAGGTTACCAAACATAAATGATTCCTTATGGTCCAGTATTCCATATACCTACAACCTGCTCTTAGACCAGCCTAGACCACAAAGAGCATAAGGGTGACTTGAAGTCATCCAGCTCTTCCTCCCATGGGTAACGCAGTCTTACACGGGGTCGTTGCAGGTGAAGGATCGAATTTTATCCTCACATGCTTAGTTAATAACAGATGTCTCACTGAAAAGCTCTTTTGTAGAGCTTTATAGTAATCCTCAAAGTTTCTGTATTTCTTGGCTTAAAGAAAAACACTTTTATTTGCTTTATGAGTTGCGAAGTGGAACAGTTCTTTTTTCTAAGGTGTCACACTAAACTGTCCTCCATAGAATTCATTTCAAGAAGGATTAGTACTGGTTTTTGATGAGGTCTAATTTATTTCTTGCATTGTGCTTGTAGACAAGCTTATCACCATCAGCAAAACAGTGAACTAGAAAAACACACCACTGAAACAAGAAATAAAGAGCTGAGTCAAGACAGTGTAAAGTATGGGATTCCTATGTCTGTTCTGTACCATTTATTCAAGAAAAATGACCTAATGGTCACTGAAAAGTAAATCTTGGCTTCCAAATATATATACCTCATTTACTGTAAAGCATAGGTATTTGATACTCAAAATTACAGCAGACACTGCAATACTGTAGTGACAGCTAATGGATATAACAGTACTTGTAAGACAAAAATATTATAAAAAAAGATATTACATCTCTACTTTCCACATTTTAGTTCAAATAGTCAGGGCCCAAGCTGCAAAGGTTGTTTATATTGCAACTGGATCCAGCCCAAATGTTCGTGCACTAGGGACTGGGCTAGGGATTTTAATAATCTTTTTGCTGTCTAGTTATTTGCTCTATTTCTAGTGCTGGGCTCTTGCACTTGAATGTCTGTAACCTACCTCCTAGCTGGCAACAGTGCTTTTAAATCAAAGTTTTTATTGTATTCTGACATTATGTGCTTCCGTTTTAATGCTACAGAAAATAGGGTGCTGCCAGGATTGAATGCATCCCACATGTTACAATTTTGTTTTCATGTGAATTTGACCTCTGATATATAAAATTCCCATCTGGCAGTGTGCACATATGTGAGCCATTTCTGAAAGCAGAGAGAACAGAGCTCTGATTCAAATGAGTGAAACATTCCTATATAATGATACTCAAAGGAATTTCAAATTAACCAGTGTGTAAATTTATGACTCTCTTTTATCAAATAAATGTTCTTTTTTATATGCAGAGATTTTTGCTGTTCTTATATTCACTTTTTTTATGTGGGAGGGATAAGAGGTAGCCAGTGCACTTATATTTTATTTGAAAAAAACAGAAGATCGTCCATTTTATGAACTAAGTTCTGGTGGAATTCTTGCAATTCAGGTAAATTCTTTTTCCTTGTGGAATCTTTGCCACCAAGAAGTTACGTAGAGAGTAAGGATTCAAAATGTAATATGGGCGAACAGAAGCAAAAAATCAGGGAAAGAGAAGTTTATATATTTAGTTTCTTTTTTTCCAGTCCACTTTATACTATGTCTGGTGTGGATACACAGAACTAAATCAGAGATGTTATATCTCATTGGATAATGCATGTTTTTGTGCAGCAGTCATACCCTGCAAAAGCTACAGCTGCTCACTATGGATAGAACAATATACATTCCACCCTACATGACTTGCAGATCAGATCATCTAGTTTAGCTTCATCTGAAGTAAATCCACTTCCTGGCTTGTGGGATCACTGAAACCCCTTTTTGGTCTGGAAACCAAAGCACAGTAAATAGGTCCATTAGGAGATTCTCATCAACAGCACATCTTCAATCGAGCCTAAAACACACATGCAGATCAGCTAAGACTCTGAGTTTGTACTTGTGGTGTCCAAACTAAACTGACTCACATGCTGAGGGTTTGCTCCTCAGGCTGTATCACACCCAGCTCCCACAGCCACAGGAGGCCCTGCTCTATGAACCTGAAAATGCAGCTTCCTTCCAAAACATGCTTTTCAATAATTTGGTTCTTAGTTTCAAGCGACCTGATTCTGACAGTTTTTGTGACAATGGAGATGACTTGATGGACTTAGAATTGACGGGGAGCACATGAGAATAGTGACAACTATTTATCAGTTTGGTTTTGCCTAAGATAAGGATAAGAATTCCTATTACTAGATATTCCATTATACTATTTCCTGTTGTAATTAAATACTATGAAATTATGAGCCTCACCTCTTGGTGCCTGCTATTTCACTTTTGCTCAGTCAAATCTAGGTCAAAGCAACAGGCCTTTTGCCAAATTTATTATTAATTGATAATGTTCAGCTAACTCAACACAGGTCATATTCCTCCATAAAAATATGCTACCGATACATCTCTTTACTAGTACCATGAATACACTTCACCCTGCAGATCTTGAGGAATGGTAGTACTTTCTATGTTCATGGGTGGAGAAGGGACCAACAAGCAAGGACTTGATGTCTCTGTAAAGGAATATGACCAACTCTCTTCAACTGGCAATAATTTACATTACTTACAGACAAAATTGGAAACTGTAAGTACTATAATAGTTAACCTATGATTTAATTAAATATATTCAACATTTTATCAGAAGACTTACAGTGGTTTAAGAACAACTGTGATAAAAAGGCTAGATCCCATGTCCTCCACTGCAAAAACTGGACACATTTTCTCTTACTCTACAGCTTTTACCTCCTCCTTTCTAATGCATTTTTATGATACCCTATTGTACTTCCATCATTCATGATCTGAGCTGGAACTTTTCTAATAATTATACAGCCCATGAATTCCATGAATTCATGATTATAAGAAGAAAAGGAACTTGTGGCCCACTTTCTGATATCACATTTAAGTCGGGCACTACTATTTTCCTAAGTGCATTCCTGTATACTTGTGTATTTGTGATATTTTTCAGAAACACAATACAAGCATTGATTTTAAAACTTATGGTTGTGAGAAATTTCACTGCAATTAATCTAGTGGTTTCCTTTCAATTAAAAAGTAATCTTTTATTTCAATTTTGGATTTAAGTCAAATTTCTTTACATTAGCCTCCTAGAGTCCCACTGAAATTCTGATTTATGTTTCTGGGGTTTTTAATCTTTAAACCACGGCATCATAGTGGGAGATCATCTTATTTGATTACCTGACATGACTTTCCAATTCCTTTTCTTTGAGAAACATTACTTTCCAGAATTATACATTTAGGAAATAAGGAGGAATTCCAGACAAAATGATGCCCCTAGACATTATGTAGTCATAAGTTATATTTTTATCAACATTAATAATAATTTCATATGAGCTTATAAGATTTTAATGAAATATTTTTCTGTAGTACCAACAAAAATGTATTATAAGACTATATTATATAAAGTCTGATATCTAAAATTGGAAAAGATACAATCTCATACAGAAAAATTTAATTAGTTAAGCCATATGCATTTCCATAAGTTTATCCTGAATAATATAATTGACATTACTTTTAGTTCTTTGGTAGTTTGTGTCATGGACCTTGCATTACTTGATGTGAAATTCCTCATATTGATAAGAGGTTATTCAGAATAGAAGCACAAAGCCAGGTTTCTTAAATCCCACTTTGTGGTAATTCTAAGGTCAAGTCCTTCTAAGAATGAATGTCTTTAAGTTTGTCCTTTATTGTGGATATTTTTAAGAGGTTATTGAAGTTTATTTTAAACAGGAATTCTCATGTTCTGGGAACTGAAGTTGAAAGGTCTTTCTGTTTGGGAAAAAACTTCTTTGGGCAATATTTATTTTGTTTTCTCCTGATGCTTGTTTTCTATTTCACATATGTAATGAGGAAATCATTAATAAAACCACTCCATGGGTTATTTTAAAGCAATTTGCTGTATGATTTTAGTCTTAAGTCTCTTTTTCTGACTTTTTATAGCGTAGTAGTAAAAATGTGACTTTTTAGGTGAATGACATACTGCTTATAACATTTTATCTATTCTGTGTTTTATGAAAAATCTTGGAAGTGCTTCAGTGTTGTATTTCTAATCCCTTTGTCAGCTTCTTTGTTTGTTTGTTTTCTCTGTCGAGTTTTGTCTCTAAGCAAATATTAATTTTAGATAAAAATGTATAGTCTTCTCGTAGGAATCCATTTCTAGGAACTTTAAAAATATCTCACTAGTTCCATGTAACCCCTGACTCCCTTTTGGCCTCATGCTTTGCACTTCTGCAGGAGAAAGGAAGGGCATAATTACTAGGCAACACCATGCTTGTGTTGGACTCTTACTTCCACATGGAAACACCAGCATCTAGAAACATTCTGGATCTTTGGATGCATGGAAAATCTGCAGATTTGCATCAAGTCTGGGGATAAAGCAAGAACTAGTTTCTATCATAGCAGAAAAGTTTATCACAAGCTTTTCTTCTAACTGAAATGGAAAGTGAAAAATGAGAATGCTATACTTTGTCATATTTTTTTATTCTAATCTACTGCATTTTTGGAAGATATTTGTCTACCTTGTCTATGAGTCAAATGTATGTACTACTATTGTACAAGTACTTTTGGTCAAGCATCTCCCACACCTTTTGGGCCTGCTGGTCCTGGAGGTCCCTGGTACAGCAGAGGAATAAAGCATGTCAGTAGTTGTCCTAAGGGAAGAGTACTTATATGCTTCAACAAAGAAGAGAATTTCTTCACATTTCTGATCTGTACTGAGCAACAGCCGTCCTCAGTCCCAGGTGGAAACATAAAAAGACTATTAGAGTGGTTGAAAAAAAGTACAGCTCTTGACTGAAGAACATTTGAGTTCTCAGCTCAGAGAAAACAGTGAGAAAGTAGACAATGCTCCATGATTCATACACTGCAGACATTAGACAACTGGAATACCAGAGCTAACCCACCTAAATTTGGGGGTTAAGTAACCCTGTGTCCTGGTTTCAGTTAGGGTACAGTTAATTTCTTCTCAGTAGCTGTTACAGTGCTGTGTTCTGGATTCATAAGAGAATGTTGTTGATAACACACTTATGTTGTGGTTTTTAGCTAAATCATGTTTATTCTAAGTCAATGACATTTTTCCTTGTCTAATGCTCTGCCAGTGGGAGGGAGCATAGACAGGACAGGTGACCTGAACTGACCAAAGAGGATATTCCACACCATAGGATGTCATGCCCACTGTATAAACTGGGGGGAGTTACCTAGAATTGGGGCCAATCTGGGTTCAGGAAGGAGGGTCTGGCATTGGTTAGTGGGTGGTGAGCAATTGTCTTGTGCACCACGTTTGTTTCCTTTTCATTATCATTATTACTATTATTATTTACCATTATTATTGTAGTTTACTTTATTTTCAATTATTAAGCTGTTCTCATCTCAACATACGAGTTTTACTTTGATTTTCCTCCCCATTCCACTGGGGTGGTGGTGGGAAGAAAGGAGGGATTGAGCAAGCAGCCTGCATGGTGCTTAATTTCCATGGTTTAAGTCACGACACCCTAACAGACTTGGGTGCATTTATGTTTGATAGTCTGTTCTCCTGAACTCCCCGCTCAATTCATCAGCCCCTTCAGCTGCCTTTCACACTGTTGGAGGCACTCCCAGCCTCTCTTTCAGCATTCATAAGGCAGATGTCTTTGCCCCACCACGCTACAGAGACAGCTACATAAATCTTGTCCATGTTGGCCAGTGGTTTATGAAGTTGGTCTTTCCAGATCATTGAGCGCAGAACAGCAGGGAAAAGATGTGTGTTACAGCACAACAGAACCTTTACTCATTACATGACATGTGTCAGGTATGTGACATTACACCGGGAATTCTGAGTGAGTGCCTTATGAACTAATTCTGATCCCAGAAGATCTTTCCATGAACAGTTTGAACGGTAGGAAATTGGAGCTGAGTCATGATTTATTTGAAAGCACTCAGGCCCCACCTCAGTGCATTTGTGAGTGCCTGCATCATTGTAGTTTGAAATAAAGCTGGATTAGAGACACACAAAAAAATAATGCTAATGGAATTTTGACTTGGTGGTTGAAGGACAGCAACAGTATTTTCACTTTCTAGTGAGAGGCTGGTAAACACGTCTGTATGGTTTGGATGGCTGAAATTTAGGATGATATGTCCTTGTAATGGAATTTGGCAGCTGGAACAGCTGCATTAACCCCCTCTGGAGACAACCATCAGAAAAGTAAGAGATAGAAAATCTTCAGATAAGAGGATTTAACCTCCCAGTATGAAAAGCAGCTGAAAACCCAAGGAATTGAAACTGCAAAATTTGACCAAGCAGATGGTATTAGAAATCTTCAACATAAAACAGTAAAGAAAAGGGAGGGAGGGAAAAGAATTCAAAACAGTGATTATATTAAACATGTATAAGCAGTCATAAAGATTTTTATAGAATTACATGGTATCCCTTTCATGATGCTGAAATGAGAACCGTTTATATCCAGTTCTGACTGCCTGTAGAACTGGCACTGTATCTAGGACAGGAAAGGACTTCAAAATATACATAAAGTATTTAAATTAGCTAAAGGAAGATTAATTGCACTTAGTTAAGTAACTAAATCTAAGCAGATAAATATTGAGTTATCACATAGTAATTTTCTTTTTTCTAGTAGAACACAAAGTACAGAATTAAAATTGTACTTACAGTTTCACCTTTGTGACCATCACCTTTTGCTCCAGGGGGTCCAGGTGGTTCAGGTAGTCCTGGGTTCCCTTAAAGTCAGAAATCATGCCAGCAAATGGATCTTCACAATGTAACAAATATTAAAAATATGCAAGGAAACTATTTAACATCTTTTTGGAAATATTGACTAGCAGTTACCAGCTCTTGCAATTTGTTTGCAAAGTTCAGGAATGTTTGTGCTTTTTTAATTGTTTAAATCGCTTGAATTGAGATCTGAGAAGAATAGGAGTTCTTATTAGGAAATTATTAATTTCGAGATTTTTAATTGTAGAGAGAAATCTCCAGAACACTGACTTTATCTTCAGCCAGTACAAAGCTAAATTCATTTTTAAAAACTCAAACTTTTATGAATTTGGGGGTAAGTACTAACATTTGAGCAATGAACTGAATAATACTGAAACATAATATAGCAACCTTAAGTTATATGTTGCATATTTTGCACTTACAGGTAATCACATTGGTTCTGTCATACCAATGACTTAGTCATTACCATTGACTTAGTAATTCAAAACTGCATTCGACAAGGGAAAATAGTAAAAGAAAGAAGTACAACCAGTTATAAGAAAGAGATAATTTCTCTTAGTTCAGCCTAAATGCTCTGTATTAAGAGACAGTCGCTCCTTCTGTTGACTTTTCTACTGACTTCCACTAAAGATTTGTGCATCTGCAAAACTTCAGTGCTTCCTTTCATTGCCAGAAGAGAAGCAAACAGCAAACTTCTCCTCTTTCCTCATTCCACTGATTGTTTTCCTGACATTTTACGGGAAAATTAACTGAGCTTCCAATAGACTGTTCTTCACAGAACTGACAAAGAAAACATTACTTTCAGGCATCTGTCAAGATATGCTGTTGGTCTGTACTGTAGATGTTCATGTTCACATGACAGCACCAGCAATCAGAAATCCCTATTGATGCTTGTAGGTCACAAATCCACCTCACTCCTAAGGATGGTATGGGTATGGCCATACAGAGAGAAGTGCATGCCTTTCACTCAGTCCCACAGAACCAAGAACTGTTAATAGACTCTACAAAAGTGTGTTGTAGAGTGTTGTAAACAACTCCTATTTTCAATATACATACACATAATATACCCTCAAGAATAATTACATACCAATAGCAAATATTTCCCTGTCTGTTCCAGTAAACATAAATAACTAGAAAAATGAAACTATGAATGACTGAAAACTGCTGCTTCATCCTTGCAATGCATCTGTGAATTTCTGCAACAACATAATACTTCAAGAAACCAAGAACGGAGTCCTGTTAGCAGCTCAGATCTTAGCAGCTGGTCTGCCTGAATACAGTGTCCATAGCTGGAGAATAAATCAACTCGTACTCTACTTAGATATCCAACAAAAACAGACTTTGGGTCGAAATTTCCTGTCCCATGAATGTCTCTACCATAGATACAAATAATCAGATCTTATTAACCAATTTAGTCCTGTCAGAAGAATGGAAGAGCTGCTTTGGGTCTTCTAAAGATATATATTACAGGTTTGGGTGAGGAGGTAGGTAAATGAAGAAACACAAGGTAGACCCAATGTTCTGGTTAAGATGAAACCTTGAAATTACCTTAAGACGAAATTTGGAATAGGGATGCAAGCATGCCTTATGCTTAAGAAAATTTTACATAATAAGTCACTCCTGTATGAATCATTTCTATTCTCAAATCCAACAGGATCGTTTAACTGGAAGACTTTAAACAGACCCTGACCAGGAGATTCAAACTGTGTCAGCCCTGGAAGATGTTTCTTCATGTTTTCTAATTTTCAAATGATGAAATTCTGGTCCAGCTCTGTGAAAATTTAAACAATGAGCGTGCTTCTAGGTCTAACTTTATAATGGAAAGTCAATTTTACCTCTTCATGATTCTTAATATCCACAGTTCTTAAACTCTGGATAAAATGTGAAATGTTTTAGAAATAAAAATTTATTTAATAATAAAGGAAAACCTGGATCATGGGCTCATGTCTGCCCATGGGTTCATATCTGCTTTTACTTCTAATCTCACTACAGTAAGAAATGGCCGAACAGATGTTTTCATTTAATCTTGAGACCACTGTAAATACCAAATACATGTTAAGACATTCCCTTCTGTAAGAATTGGGATTTTGTCAAGTGTCTGGTTTTGCCATTTATAGCTATAAATGCTAAAAATCTACTTAAGTCAAATCTACACCCAAATATTATGTAAGAAACAGTTCTCCAGTCCAGATTATTTTGTTAGGGTTTTTTTTTTTTTTAATAGTTACACTGAAAATACACAAGAGAGGGCCTAGGAGCAATTCTGTGATTACTTCTTCAAAGAATTTTGTGATGTCTGGAACAGTCACAGACTCAGTCAAAGTTGGTGCACTGGCAAAAATGCAAGTGCCACTGATGTCGCAGATGGCCTGCTGAATGAATTCATCTATTTTTCAGCCTTTCCAGGGAGGTTTTAAAGTAATTTTCTAAAGTAGTAATATAGAGATAGTTGCTTCTACACTCTTTCAAAGGAAAAAAAAGTATACAAACATAAATCTTGCGTCCATGGTCATTACTAAGAAAAAATCAGCTGCCATAACAAAACCTAATTGATTAAATATATGACTGGGCAATTAAGTCATGTTCATCACTTCTTTGTATAACAAAAACACTTTAATATTCTAGATCATAGACAAAGTAAATAAATCTAGTGTTTTTTAAAATCAAAAAAGAATGCTACTGAGTGTGTGTGATTCAGTGTGCTATGCAGCATTCTCTGGTAGGTGTAGGTGTACTGATAGAAATTTGGCAAACCAGGCATAAAGCACTATTGCTATTCCTAAGATGTTATCACAAAAAAGTTATTGCATTAAGTGCTTTATTTTCAATTACATTGTGTTCGGTACACATAAACTAATTGGTTTCTGAATTTGGGTCTATCATCTATATTTCCACAAAGTGAAACAGTGGAATTGAGTAGAATATTTTATATGCAGACATGATAAATGTGGAAGGAAACTAAAAAGAATCAGGTTTACAAAGAAAGTTCCTGGTTTCAGTCTGGAAAGGAGATCACAAGAATGATACCTTTCCCTGAACTATTCCCTTATAACAAGTGGTAGAAGGGTTATAGAAAGTTCCAACCCAGATCACAACTGATAGAAATACAATATGATATAAACTGTGTTAAAGGGGAGGAGGTGAAAGCTGCAAAGTAAAAGGAAATATATTCAGGTTTTGCAGTAGAGGAGTTAGGATCAGTTCTAGGGACTGCTCTTTTCAGTTTGCTCTTAAATAATGTAGAAAGGTGAGTGGCATGGTTGTCTCATGCTGCCTTATTATTCTGATTAGTTTAATGAAAGGCAATTCCAAGGAGTCAAGGAAAAATCCTACTTAAGGGTTTTGGTAACTTGGTGTTAAAATATCAGCCAAATTCCATGCTAACTGTAATGCATTATTCAAGCTGTCAGAGAAAAAAGCTGTCATAACTTTATGTACCTAACAATCACCCTGAACTACTATTACCACTTAAGAAACAGGAGAGAGAGAACCATTCCTTGAAAATTTCAATTTACTGTTCAACAGTGATAAAACACCATAAATGTCATTCTCTTGAAAATTAATCTAAATTCTAAGTTTTTTCTCAATGGCAAGAGGATGGTCCTTGATCTTACCTTATTCTTCAAGCAGCCTTTGTACAAACTCATGTGTACTACAGAAGAGAACTTTTCATTCTCCTACTTTTGTAAAGCATGCAGTCTCTGTGTTAATACTGGATCCTCAGTTTCATCTCTGGTCTTTCACTTGTGTGTTGATCTTGTCATTTAACCACTAAAGGCTAGAACAGTGAGCACAGTAATCCTGCCACAGTCTACTGTACTTCATTCTTGGTGTTGATGTTAAAGTTGTAAGGAGATAACCAAGTAAATCTACTCTGTAATATACATACAAAGCAATACTTCCAAAAGATCTATTTTTAAAATTCTTTACATTAGGTCTTACTTATGCTTTTGAATATGCAAGGTTGGTAATACTGAAATGCTGTTATACTGAAATATCACTAAAATAACTATTATCTCTTAGTTTATACTCAGTAAAGAGCATATTGCCCACAGAGATCTATAAAAGACCACATGAGATAATGACAGATGGAGATGAATTTGAAGAACTACCTTCCTAATGAAGACTTCCTGTGGGAAGCTTCCAGGGTGAGGTATACTGGACTAGTCATTTAAACTATTTTGTGTTTCTTCTTTGAAAAGATAATAAGTTTATTTTAAAAACAGACAACGTGGAGTGATGGAAAAGTTGAAGAATTGGTGAGTTCCTGTCTAAAAAAAGTCATTCAAGTGGTGTGTATATTTTCACAAGAGTTTTGCATTTGTCTCATGTTTATTTACTTTCCATCTTTTGTCTAAAAACTACTGTTTGTCCCATTATTGAATTTCCAGGAAGTCCATCCTCTCCCCGTGACCCCTTGGGTCCAGGATCCCCCTATCCAAAAAGAAACAAATTCAAAATTATATTCATTATATTCAGCTTTAATTTCCAAAGTTTTACAGAAAAGAACAAGTATTCAATTGTTTCTGACAGTGACAATTCTTGAGTTAGGTAATATGAAATCCGTATTTCTAGAGGACTATTTTACTACCTTGGTTATGACCTGTCTTATACTTTTGTTTCTCTGCAACTATGTCAAAGATTTTGTTCTGCCTTGATGAATAACTTGATGGGTTTAGTTTCCAACTGAAGGTTGAATATTATAATTCAGTTTCAGGGGCCAGATGCACCTGTGGCTTCTGCCTGTTTTGCTCACATCAGCAAGGCTGCACAACTTCGTTTCTGCCAAAGCACACAGAGAACAGCAAGGAAATTCAAAGACAAGTGCTGACACAGAGTATGTTTAGAAAGCCTATAAATGCAATGGTGCAGCACTTCAAAATTGTAAGCTCCATAGTCTGAAGACTCAGGGAGAAACTTGAGTTTTCCTCAAATATTATCCAATACAACTGTTTGGTAATCTTAGCTCTGCCAGTGGCTTTCCTGGAAAGCAATCTGGCTTAGAATTCATGTTCCTTACGTTATCCCTTCACAGAGCAAAATTTGTCTCCTTCTAGTGTTTAATCTATGGCAACAGATGTTTCACTTTACATTAAGGATCTTACAAAGAAAATTTCAGTTTTCAATGAAACATTTGCAATTTTTCACACTAGTGAGAAGGACAGGCAGTATTTCAGGAAACATTCACTAGGGAATGCAGATCAAATATTCTATCAAAATCACTGAGCAGCTGTAACCATGACAAAGTATTATCAGAAAAAAGAGCTTTCTAATGTTACTGTCTCCATATTAGTAACAGCATAATGGTTGTCAAGGGAAATAAAACTCCAGCCCCCAAATGTGGGTGTAGCTTAAAATAAATAAACTTCCAATCACAGAATCACAGATCAGGCCAAGCTGGAAGGGACCCACAAGGATCATGAAGTCCAACTCCTGACCCTGCACAGGACCACCCCCATGAGTCACACCATGTGCCCAAGAGTATCATCCAAACGCTTCTTGAACTCTGTCAGGCTTGGTGCTGTGACCACTTCCTTGGGGAGCCTGTTCCAGTGCCCAACCACCCTCTGGGTGAAGAACCTTTTACTAATATCCAACCTCAATCTCCCCTATAGCTATTACATAACTATAAGGTATGTAATTATATTCTTTTTCTCCTTGAGACTTCTGTGTCTTTTAGACAGACGATGGAAATATTTCTGCTTTTCCTTTGTTCTGTTAAGTCTCTAAGCATTAGATGCTTGAGAAATTCGTACATTACATAAATTCCAAAGATTCTTTTATAAAATACAGGGAGAAGGGTTACCATGGAAGAACAAGCTTACTTTTGGTCCAATTGGGCCTTGTAGTCCTTTATGACCAATCAGTCCTTGGGATTCTTTTTCTTCAGGGTCACCCTAATGAAAACAAACATTTTTTTTCAATCACAGCAAAGATTCATTCACAGCTGTGGATACACAACCAAAACTACAATGATAATGACACCCATCGTTAGAAAGGTAATTAGATGCTCCACTCCAACTGAAATCCCACTCAGTTCTAGAATTTGTGTCAAATGTCATAAATTTAACCAGGTGGAAGATAAAACCTGTCTGTCTACTAATACATCTTTCCAGGCTTTTAATTTCATATTCAGATATCTAACTAGTCTCCTAGATTCTCTTAGCTTCTCTTTCCCTATCAACATACTGAACTAATTTGTCACCTCATAACTTTATTGAAAACTCTGCCCTGAATTTTTAGGAAATCTTTCCTGCCCTATTAACTTCAGGTTCTATGTTTATAGTCTGATTTTGCTGCACTTGTTCAAGCTATGGAACACACTGGTCTGTCTTAAATCCTATTAAATCATCAGTTAAAATAGAGTAGCTACTTAAGATGTAATGAATGAAAAAGTAGGTCATAATCCAAATTCCTGTAAAATAGGTCCTTCTAAAGTTTGTAATATTTTTCCAGTGTGCATGTCAAGCCATAGCTTTTGATCTACATCTCCTTTGCCAGCGGGTCTTTCCGGGCCTCTTGGACCTTGATCTCCCTTTTCCCCCTGAGAGATATTAAGTGATTAATTACTGTTCATGTAGCTAATTTTATTGAATCAATAGACTTACAAGAAACAATGCTTGCATAAACACTTCCCTCAAAAATGTCAGTAAATATCTGGTTATTTTTTTTCCCTGTAAAAAATAAAGTATTCTGTTTTAAGCCCCTTCCACTCTCCTTCATCCATATTCCTTTTTTTTTCCACAGACATTTGTAACAGAACCATTTGCAATTGCATCAATAAGAAAAGGTCTTGCTTGACCAATTCTAAGGAAAACAACTTTTAAAAAGCAGTAGTTTTAGACAAGCCTGTAGCCAATGGCCAAACCAGGCTGCAAATATTTGCCAGGAACATTACTTCAAATAATTCACAAATAGCCCACATAGAGCATTCTATTAAGGAACTTGACCTACAAAATATTTTGAACAATGTAAATCAGATTAGAATATCAGGATGCCTGTAGGTAATTCAGAGAGAGAAAAGTAGATTAAAACAAGGTTAAAATCCATTTCTGATATGAGCTGTTGATGAAAGTGATGCCTGTTGTTGATAGGCATCAGTCTGGATCCCACTTCTATGAGACAGCTTCACACCTGCAAATAAATGCCATAATTTCCCCATGCTACTCACTTCAGGCATCAAGCTGTTCTGTGCACAGTCCCGAATACCCAGGGTAGCAGCTCAGTCCTACTATTTTTACTTTTAATGGCATACAACAGTGAAGGTGACAGCACAAAGTTAATCACCAGAATGAAGGCAATATGCAAGAGAAAAAACCACCCAGCATTCCCAAATACAAAAACCACTTGTAACTTTAACCCAACATTTACTCTTAATTCTGATGTTTCACTTCTGATACACTGGGATCTAAATTCTTGAGCAAACTTTTAAAAAATTATTAAGGAGCAACAGAATGCTACATATTTTCTCACAGTGGAAGGCTTACTGCCTTCCAAGCCTGTAGCTTGTCAAACTGGTGTTTGCACTTTTAGATGAAAAAAAGCAAAGCTGCATTCTTAAAATATATTTATTACAGCTTTTCAGATATTTTCTGATTAAAAGAACACAGTCAAAAATGCTGATTTGCTTACTCCAACTTATGTTTAGTTCATCAATTCTACATGTCGGCCAGCTGCTACCCTCACATAAGAGCTGCATAGTAGCAGAGTTTGGAGACACCTGGATGCTCAGCAGCAGTTTGAAATCAGCCAAAGCACTGACTTTTGCTCACTCAGCAGCTCATTCTTTTTGGAAAGAGTAAAATTAAAAGCCTCCATTTAACTTACTCTAAATTTACTATTTTGGGCACTCTGTTTTGCACCCCTCTAAATTACTGTTTAGCATTTTGAATCTATGTTCCTTTTTCCCAGTGCAGAGTTTCTCCTAAAACGTCAGAATTTCCCTTGAAAAAAAATAAAGCAGCTCTGGTTTCAGCTGTTTCTGCTGGTTCCTGTACCAGGCTGACAAGTTTCAGCCACAGCTCACCACCCTGCTAGATGCTATCAGTCACATCAAATTGAGCATGACTTTTTGGTGTCAGGAAAAATCTGAACAGGTCATAAGGAATAGGCTAAAGACATGAGCTCTCTTTTGTCCAAGAAGAAATTTAACACTAAGCAGTAGCCCACAAAAGGCAGGGCAGCTAAATCAGTTGCTGATTCAGATAGTAACCACTGTTAGTTTGTTGGAAACTTCCCACCCAGTCTCTTATCCCTGGCAAAAGTATTGGCATGTGCCTTCCTTCAGGATGAACTCTTTACCATTCCATAGCTGCAAATGATCGTTTGTTCTTTCATCACCATTTTCATACACCTTTCACGTGTGCTAAAATATATTTCCTTCCCTTTTTCCCTGACTGCCCAGGATCTCCCTTCATTCCTGTCTCTCCTTTGGGTCCTGGCAGACCTGTATCAGACCATTAAAGAAGAATAAATCGTTATATCTGCATACTTCAATAAATTCTTTATTCTGTAAAACGGACCAAACAGTTTGTGAAAATATTAAAGATAAACAATATTTTTGTTCAAATAAAGGTTATTATTCCTAGTAGGCTAATTGTTCTATAGAGACATCAAATTTTTTACTCATAAAATAAGTATTTTAAATTTCTTTCAAAATTCCCCACCTACTTCTTAAATCTTGTGTTTGTATTAAATAATTTTATATTTATTCAGTGAGTAAAAATATCATTGAATGCTGATTATTATTCTGTGCACAAGAACAATATTATATGAACATAATTTACTTGCCAAGTCAAACATCTAGGACTTAAGGAATGGTCAGCCAAAAACACTTAACTGGAGTTGTTGACTGGACACTAACCCCTCACTGGTTGAACAAACTAATCAAGGCATTACTTTTAATATTTGCCAGAAAGAGTTGACTTAGAAGCTGCTATTTCATTTCCAGTAGCAATGGTAGTAATTTTTTCAGCTACTGAATTTCATTCATGCCAACAAGTCAAAATCATCTAAACATCCATGGAAGTTCAGCTTCTGATTGTGCATCAGTATCTAGAAATGCACTGTCAGAATGGTATCAGCAGAGCCACAGTGCTGTAGTTACACACACCCAGCCAGGCAGTGTGCTCTGCTTCCAGGGCAAAATCATCCCCATGGCAGCTATACAAGTAAAACTGTTGTATCAAGGTTTCAGTAGGAAGTTTGCAATAAAATTTCTACGTGTAGACACTCCCATAAGGGCAGAGACACTTCTGCCACTTCCACCCACACTTGTGCTTCTTGCAAATCTGGTCAACACAAGAAAAAACAGGGGTTTTGGAAGAATGTTAACCCAAGAATTCCAGCCTGGTGCCCAGGAAGCTTTGCCTTTCAGCCCGTAGGCTCCCCTACCTTACCACCAACTCTTCAATACCTCTCCACCTGACAAGCAACATTAACAGGTTCAGCCCCATGCAGCTTTCAGGCCTGAAGACAGTTTAGTTAGGGATGAGCATACCTACTGTAAGAGATGTCAGAGTGAGAAAGAAATAGGCACAGGCCGTTGCTAAATATTAGCTGCTCAAAATCACAGTCCTTGCTTCTTTCATGGAGAAGGCAGACTGGGATCTCTGTGGTGCCATGATATACCATCACACCCCACAGAATGAATCCCAAAGATATGCAAAGTTGAAAATATATTTAAAAAATCTATAAGGTTAAAAAAAAAATAGTTCAGCAGCATGCAGCCCCACCATGTGTAAGTGGGTCACACACAGTGTAACTGTGCCCTGGGCACAACAAATGCCACTAAGCACACTGGCTCCAACTGACAAAACTAAACCTCTGAAATGGTATAGGAACTTGTTGCATGCTGAAAAATGATATTTGACAAATACAGGCTCATTTCTCAGCTAAAACAATAAACCAACCTCCATTGTCATATTTGGAAAGTGTGTTCCAACTTTTTTCTTCCTGCCAACCAAGCAGATTATGTGTTTCATATCTATGTTGATAGACCCTGGTAAAACTTGCCAAGGACAGTAATCCTGAGGGATTCTTCCTATTGCAAATAACTCAGTCCTTTGCAAGTTCACCCACATGCTAACACTTGCATTGCCTTGAATGCAGATGGGAGTCCTGCTGAAGTTAATGTTTTTCCAAAAGCTCTGGTTTTTTTAACCATGATTAAAAACATTACACAGCTTTCCTTCCAAGGACTGGTGTCACGTATCTTGCAACAGATGTTGCTGTAGATATGGTACTAGCAGGTACTGGTGTAGGCAGCATAAGAAGCCCTTGTGATACAAAGCATGTAGGGTAGTATGAAAATGTTTTGTTGAACACTTTCTTACTGATAGAAGAGTATGATTGAATACTAATGGAGAAAGAAACCCAACCTTCTACCAGACAACATGCAAAATTTGGAAACTTAAAAGACTATTTTAAGGACTATACATTTAAAACTTCATATGGCTATTAGTAAACCTGGCTTTTATTTTCTGTGGTCTTGGTGCTACAGGTAATGTGGAATTTATTAGAACCATAACGTTCTGGCAATAATATCTTTATCTCTACATGTAGAGGGGAAAAGGCTGCTTTTCAGAGTAGCTTTTTTATAATACCTTTCTTTGTTTAGCCCTTTCTTTCACATTCTTTTTTCTCTTCCTATTGGGATTTTCCTTCAGGTTGCGTCTAATATCATCTAGAGCAATGGGAAGGAAAATTACACTTGATCTGAGTGTAACATTTTTACATATTAAAATTGTACTCTTTTAAGCTTGGGACATACTTAACACTCTAACCCCCAAAACACACCCCCCCCAAATAGTTCATTATGTTAGGAGGAGTACCAATTAGCGCAAATATAAATAATTCTTTACTTTTCGGGAAGCCCATATGTGTTGTAAGGAGCACTCTGTATTTCAGTCTATAATGTGATAATGATTAAGCTATAGTAAAAAATTATCTTTCAAATATAATGATTTTATCTTTAAAGTAAACATTGGCAACAACCATGCAAGTAGATATAGATATTTTAAAAGATATTATTGATATTTTGTATTTCTAAGTTAGTTGAGATATCTAGGAACTAAACTTGTTTACAGGAAAACTGGATTTTTCAGTCTCCTGGGAAAGATGTAACTTGCCACATAAGTAAGGAAAGAATTCACAAGTCATTGGAGAAGAAGTAGCATCCCTTAGCAGTTCATTTCACGGAAATATGCAATGACGGATTTTTCACAGGATTATGCCAAGATGCTTTTATGGAAATAAATGCTTTGAATACCCACATTCAAACTTAACCTTTTCCTTATAAGTTTGAATACATGCCTATTCATACAACTTTAGCCTCTAATTGAGAATCTTACTATGCAAATTAATTTTTCCAGAGAGGCTCTTTACAACAGCAGTGGATTTTAAGAATGTGTCATTTTCAGCCTTTCCATGGATATATCACGGTTTCTAGAAATGCTTACTTTATATCTAGTAGCTGGTTTAAGATTTTAAACAAACAAACCCCAATTTTTTATCCAATACTCTTTAGGTATAATTATCTAAGGGTATTAATTAAACTTCTCTGGCAATATTTTTATTATGATAGGTGTTTGAGCATGGAAAAACCTTGACTACAGACTTTAAACAATGTGTTGTGGAGTTGAAAGCTGAAAAAAAAGGAATCTTCTTATTCTTACTGAAAATCTGCAGCTAAGACCTAAAAAGAGACCATAAATATGGCATCCAGGTAGATGGATTCTAGAGAGAGTTGCATGTGACATGAAAGTGTATGAAGAGACTGATAGGAGGACAAACAACATTCAACAAATACAGTTTAGTACATAATAAAAGTATCTAGTAGTACTATTATTGTGAAATGACAGATAAAAAATAACTGTAATTTGCTGTGCTGAAGTTAAAGCAAGACATGACTTTTCCACCACATGTATGAATAGCTTCTTTCAGACTCATCATCCTCTTTCTTTTTCCACTTCTGAAATATTCTGTGGCAGCTTTGCTAATCAAGAATTTTGTTGAGAAGATGAAGAAATGAGAAGTATGAAAAAGCATTTGTCAGGAAGAGGAAAATCATGATGGATGGCAGTATTCCAAACTTTTTACAATAAACATTTCCATAACTAAATTTTTTTCTATGAATCTTCAAAGGAAACTGTTGCCTAAGAAACAAAACATAAGTATTTATATATTGCATCTTTGACAAACAGCTTTGCATGAATTCAGTTGCCTTGTATAACCCAGATTGTGTTAACCAGACTATCAATAATCCTGTGGTAGAAAGTCTTTGTATCAAATTAATAAATGAAAGATCTTTCTGTACCGAACAATGATATTAACAGTGGTCCCATAGGCAAGACAAGTGTGTTCACATAAAGCAATTTCCCAAAGGTTTGCAAATCAGAAGACTGCCTAAATTATTCAGATACTTTATCCAACTGATTTTGCTTGACAAGCTGTAGTCATTATCTATTTTAAATATATGTAAGGTATTAATTGTCATAAAATCTTTCACCTCTACCAATTTCAAAGTTGTCTTGAGTTTTTACAGGATTTTTACAGTACTCAAGCAATGAAAAATTACTATAAATATTCAATCTGAAGTTTTTAACCATCATCTACAATTACTTCATGTCTTTAAACACAAGGCATTACAGGCAAAAATATTCTAGAAAAAACCTTCCCAATTGATGGTAGAAGACAAGACACATATTGAGGTGAGTGAGATTCCAGCCTAAGTGCTGTGGCTCTAGGCAGGTCCTTGATTACATCCTATCATGACCCTACAAAATGTTCTTGGAGATCCAGATGGAGAACTGGCTGTATGTGCCAACAAAAACAAGCCTTCATCACATGATGATACTGTGTAGCACCAAGCAGGTGGGGCACATTATTGCTGTGCAAATAACAACACAAATAAAAAAACTGACAGTAGAGTTTCTGCACCCTCTTTCCCTATACAAATAGCATATACAACTACTCATATACAACTACATCTTACCTTTCTTCCTTGAATGCCTTTAGGGCCCGGCTCACCTGGAGGTCCACTGATAACCTACACGCAAGTCATAGTAAAGAATGAGCTGCTTTTGAAGACCTATATAAAGTTTCTTTTTAATTTTGGCTGAAACAGGGTACAGGTACAATAATAGCCCAATTCTAAGCTCTAAAGGACAAAAATGTTCTGCATCATATCCTGTGAAATGCCAAGCACATTAAATATTGTTAACATTCAACAACCACGGTTGGCAAAAAAATGCAAGGTGATTATTTGCCAGATTCTGCTGCCTTGGCAGCTCTCCACAGAATTGACAGCTCTCCACAGCTCTCTTGCTCTCCACAGAGTTGACAGGTTGTATTTAGAAAAAAACTTATAGAATATAATGGGGTTTCTTTTTATTTTGTAGCTTTTAGTTTCTTTACCTGAGGTCCCTGAAGTCCCCTAGGGCCTGAAGGACCTTCCAATCCCTGAGGAAAAATAAGATTTGGATTAAAAGAAAATTGCAATTATATGCTATAAAGTGTCAAGAACTGCAGTGTACATGTAATGACTCATATCTCTGTTCAAGCATTTTCTAGGGTTAAAATATTTTTCATATACAACAAACATTGTGAATAGCTATTCAACATCTTAGCTACTTGCTTAACAAGTTGTTATTTCATTTAAATAACAGGTCTTTAAATTCAATTCCTAGAAGCATATTAGATACAGAATTCCTACTAAAAATGCTGCTGTGTTTATACCAGAATAATGTCAGGTAACTTTGTTTCACTAACTCAAACTGCAGAATCACACAGTAGTTCACAAAATACATTAAAAATTCATCCAAAAAATGTAAAATGCCATGCTTTTTTCTTCTATTAGCTGTCATTTCTCCATTTAATGAGCTCTTACCAGCCACCACCACTGTAGATTGTTCACAAACCTTTCTGCTGCACTGTATTTTCCTTTAGTCACCATAATGCATATTCTACAGAATTTCAATTCCATTGAAGTCAATACTAAGTTATAATTTATTTCTAAAGCAAAAACAGCTTTCAGCAAATAGCTAACTGGTCTTTTCTTTCTCTCTCTTACTTTTCTTTTAATTAGCAACATTTCCACACAGAGGCACTGGCAGGCTGCTGCATTTTTCAAGGCATGTGTCACATTCTAAACTTCTAATAGCCTTGATGAATTTAGCAGTGATACCTACACAGCCACATTCCATCAACCATCCTCTCCTACAGATTCAGTCAGAATTGTTAAACTATTCTCTACTCCCTGGCATTTGCTACCTGGCCAAGCATCAGCTGTGACAGTGAGTCATAACCCCCCTCAGTCCCATCCCATTTCCAGCTCAACCAGCAGTGGAAGGCAAAAACAATGATACAGTGAAGCAATGGTCGCTACTTTTGGTAGCATACAAACCTATGACTTGAGTTAGTTTTGATTTAAAAACCAAACAGAATTTGTGTGAATTTCAAGCCCGAACATTTGAAAAAAATCTGATTCAAAGCACCAAAACCTGTACTGGATTCAGCCTGATTAGTGAGATGAGAAAGGGTGGTGGAATAATGCAATGTTTTCAAATAAGACAACATTACTCACAATTATGCTTCAATATCCGTCACTCCAGTTAAAGATCCACCTCAGAATATTGAATTTACTTCTCATACTTTTGGCCATATGTGTCCTGCTTTCATTTAAAAAAATATATAACTGTTTAATCCTCTGGATTTGTAAATGTGAAGTGGAAATTCTGGGAGACACTGTAATTTTTATTTGTTCACTAAATTCTTGAATTGCATAACCCATTATAATCTTTGCAGGGGGTGCAGATGACAAACTTTTTTTCATCATTGTCCTCAACACAAATGAAACAAGCAGATTTCTAGCAGCCCTGACATATGTTTTCTCCATCCAGATTTCTTGGCTGCTTTGATTTTGTTCTCTGCCAGTTTCTGGACTGCTTCCTTTTGACTTAGTAGACATTTCACATAACCTCGTGCTATTTCTCACATATTGACTGGATAAAGAAGTTATGATCTTTCTTTATTCCTCTGAGAGACACAACTTTCTCCTTTTTTCATTGCTATTTCAGACTTTTCTGAGTCACTTGCTGCTGTTTTGAGCCCCAGTATCTCACAAGATATTCTCAACCTTTAGATTTTAATTATAGTATAATACCCTTCTTTCTTTGCAACAAATACTTCTCATATGAATATTTCCTAATTCCTTCCTGAAACGAATCATCAAATAACAGCTTCCAAGAAACAAAAGCTTTCCAGGGTGTTCTTTGATAAAGGTAAGCATAATATGGATGGTAAACTGGAGAAATGTGCTCTAATAGAATGATAAGTGCAATCTAGTTAGTAGTACTTAACTCTAACAATAAATCAGTGGTTTATAGTACTCATACAAATCTTCTTACATAAACTCAAGATACATGATGATCTCACTCAGGAGTACACTATCCTTCCATCTTTCAGAATGTAAAAAAACCAGCTAAAAATCTATATTCACCCCCAACACTTTCGCACTTCAGGTTAAAAGAAGAGGAGCACTCGATAGAGGGGTGAATGCATATCAGCACAGATGGGCTGGTAAACCTGAAAGTTGTTCATGTTGGGTAAGAACCTGCTTCTATTATAATATACCTTTATACACTCAAATTGCAATTAAAATTTTAAGGAAATAAATCTGGTGCTCTCTGTAAGATGCCCTGTAAGCAGGGCTTGGCACTGATCAAGACAACTTTTGTTTCAGGTAAGGGTCTGCATTTCTTCTGCAAAATGAAAACAAAGAATATGGTGAACTGTGGGTTTAGTTTCTACGAATCATACTTCTATTATGATGTATCTCTAACACCAAGGAATAATGCTCCAAATTTACAATAATCTTTTCTAGCTATGTTTATGAATATGTTACAAGATTTTCTAGTATCTTCGTCAACACAAAACAGTTCAAATAAAAATTATACTTACTCTTTTTCCTTTTATTCCTGGGGGTCCACACTGCCCTCTGTTGCACTTTATAAGAAATCAAAAGGTTCACAGCTAAACAAGTTGTTTGATTACACTGCAGCAATAGAGGGTTAGTAGATTCTTAGGACTTGGAAGTGGGATCACCAGATATGGTCTCTAGAAGATATAGTCTGTTCTACTCACGATAGATCTATTTCTCTCTGAGAATACCTACAAAATGCCCAACCTACATCATAAGAGGATAATACATTTAATATCTAATAAGTTCTGCTGTGTTTTTCCACCTCACCGCACTGCCTCCAGAGATTCTCTCTATGCTCTGATTTCATTACTCCAATGTCTGAGATTTTTCCGAACAGCAGTTGTGAGATTGTCCAAATGGAATGAAGAAAGAGAATTACTAATGTGTTACACTGATGATTTAACATATCAATAGACACATGGAAAGTAGACATATGAGTTGACTCTTCCCACTTCCAAGAAATGTCACCATATTCATTTTTCTAGTGAATACAAAGAGAGGCACTGCTTTTATTAACAATGCAGAGAGATAAGTGTCTAAACCAAGCAAAGTCAAAATGGAATTATCTCTGTTTCATTTCTGGCTATGATGTTCCTGTTTGTAGTGCAAATTTTGGCTTTAGAATCTTGTAAGTCATTGAAGTGTATAACTTTTCAAACTTCTTGGAGAGCCTATCTTGAGAATATTTTGATCAAGCATTAGCCCTTGCAAGTTATAATTAGTTTAAAAGTAAACTTCCTTGTGGTAAGTTTTTTTACAGTTAATGATTGCCACATTGTGTTTGTAGTAAACAATTTCACATTCTTTTTACTTAACCTCTTATTCAACCCTCAACTTTCTTTTCCTTCCAGAAACTATATTTCTGGTGGTCAACACTTCTCTTTTTATATTTAGATTACATTTTCAGATTTCCTTTTTTTTTTTTTTTAAATTTCCCACAATCCAGACTGTAAGCATTTACATAAATTATGAATTTACTTCTAGGGATTGCATTAGGAGCTCTCATGACAAAAATACAAGCCAAGCTTTTCTTTTCTTTCATGTACACTGTCAGCAAGTGGCAATTTCTTTTCAGGCTACTTCTATTCTACAAAAAGCTTACCTTGTCTCCTTTGTAGCCAGGAGCTCCCTAATCAAAAATTGAAAAAAAAAATTCATAAAAGAGAAAGTGAAGGCCTAATGTATAGCTAACTTAAATAGGAAAAAAACCAACTCCCACAGTAAAGAATTATGTTTCAGAAGTTTAACTATTTACAACAATAAAATATCTCTCTGGAACTATTTAACATATAATTCTCTCCAAATCTAGATGTGCCTTTTTTACTCATATATTAGTTGTAAATATGCCACTCAGCTTGCCAGCCTCTTAGTAGATATATGCTGCCATTTAAACTGGATAAACACACCATGTAGTGGGTGAGCAATTGGCTCACGAATCGAGCACAGAGGGTGATAGTGAATGGGGTCACATCAGACTGGTGATCTGTCACTAGTGGGGTTCCACAGGGCTCTGTCTTGGGCCCTGTGCTCTTCAACATCTTCATGAATGACTTGGAAGCAGGACTGTATGGGACACTAAGTAAATCTGATGGTGATACTAAACTGGGAGGAGTTGTTGACTACCTCTAACACAGAGAGGCCTTGCAGAGGGACTTGACAAATGCGAGGGCTGAACAATCACCAAATGTATGAAGTTTAACAAGAGTAAGTGACAGATTCTGCACTTGGGACAGGACAACTGAGGATATACATACAGCCTGGGGAATGAAAGGCTAGAAAGGGCTCTGGGGTCCTGGTTGATGGCAAGTTGAACATAAGTCAGCAGAGTGTTGTGGCAGCCAGGAACAGGCCAGTACTGGAACAGGGAAGTGGTCACAGTACCAAGTCTGTCAGAGTTCAAGAAGCATTTGGACAGCTCTTTCAGTCACATGTGTGATTTTTGAGGTTGGCTTATGCAGGGCCAGGAGTTGAACTAGGTGATCCTTGTGGGTCCCTTCCAGGTCAGGATATTCTAGGATTCTATGACTGTGTCCTGCCACCAAGGTGCTGAGGGATGTCTTGCCCAGTAGGCAATGCCTGTCCAGATACTGGCTGCTAACTTCTATTGGGCATCTGCACAGAACTCCTTCAGGGCATGTCATGATTTCTCGAGACTTACCATTTCTCTCACTCCAACTTTTTATTTAACAGTATGATAACACAATTTTATTCTGAAGCCTGCCAGTAGATAGAGCAAATACAATTTGCATGCAAAATGCTGAGAGCTACATAAATGACAGACTCCTTTTAGATATCCTGTCTGTATCTGACCCCTCAAAGCATTTAAAGAGCAGAAAGCGCTTCTGAGGACACCAGCTCAGGAAGAGTTTTCCCTTCTTTTTTTCTTTTTTAAAGTTGTCTTTTATTATTGTAATTGCTAATGCAATTTGAATGATACAGTCTTGGCAGACTCACGAACCATCAGGTCAGACTTCAGTTCTAGCCTACAAAAGATACAGTACTGTTCTCACATCTCTGATCTAGCCAGTGCTGCAACATTAACAGGGACAACCTGAAGATGTGACTGGCAAAGTGAAGGGTAAAGATGTAGATTGTCTAAAAATAATTTTTTTAATGTGAAAGTTCAGTTACTTAAAGTGTGAGATCACTGCTCAGAGACTGGTAGGGCATGTGCCAGCAGGTGGTGAGCAATTCTTTTGGTTTGCATCACTTGTTTTCTTGGGGTTTATTTCCCTTTTTGTTATTTTCCTTTTCATTACATTATTATTGGGGTTTTTTTTCAGTTATTAAACTGTTCTTATCTCAACACGTGTTTTCTCACTTCTACCCTTCCAATTCTCTTACTCTCATACTGTTGGGGGTAGGCAATGAGAAGAGGCTGTGCAGTGTTTAGTTGCTGGCTGGGGTTTAGTCATGACAGCTGCATGTGAGAGCTGTACCTCTGCCATATGACTGTACACAGTACCATTCCTACACAGAACTGTCAGTCTGTGCATGGTTTGTTAACATGAAATGTACTGAAGGAACATGCTGTTAACAGAGAAACATAATAGCTGCAACCACTGCTCACACTCTTTCCCCAGTTCATTGGCTCAGCAGCTGCAGCCAGCTCCTGAAAGACCTTCTTCCTAGAAACCTCTACCATCATCTTCTGTCAGACGTGTCATCTTCATTGAGGTTAATTATCTCCATTAAGTAAATATTGCCTAAAGAGTTTCAATGGAATACAATATTTTTAACTAAATATCTGTTAGTGCTATAAGTTACAATTACTGGCAGCATCCAACCTCTATTGGATTAGAGACAATGGTGATGATTAAGCATTTCATTAGCAACAAATTAGTCACATGGATCACCCATACTCTCTACATACTTATTCTTACCCTCTTTCATGCTTAGATCAAGACTTGTAGACAGCCTATTGGATCATCAACTATGGAAGAATACTTTTTCCAGCAGTCAGTAAGGTTTATCTGCTGATATGTGCCAAAACAGAACCGAGTGAATAGATTTCCAGATGTGGAAATCTTTTTTTGGGGGGAACCTGCAAACATTACTCTCATCTGGCAGAGATCAGAAAATGTTAATATTTGTGATTTTTAGACATAACAATTTGTCTGGTCAAACACACATATAACCTGGTAGTTCTGACAAACATCCAGTATTTGGATAGCAATGAGGTCAAGTTTGGTTTTATTTCTCTGACTAGAAAATCTCTAAATCTGTTGCATGTTGTGTGTAATCGGTCTCCAGCCACAGCCTAAGCTCTTCTTCACTACTTACTGTGCTTTGGAAGTACAGTAAGAATCTTGACAGTTCCATTACAGGATTGTTGATTTACAATTCAAAGCTTTCTTTTTTCACTAGTCTTGTCTGTATATATTTTCATAGCTTTGTACTCACTTAGAAATCAAATCTGACAGAAGTCACAACTCCAAAATTACAGCATTGTTTTTAACAGTAATACTTCTTGCAGAGTTTTTAGCACATCAGTGTTCCAATGGTTGCCCTGAACCAGATGCTCTGAACCAAATGCTCATTACCTACAGCTCCCACAACTATTGAATCTGTCTAAATGCACCCATTACATGACCATACTAAAGCTCTGGTCTGCAGTATGAAGTTTTATATGTAAAACTCATTTTATGTTGCTAGTGAATTTCAGGTTAAAAGCCTTTAGTTCCTGTATTCATGTTAAGTCACTTCTTCTATTGGAAAAAGTCATGTATCGGCTTTCTTTCCTGGTACATACCTGCCCTTCTTGAATATTTCCTGCTATTCTCATTACTGCAACTCAAAAATAGTAAAGAAGAAATAAAAAGAGAGAGTTCATAAAGAAAAAAGATAGCTTGTGTATGAAGACAAAGTAAATTATGATTCTGTTGCTTGAAAAACCACAACTGAATGTGCATGTGATAAAGATCTATAAAAGTATGAAAGTAGGTGACTATTCTAGAGTACATAAATGTAAAGTGTCAAAGGACTTACACTATGGATCAGTTTGGTTGATTATATCAATCAAAACTCACTGCCTTAAATCTACATTTTTTCCCCCAGTGTGCTCTTCACTCAATAAGAGTGACAATAATTACTACAAAGAATGGTAGATTTTTTCCTCTGGCTAGGAGACATCACCAACAGATGCAATTTGAAGTAAATATTTAAAAAGGTTTTTAAAAATCCCTGTTCCTAATACTAGATAGATCTTAATTCAGTATCATTGTTATTCATACACTGTGTAAATAGAGTCATGATTACATGCCTTTTTAAAAACAGATTGCAATAAGTGTATCAAAAGGATCATTTAATTGCTGAATATGTAAGCTCTAAAGATATTAATGGTATCTAAATTCTGCCCTCTGGTGTATCTACATGATAATGCACAATGACTTAGTGATAGTGATATACAGGGTGACTCATTCAGCATTTAATCTGCACACACACGGTAAACGAGGCTACTGTCTGGGCAAAACATTTGTGTCCTTCTAATAGAAGGTGAAAGCTAGAGACTAAGATATTAAAAGACTACAATACAAGGCTTCAAGGAGGGAGGATATCTCCTGGAAGAACAAACTGCTTTCACTCCTTAGTTCTTACCTGATCCTGAGAAACTAAATACTTGTTTCATACATTCCTCTCTTTTGAATACCCAGATTGTGAACGCCAGTACCAGACACATAGATCTTTTGAGCACTACAAAATCAATGGAAGTTAAAAGTGATCAGTGAGTGTGCCAGCAAGATAGTGTAATCTGCTGAAATAAGTACAGTTCTGAGTTGTCAGAGAATTGAAATTACGGTCTTGTTGTGTCACTTAGGAACACACGTAATACTGACCTGAGAAATGTTTTGCATTAGTTTTAAGGTAAATTATTACTTATATTTGTCAGAAAAGTGAGCAAATATTAAAATAGCAATTGTTTAAAATAGATTCACGTTACTTTGTGGAAGTCCAGTTCCTGAAATGCCACAATTCCTTTTTGGACCAGGCTCACATTGGTGTCCTTAAAAGAAAGCCAAACACATAAAACCCCCTCAAAAAACCACCCAAAATTCCAATTTAGAATAATTTTTGCAATTTTTTTACTTCACTGACAGCCTAAAGCAAAGATGACCAAAGTTCTCATGTGCAGACAGTGCAGCATCTGTTGTGTTGCCATTTCGTGCCTACAGAAAATATTGTGCATTCTGAAACACTAAATAGCTTGTGTTTCTATTAACTTGCTTTGTACCTGTCATTGGAATAAGAGCATTTACTGGTTCAAAATACAATTTTTCATTTTTAAATTTCTCTGAATCTCTCTTGTGCCAAAGACACAGGAAACACCCTTTCTGTAGTTTGTGTGTATGTTAGTAGTGTATTTGGACCATCATTAGGACTCAAGAAATGAGATCTCAGATACTTCAGCTACTGATTCACTAGTACCTAAAGAACTTACTCTTAAAATCAAAGTTAGATGATGTGCTTATTGCAAATGTTAGCTAAATTCATAAACTAAACTCACATACTTTCCCATGGTAAAATGTTAGGAACATACAAACTGAATTTCATCTTTGTCATAAAAAGAACCAGCAGGTGATTATTTGAAACAGATGTGAAAAAGTCACTATGTCCCACTTCAACAGTAGCAGAGGAAATGGAATGATGAAAAATGAAAAAGATAAGCATGAAAATACAGGCTGCCAATTTTGCCTTTGATATATGATAGGTTACTCTATTTGAACTACTCTTATTTTTTTCTACAATGCTTGGCCTTTTTTATTTATCAAAAAAACTGCTGAGTACCTAAAGATTACCATTATTAAGGGGGAAAAAAGCTGGTTTTATAAGGGAAAATGCTTTTAAAATTGAAGGAATATTAGAATGAAATCTAAGCCAACTAGTTGTTGTACTGTTATATCACATTTGTGGCTTAAATTAATAAACGCCATGAAAATTTAACATACAAAATGTAGTTTTGTTGGATGACACAAATTCTCCAGTATGTTTAGAGACAAGAAAAAACAGAAAACAGACATTAACACAAATGATATTAAAAGCCACTCAATCCACATTTTTAAACTGAAGGCACTGAACACAGGGAAGTTATTGAAAAGATGGATAGACAGTACTTTATCATACATTTTCCTTAAAAATTTTTGAAAAGCTATAAAAACACTGGTAACACCATTACAAATTATTTACTGTAATTCAAAAGAAAAAATAGGAAAATATTTAATAAGGAAGCCAAAGAGTATGCATTCCCTTTATTTTCTGAGAAAAGAAAGAAATAAGAGAAGCAGCTAAAATAAGGAAAAAAGATCCTGACTCTAACAGTGATAAATAAATACAAATGTGACATTTAAATATTTCCAGACCAAATATTAGTTTCTATATGAAGAAGGAAGTTATTCAGAGAGAACTTGAAATTGTCCAATTAATACTTCAGCTTGTAATTTTTATTTCGGACAAGTTTGAAGAGCATTATAAACAAAAGGAGAAAAGGTTAAAATTCACATCTCCACAGCTTGAAGAAAAGCAGGTTGTGAAATTCTAATAATACAGGAGCAAGGAAATATATATTTTTTTTTCCTTCCAGGTAGTTTATAAGTAAGAAAACTTTATGACTCTTGAGTTTCATCAAATACTGGAACAGGTTTCCTGGAGATGAAATGGAGTCACAAAACCCCGTGCTTTGGCTACTTGAGTAGGGCCCCAGAAACAGAGGGTAGGGTTAGATTGGATATGGGGAATAAATTTGTCACTGTGAGAGTGGTGAGACACTGGCACAGGTTGCCCATAGAAGATGCGGACGCCACATCCCTGGAAGTGTCAAAGGCCAGGTTGGCTGGGGCTCTGAGCAGCCTGGCCCAGGGGAAGGTGTCCCTGCCCATGGGGAGGCGGGGGGTGGCTGGAATGGGATATCTTTAAGATCACAGAATCACAGGGTGGGTCAGGTTGGAAGGGACCACAGTGGGCCATCTGGTCCAACCTCCCTGCTCAAGCAGGGTCATCCTAGAGCCCACGGCACAGGACTGCATCCAGACGGTTCCGGACCAGCCCGAGTCCGGGACACGCCGCGGCCTCCCCGGGCCACCAGTCCCGGTGCTCTGAGGCGCGCGGGGAGGGCGGGGCTCCCGCGGCCAATGGGAGAGCGCGGCCCGGGGGCGGAAGTGCGTCACGGCCCCGCCCCGCGCCAGGCGGAACTTCCCTTTCCCCTTCCCGTTTCCCGCCGCCGCGCGCGCCGGAACTGCCGCACTTTTCCTTCCGCACCGCCCCCGCCGCCGGAAACCCGCGTGTGCTTCCCGTGCTTTCCCCTCGGGCGGCGGGGCCGGCGGGTCGCCGTCTTCTCACCCGCCCCTTCTCGCCGGCGGCGGCGGAGGTGCTGGAGGGTCCCGCGAGGTGGGTGAGCAGCTGCTGCGCCCGGGAAAGTGGGAAGGAGGGAGAGAAGGAGGGTGGCAGCGTCCTGGCTCCTGCCGGGAAGGGGCTGCTGAGGGGCCCCTGCGCCCCTCGGAGCTCGTAGAAGCCGGGCGGTGTGGAGGACGGGCAGGCACACACAGGCCCGGGAAAGTAAATACCGCTATCTTTTCATACTTCCCAATCCAGCATGTCCCCAGTTATAAAAGACGTTTGTGGGATCTGTTTGTAGGTGAGCATGCGTAATGATTCTGGGCATGAAGCTACTGAGTGTTGCTGGACCAGATACGAAGGAAGACAAGGTTACATTGGGCAGGAGGTGGCATCAGGAGCTATACAATAAGATAACAAGTTGTATTTCTATAGAAATCTTCAAAGAGAGCAAGCTTTTCTAGGCTGTGGAGCAGGCTTCAGATAAAACAGATAGACTCTAATTTTTGTCAACTAATGCCCTTCAATTAGGGAGAGAAATTATCTTCTAGATGTTTGAGGGAGTGGCTCCTTCCCTGCATCCCACCCACGAATTGTGCCACATTCCATCTTGGTTAATGTCTTCTTGCTTAACACTGGTGTGGAGTTTGTAAACACAGCAAATCCTGTTGTCATCAGTTTGTAGGTGGCTGTGTTGGTTCTATCTTAGTAGGTACATGCCAGCAAAGTGTGCTGTGAGGAAAATGATGTAATGCAGAGAATGCTTAAGGTTTTTGCCTGAAACGTGTTACGTCTTAAACCCCTGGGCTAAAAGTCATTCATATTTTTGTTTGTTTAGTGATGAACTCAAATTGCAAAAGAACTTGGGTTTTGATAATGTTCCTACTGATTGTTTTCTCAACAGTTTTCATATGCATGGATATCACCTGAATATTCTTACCAGAGCTTAGATTGTGCATGAGCTTACCCCAACCATGAGTGGCTCCAAACCTGATATTCTGTGGGCCCCGCATCATGTTGACAGATTCGTTGTGTGTGACTCGGAGCTGAGCCTTTATCACATCGACTCTGCTATGAGTTCAGAACTCAAGGCAGGGTCCTTGCGCCTGTCAGAAGAAACTACGGCTACGCTGCTGTCCATAAACTCGGATACGCCCTACATGAAATGTGTGGCCTGGTATCCCAAGTACGATCCCGAATGTCTCCTTGCTGTTGGACAGGCCAATGGCCGAGTGGTACTTACCAGCCTTGGTCAAGACCACAACTCAAAATCTAAAGATTTGATAGGCAAAGAGTTTGTTCCCAAACATGCACGGCAGTGTAATACCCTGGCGTGGAATCCACTGGATAGCAATTGGCTGGCTGCTGGCTTAGATAAACATCGGGCTGACTTTTCAGTGCTGATCTGGGATATCAGTAGCAAATATGCCCCAGAGACTGCAGTTGCTACAGAGAAAGTAAGACTTTCAACAGGGGATGCGGAATCAGGACTGGTAGTAACAAAGCCACTGTATGAATTAGGACAGAATGATGCTTGTCTCTCTCTCTGTTGGCTTCCACGGGATCAGAAGCTGCTGTTAGCTGGAATGCATCGAAATCTGGCTATATTCGATCTAAGGAACACAAGCCAAAAAATATTTGTAAACACTAAGGCTGTCCAGGGAGTGACTGTTGATCCGTATTTCCACGATCGTGTAGCTTCCTTCTATGAAGGTCAGGTTGCCATATGGGATTTAAGAAAGTTTGAAAAGCCTGTTCTGACCTTGACAGAGCAACCAAAACCCTTAACAAAAGTTGCATGGTGTCCAACAAGAACTGGACTGTTAGCTACTTTGACAAGGGATAGTAATATCATTAGGCTGTATGACATGCAGCATACTCCCACCCCTATTGGAGATGAAACTGAGCCAACGATAATTGAAAGAAGTGTCCAACCTTGTGAAAATTACATTGCTTCCTTTGCCTGGCATCCCACAAGTCAAAATCGAATGGTAGTAGTGACCCCCAACAGGACTATGTCTGACTTCACAGTTTTTGAAAGAATTTCTCTTGCATGGAGTCCAGTGACATCCTTAATGTGGGCTTGTGGACGACATTTGTATGAGTGTACAGAAGAAGGAAAGGCTAGTTCCTTGGAAAAAGACATAGCAACCAAAATGCGGCTCAGAGCTCTGTCAAGGTATGGTCTTGATACTGAACAAGTTTGGAGAAATCACCTCCTAGCTGGAAATGAAGATCCTCAGCTGAAATCGCTTTGGTACACTCTGCATTATATCCTTTATTTTACTGTAGTTTCTGTCCTAAGGAAGTAATATACCTTTGTGTGTAAACCATTTATATGAAATGCATTAAAATCTTTAAATATAATGTAACATCCTGTAAATGCTTTGCATGTTAACAGGATGTAACCTTAAATTTTTAAAAACAGTTTTTCAAACACTTGGGAAAAATTAAGCTTCCTATACATGAAAATACTTATGAAGCAGTATACTGAAGATATGGATCAAAAACTTACAGGAAACAAAGGTCCCTTAGTTTATGCTGGCATTAAATCAATTGTGAAGTCATCTTTGGGTAAGAATGTTCTAATTTTGCTAAGTTCTGTTGTAGTATGTTTGCAGAATGATGCACTCATTGGTCTATCCTTAATAATTGTCCAAAAAGGCTACTTAAAAATATTGAAACAAAGTCTTTCTGTTTATGTATTAATAATGTAAGTTAACAGTTTATATTACAGTAATTTCCAGAATTTTCAGTGTTCAGTAATCATAAAAGCATAATATCCGCAGAGGTAAATCTTTGAACTATTTCAAACATAGTGAGTTTTGACTATGGCACTGAGAATTCTTGCTCCCCACAGGACTATTTTATTTTCCAAAACTCTACATCTGGATATAATTCTAGGAATGTGACTTTACTGTAGTTACTGCTAACGTATTAAGTACGTTTGCACAACTGTGTTTAGATAAGCTGTCCTGTTCTGAAGTGGTAATTGCCCCTGGTGTATCACATTCAGCCTCTCATGCTCACTAAAGTTTTTGTTAGTATAATCTATTATTTGAATCTTCTCTATTCATTATATGTCTTTTTAATATAATGCTCCTTGGAGCAAAAAATAAGCCTTCAGTGGTGGGAAAGCTTCTAGCACATTGATGCTGGCTAAGAAGAAAACTGGTAGAGCAGGTGCTTGACTGTGTATTATGTATTTTCATTTTGAACATACTGAAAAGCCCTGTCAACTGTAGTAAGAGGTAGAGGAATCAAAAAAAAAACTTAGTGGGGAATGTGTGTCAAGTTTAGGTGCATTTTTTTTTTTTTTTTAGCAGATCAAAATAATTTTGTGTATGCTGCTCCTTACTATGGAGTTGTAAGCACTGTTAATTTAAAGTACTGAAAAATAACACTCAGCTTTTGCACTCTGCATTATGATTGAAATGAAAACCTCATTGTGATTGCGATGTAAATTGTGATTTAAGCATAATTTAACTTATTTCCCATTTCTAGGAACAACAGAGAACCTCAGGCACAGCAGGAGTGGATCTGATAGACAGGCAGATATTATTCAATATCTGAGTGAGGAGAGATACTTGGCTTTGCAGCTCTGTGGGTGGATAAAGAAGGGAACAGACTTAGATGTGGAACCTTTTCTAAATTCATTGGAACAGGAAGGAGACTGGGAACGAGCTGCTGCTGTAGCACTTTTCAACTTGGACATACGGCGAGCAATACAAATTCTGCATAAAGGGGCTATCTCAGGAAAAGGTGCGTATTGTGTTTAGTGTCTTCTGTTCTGGCACTATATCAGATCAGTAGATTTTTTTTCTATTAACAGAATTATGGAAGATAGTATGGAAGAGATGCCTGTTGTCTTATAAAGTTGTTACTTGAAGCAGTTGTATTGGAGCTTGAGAATCTGACAATCCTGGTATTTCGCTCCTCAGACTACCATATGTCATACTGTCTAATTAAAATAGATCAGATGTTTCAGAATTTCTTACTGATACAAACCCCAGAGAGACATACATTTGGAACTAGTGGGATTCTTTTACTTTAGTGGATTTGCTTCTTGGCTGGATGTCATGTAAATCTGCTTCTGTTGGGCTGTATTGTCACTGCAGTGGCTGTGGAATAATTAAAACATAATGTTTGGGATCTGCAGAAAACATTTGGTTTGGGGTAATATCTGTTAAGAGTTGCGGTGTATGATGGAAAAGTTAAGATACTGGAGCTGGGAGATGGAAGTGGCTTTGTTCTGTGGCTTTTGTGCCTCCTACAGCACTGCTTTGCATCTGTGTTCTCTATTAAATTAGAAAGACTGTTGTGCCACTAAAATGGGTAGGTAAGACGACAAGCTCTAAAGATTCCTTTATTTTTAGTATTTCCCCTTTTAGTGGGGGTATGAGTGTCTGTCTCTGCTTTTCATGCAGGGGTTCAGATTGAAGACATGCTATCTTCAAATTCAAGAATAAAATTGAACTTTGACAGAATGAATATTTAGATGAAATAGTTTCATGTTTTAGGAAACTTCTTAACTTGAAACTGCTATATAACATTGTCATCCTCCAGCTAGATCTGTTAAGCGATAGCTGGATATACAATCCCATTTTTCACTTTTTCTGGAGATGAATTATGATAATGACAATCTTTTTTGATAGCTATTTCAAGATACCACACTGGTGTGTGATGTTGTTTGAAGTGTAATGAGGCTATTGTGGCTTGTGACTTTTAGAGATGTTAACTTACCTGAACAGAGGCATTTAATGCAGAAACAAGTGCATACATGCTAGTGTATGCACATTTATTTTAGCTAGTGTTAATTCTACTGCATTTTGTCTTGCATCCTGACAAAACATTGCGTTTTAAATGGATGCTTTCAATTACAGTTTTAACTGGATTTTTTTAAGTCCTTAACTTGAATAACACTGTTTCACTGATTGCTTTTCATAAATCAGGTGATCTGAACCTTAACGTAGTAGCAATGGCTCTGTCAGGCTACACAGATGAGAAGAACTCACTTTGGAGAGAAATGTGCAGTACTCTGAGACTGCAGCTGAACAATCCCTACTTGTGTGCAATGTTTGCTTTCCTGACAAGTGAGTCTGGTTCATATGACGGTGTTTTGGTGAGTAAATTTCTGTTTGGTTAAAATTCCTCTGTGTAATAGGAGCTTATAGAAACATGTAGGGGAAGGGCTATATACTCCAGGAATTAATCAGATTAGAATATATTCTTTTATCCTGATGCTGGCAAATAGCATTTGTTTCTTCTCAACAGACACCTCATATTAGCGAATGTTGCGTTAGTGAACAAATCATGCATAAACAGCCCAAATATCCATTATAGTTCACACATTTTTTAGAGGGATTTTATCTTTGGCATGGAGTTATTAAATCACTAGAAATACATTATCAAAATAATTTAAACAGTGGGTAAAAAGGGGAGAGAGGTTAATGGAATTGCAAAAAGCTGAATAAATGCAGGGGAGTTTGCAGAACTTTCACCAAGCTATATTTGCACTGAATTGTATTTTTATTTTTCCTTGTTTACTTGTTAAAATAATTTCACTGTGTAGGAATGGTAAGCAGAGCAGTTTCACATCTGAAATTGATACAGAATTGCCATGTGAAGAGCAAACTAAATCTTTAATCTTGAGATACTTTGAATCTTTGGAGGAGTAACATATTTGATTCTTGGTTAGCGAACAACAGAAATACTTGAATCAGTAGGAATTATTTAGCCCGAGGGAGGACTCCTGTAATGCAACAGGGTAATTGGCCCAAAGCTGTTGAAAACAAAGTTGACATAATATGATGCTTTTACAGTAATCAAATAAATAAAAGATTAGAATCCCAGAGGAGAGAAACCTCAGTCTTTTTTTCTCTCTTTGAAAGAGAGTATTCTTGTTCTCTGGTAGTAATTTTCTAGGTTTTTATTGATGAATTGGAAACTCACTGGTGTTATTTGTTTGGTTTTATTTTAATTTTTCCTTCACTAAGACTTGTTGAAGTTTGCATGAAAGAGATTTTTGTCAAGCACATCTTGTTTTGGCAATGTCAGTCACAGTTTCTATTCTGAGGATATCAAGAGGGAAAAGTGTGGGCATAGCTAAGTACTAGAATTAATCTAGTCCAGTACTTTTTTTCTTCAGTATCTCATCTAGTAAAAGGCTTAAAAAGCAGAAAGTAAATATCACTGCACCTCGAGTGTCAATATACTTCTGAGAAATTCATGTTCTGGGTGTTTGGAGTTAGTTTTTGTTTGCATGGGGTGTTTTGTTTACTTTGTTAACTTTTATTTGCAATTTTAGGAAGGAATTGACTGGTTAGGCTAGTTATTTTGCAAATATGATAAATGTGACTACTCACTCCTAAGGGGAAGGAAGCACCTAAGATTCCTAAATGCTCATTGGTCGAAAGGAACAACAAAAGTCAGAGGGTTCACAGTCAGAAAGTTTTATTAGTAAATTACACAGTTGGCGTGGAAATTGATATGTTAGTCCCTGATCGACTATATTAGCACACAGCAGTGGGTTTTGGATAAAGGAGTGGGGTGAAAAGGAAGAGAGGAATTAGTGGGAATTTTTGTAAATATGAAAATAGTTTGTTTTTCTTTCGCCTGTGACTTGGTGAGACTCTTGGCCATTTGTGCTAGAAGCACTAAGCCCAGCTCTACATGACTTGCTGAGTTTCTTTTTGTAGAGTTTCATAAACGATGGAGGATGTGTTGTAGGAGGCCTTCCTGCCATTTGTATAGACTGTTCCTGTAGCCCCAGTCTTCCTCTGATACCTCTGACTATAAACCATTACGGTGCTATACTCAGTGTCAGCTTTCTTCAGATGCCATGTTTTCTTTTTGCACAATTGGTTTCATTGTGTTAGTTACACAGTAGTGGAAATGCTCTGATTTTTACAATGTATTGAAAAAGTGGAAACTTGCATGTGATGTTAATGTTCCCATTTTTCTCTCTGAAGTATGAAAATAATGTGGCTGTACGAGACAGAGTGGCATTTGCTTGCAAGTTTCTCAATGATGCTCAGGTGAGTTTGTGGTTGTACTTCTAAGCAAACTTTTAAACTGGTCTTTATTCAGAGAAGAAACTCTGGGGTAGAGGGGTGAACACTGGAAGTAGAGTCATGTGTGATTTGGTTTTTGTCATCACAGTAGTATATAAGGTATGGTATAAGCTGGTTTTTGGTTTGTACCTTCAGCTTGGTTTTTGGTTTGGTTTTTGCTAGGTTGGTTCGGGGGATATTTTTTGTTTGGTTTTGTTGTTTTGGGTTTTTTCTATTAGTATTCATTACATGGTAGTTTAAGTGCTATTGCATTACCTGTAGACCTGTTTTACTGGAGAGTGTTTGTACTTATTCAGTGGTTATTTCCAGATGCTTATGTTCTCTCAAGTTAAAGTTTGGTTTTACAGCAGGAACGTTTTATTTTAAATTCACCAAAGTATTTAAAGATTACATAACTTCCTTCTTTGCACTTCCTATCAGGAATATTAAAGTTCGTTATAAATACTTGATTTCATGCAATGCAGGACAGTATAATAATTTAACATTTTCTGTGTAACATCCAGCAAGCAGCATATTCTGTTAGCAGAAGACACTCTTATTATATATATTTATATATTTACTTATGTATTTTTTTTATAGCTGAACAGGTTTATTGAAAAGCTGACGAATGAAATGAAGGAGGCTGGGAATTTGGAGGGAATACTGTTAACAGGGCTGACAAAAGATGGGGTTGACTTGATGGAAAGTTATGTTGACAGAACTGGAGATGTCCAGACAGCAAGCTATTGCATGCTACAGGTTAGTGTTTCACTTGAGATAAAGCTTTACAGAGGAGAAAAAACCCATAGTTTCTTTATCAGTGTAGTACCTAATCTTGTGAACTAAAAAGTATTTTCTTTGTTAAATTGGGACAATATATATTGTGCCTGTTATGTGGAGTCATCTGAAACACTAAGTGTTAATGACAAGCACGTGTCTTTACACCCTCTGGTTGAGATGGTAGAGAAAAGAGACAAAAGGAAATCATTGTCCTTTTCGCTAGTTAAACTGGGAATACTCATTTCTCTCCTTATTGCTGGTGTGTTTCCTGACAGGGTCATTATTTTTTTTCCTTCCAGGATTTTGATGGAGAACAAAGGTGAGGTTTTTTGTTTGTCTGTAAGCATTGGATTTGGGTTTTTTAATGATGGACTTATCTTGGCCCTTACACAGTAGCAGCTATTGCCAGCACAGTATTTAAATGCATATGTAATCTTAACAGTGATATGGATTGTGATATATGACAGAACTTTCAAATCCTTCATCTCACTGATATGAGTTCTTAGGAGGATGTGGCAGCACAAGTATTTTCAACTAGAGAGGCAGACCGAAGAAAACCTTTATCAAACTCACAGAAACTTCATCTTCTTTAAGACAAATTACACTGTATTGTTTCGCATATCGTGTGCATTTTGTAAAGCCTTTTGAAAAAGTGAATAATAGGTATTGTGTGTCTGGCATTTTTTCCTGCCTGCTTTAGGGTTCTCCATCAGATGTACTTAAGGATGAAAGAGTTCAGTACTGGATTGAGAACTACAGGAATCTGTTAGATGCTTGGAGATTTTGGCATAAACGTGCAGAATTTGATATCCACAGGAGTAAGCTGGATCCCAGTTCAAAGCCTTTAGCCCAGGTAAATGTAATTCTTGTATGAAGTATGACCAGTCCAGAAAGAAACGTGGCATGGCACTTCTGTAAAAAAAAAGTTGCTGGCTGCACCTTGGCTTTCAGGACAGTTTGTGTGCAAAAGAAGGATTTCAGCTAAGGCTGCCCTAAAACAAGAACCTGTCACCTTTTCTTTTAAGTAACAGGTCTTTCAGCACCTATGACTTATCAACACCTTTTTTTCTGGGGAAACTGGAAACTCTTCGGTTTTTTTCCTTACATGTTGAAAAACAAAATCAGAGATGTATCATCAAGCTGAATTCAGTGTCAGTGAAAATGATGCTGAAACCAGGGAACTAGCTCAAATTGCTCTGTTTTAATTGAAACAAACCTCAAAGCTATTTTGAAGCCCTTGAACCTGGAACTAAAAGTGAACAGCAACAACTTTCATTATCAGTTCTGAACATAAGCTGACCCAAAAACTAACGTCCTGCCCAAATGCTATCTTCTTAACATCTGGTGGCATTTTTAGCCAAAATGGTTTTACTCACAGCACCTTTTACTCTCTCATGTCTTCTAAGTATGTTCATTACAAGTTCTAGGGCCCGAGGATTTCTGAGGAAGGCTGTTTTTTTAATTCATGTATCCATCACAGCTGTTTGGGGAGAGCTGCATCTGTGCTGCTCCAAGTGGAAGGGAGTTGAGTTTATTGTTTCTTCTTTATGTGGTTAACACAAATAGCCCCTAAAGAGTTTAAAATATGTGCTCCTTGGTATCAAGTCACAACTTGTGGCCTGAGGGGTGCAGATAAATAATATTAGGATAATCCTTAAGATGGGGACTCTAGAGTGAGTCACCCTACTATAAGGAGGGAGACCAGACAATTATATAGTAAGTAAACTTAATTTCTTCCATTACTGCAGATGTAGCTTTTTATTATCTTAAATAATACTTTTTGAAGTTTTAGGAGTTGTGCATGTTTTTATGTGCTTTTGAAGTACATAAGAGCATTGTTAAGGCATAGTCCTCAGAGCTGTGTGCCACATCTATAAGCCAAGATGTTAAGAACTCCTTCACAAATAGCCTTGGCTTTCCTTGGCTAGAATATCTGGTAAATAAATGTTTACTAGTTTGAATGGGTTCACTCATAGGTGTAGCAAAAGTGGAACCAAACAAAAAAATTAATGGGCTTTTGTTCTCTTTAGGTGTTTGTGAGTTGCAATTTCTGTGGAAAATCAATCTCTTACAGCTGTTCAGCTATTCCTCATCAGGGGCGAGGTTTTAGCCAATATGGAGTCAGTGGTTCTCCAACTAAGTCAAAAGTTACAAGCTGTCCTGGTTGCCGTAAGCCCCTTCCTCGCTGTGCACTTTGCTTGATAAATATGGGAACACCAGTTTCCAGCTGTCCAGGTATGACACAGTGGGTTTTAGTTACTCAGCTGCAGTAGTAGTTAGAGGCCTCACTAGCAGTTCCTATTGGAAGATCTTCTGTTGCACTTTTTTCTTTCTAGTTTTGCTCATACTGTAAGTATTCATATCCATCATTTTGAAGGGAGAAAGACCATAATTAAGAACTTGTTTATATCCCATCTGATTTTGTGATGAAACCTTTGTTTCTGTTCTTTGGCGTCAGACAATATGCACAGTTACTTGGTTCTGACAGTTTTCCCAATGAGATTGTCAGTGAAATTCCATAGTTAGACTGATGTAAAGATTTAAGTATTCTGGAGGTCAGTATTGTGAGCTTTAGAACTGAAAGAAATGGAGAATGTGTTTTCTTGAGAGGAATTGTAGGGATGCTACATAAATCTTACAAGGTAAATGAATTAATTTTTAGCTGCAAGAGGAAGAGAGAATAAATTTGATGTGTACTTTCTGTCACTAAGTATGAAAGACAGTATAGGTCGTGCTGTCACAGCTAAGAAATATTACAACTAGAATTCTTTTGGTTCTAAATGTCTTGGGCTCAGCATTATGTAAGATCTAAATGAAACTGATTTTGTCCATATTTTTAAGACAGTCTTGTTAGAGAGCCACAAACAGCTGTGCAATTGTTATCTGTTTATATCTCTTCTCATTCTTTCACTGATCTGTGTTAGGACTTCTATATTGTACTTGTTCTAATTCCTAACTTAGATTTTGTTGATTTTTTTTCTAAAGCAGAACATTTCATGTGCAGCAGAACAGGCCCATAATTCACTGGAACATAAATCAACCACTGAAACATAAATCACCACTGAAAGACATTTTGTCTGTAATATTTGCTTAATAGGCAAGTTTAGCATGTCCATATGATGTGAAACAACAGCTCAGTAATATAATTCTTGTTTTGACATTCCACCAGTTCTTAATAATTTTACTGACTTCCCTTTTAAAATCAGGCTGCTTCTTCACATAATGTTCCTAATTTCAAATTTATTTTAATAGTATTGCTGGGGCTGAAATATAAATGAAGTCTAATGATTTACAGCTGTATTTGTGGGGGTGGGTTTGCTTCCACACAGGAGGATCCAAGTCGGATGAAAAAGTGGATCTTAGCAAAGACAAGAAGTTAGCCCAGTTCAGCAACTGGTTTACTTGGTGTCACAACTGTAGGCATGGTGGACATGCTGGGCATATGCTGAGCTGGTTCAGGTAAGTTGATGTTAAAATCTTAGTTATTTCACATGTGTGTGCTGCACTGAGTAGGACATGCCTCCTTTGCTGTATCTATCATTATAGTGTTTAAATAATAAAACTGAACTATGATGCTGAGTTTTTCTGAGATACACACCCCTGCACATACTTAAATGTGTAGATTGCCAAATTATTTTACCTGTTTTTTCTTTTTTCTGTTATTGCTACTTAGAGACCATACTGAGTGCCCGGTTTCTGCCTGCTCTTGTAAGTGTATGCAGCTGGATACAACAGGGAATCTCATTCCAGCAGAGACTGTCCAGGCATAAATATTGTTTGAAAATATGTGGCTCTCCAATGGATGTCCATCATAGTCCAAGCATATATTTTAGACAAAGGTAATTTGTGACTTACTGACTGGAAAAAAAAAAAATAAAATGCTATCAAATTAGTAAAATTATGTGTGTATGAGTGTGCTTGGTAGAAACAGCTATTCCTGAAGTGAGCCTCTGTAGTGTGTGGTCCTTATTCAGAGGACTGAAGAAAAGCACTCCTGGATTTGTGGACTCTTAGGATTTACTGAAATCCAAAGACCGTTTTCAGTAAAGTTTTCAGGATAATGCTGATCGGCCTCAAAGCTGTGCTTATATGCTGTGAAAGTGGACCCTCAAAATAAACACTTGGAAAGTGTCCTTCAGAAGATGGCAGAGTGATGCTGTGGATTCCTCTGTTCGTTGTTTGATCACACTTTCTTGTATGCAAATGATGGTTTCCTCATAACTTCATTTAAAATGCTACTGTTAACTGTATTCTAAAGGGTTTTATTTTAAAGAAAAATCCATTTCTTCCTGTCCCCAAGTTTTATTCATAGTAAAGCAATGTCTTTGCATTCAAGCTCTTATTTAATTTGCCTACATACCTAGCTGATGTGAATTATAAAGCTAAAGAATTTGGGGGTTTGCTCTCCTAGTGAAGTCTGTAGAGAGGAGTTCCCTGAGTGAGAAGTCATGTGTCTGTTTCAATGCAGAGTGCAGATAAACTATAGGAGGTTTTTAGTTGAGTGATTACTTTAGTACTGTGGAGACCTGAAATCTCAAGGACTGGAGACTTGTAAATATTTATTTTAAACTACATGCTGAGTTTTGACTACAAAAATATTTGAAGACTCTGGGATAATCAGGATTTCACCGTACTTCTGAAATATACTGGGAAGTGTGGAATCAACCTATATAAATCCTGCTTCTTGTCACCAGCAGACACTAGTCTGCTCCCAAAAGGCTGCACAATTTTAAGTAATTTATCAGACTAGTTCTAGATGAGTAACCAGCTGGAATTAAGATTATTTATTAACTTGAGAGAGCGTCAATGGTATTTTGTGCTAGGAGCTAATTGGTATTGTTGTCCTTGATTTTGTAGGCAACAAAACTCACACAAATTAGGGAAAAAACCCAAACCTGTTTTAAGGTATATGATAATAACATCAGTTTACTTGGTGTGTGTTTATTTATAGTATATGAGTTACTCAACACTTGTGTGCTATAAAATACTAAATGGAATGCTAGCAATAAACTGGTACTATATTGCCAGGACTGTGAAAATTGGTGTTTTAAGAGAATATATTGTAATATACCACTAGTTTTACATGCTCAATGTAGTTTCAAGAAGATAGAATGTGGAAGTGTTTTTTGTGGATATACGAGATTACATTCAGGACTTTGGGCTACATTTGCTGATTTAGCATTAATGTTGTAATAAATCTGCTGCATTTTTTCTGATCTAAAATTCTTGCCTAATTGAAAACAATCTTTTTTTAAGTTAAAAATCTAAGAGGTACTTGATACTTTTAGGCATAGGAGAGCAGTTCCTTTTCTTTCTTGTTAGAATATTTATTTCTTTTTCCAGTATTTTTGCACACTTCATTTTGCTGTTGAAGAGCTCTTCAAAATGTTCTCCATTTATAAATGTAAACTGGGGCTTACTGTATGGTACCCTATTTATATAAATACAGGCAATAAAGCTTTTGTTTTATGGAAATGAAGATTTTTAAGTGTCACGTGTGTTTTTATTCTTCTGCATTAACATTTAGTAAATTCTCCTGATAATTTCCATTCCAGTTGAATGCATCTACCACCATACTATGTCTCGCTTTCTTATGGAAAGAAAATTCATCTATAACGTCTTCAACTTGACTGTACTTGTTTGTGTCAAATTCTGTCATTGCATTAGATTAAATTACATGCTCATTTCGATACTCATCATGTCTTTTGAAATGTTTTGGTTTATGGAGGTTGCATATTCTGGTACAGCATTGCTATCAGTTTTGGCTGTTAAATAGTAATCAGGCTTTTAGGCCAGTAATTACACTATTTGCAAAATTTACAGAGCAAGAGCTCTATGTTTTTTAATGATCCGATTTTTTTTCCTTGTTTTGCTTTTAAATTAATAAAGCTGTGCTTTTGGGGGTGATTTGTTGTCTTTAACAAAAACTATAGCTACACTCATTTTATTAGCTGCAGTTTTATATTTACTGTTCCCTGGTATTTGCTGAAGGTGGCCTTGCATGCCAGCATGTTTTGTCCCTGTGGTTCAGGCCGATTACATTTCATTGTTTCCATTTCCTTAGATGCTCCAGCGTGCCCTCCCTTCCTTGATTGAGTAAAAACACTTCATCATCATATGCACAGGCTGATTACACATGAGCACCACACGAGTTGTGCCCGTGTCCCGAGCAGGGACAGCAGAGCAGGTGAGCAGGGTCAGCCAAGAGCCCTGAAAAAAGGTGCCAGGAACGTGGTGGGAGCAGTCCTGTCCCAAATGACATGATCTTCTCAGTCAGCTCTGATTACATAATTCATTTCATACCCCTCTCTCCTCTTCCAGATTCCTGCCTTTTAGCAGCTTCATGTCCTCCCAAAGAAGCCACCAGCTCTTCACACCTTCCGTTACTGGTCCTGCTGCTGGCCCTGGCTTTGGTGACATCCCTCCCTGATGTTTATGATACAGTTGCCCTGGTGACTCCCCTTTGCTCAGCGACCCCAGCTGCCACTACTTCTCATTTTATTATCTATGACTGTGGCAGTTTCTCTCACCTTCCTTGTGTGTGTGATGCCTGGGGCCCTGCTAACCATCAGTCCTAGCTGACAGGTAGCAGGCCCCATGGTTATGCCTTTCCCTTCGTATTTGGAATAGCTGGCAGTGGAAAATTATGCTGGTAAATGCATATATGACCTGAGCATTACTCTAATAGCAAGAATATTTTACAATTCCTTGCATTGCTGTCTGGTTAGTACAGCCACATAGCCAGGGTAGGCCATTTATTCCCACAGCCTGAGAGTCTGTAGAGAAGCAGATAATTGAAAAGTAGGGGAAACGTTTAGTTATGTCCTGCTTGCCCAGCCACCCTTCACTGCTGTGGGACTGCATGAACAAGAAGAGTCTTGACTGTCAAAGGGAAACTGGCATTTCACACTCAATGTAGCCAGGTTCAAACATTTACTCACAAGACCTCATACCCAAGGATGGTCCCTCTAAAATACTAAAGCCATCTAGTGGTAGGCTGCTTTATTTACAGACTGTGTACATGCACAAAATAGCAATTTTCTAAAGCAGAATAGAACAAAATAGTTCTAAATGCTAGGAAAACATGCAGACAGTTATTAAGAATGACATTGCATTCTGCTGAGCACTAAAATAGTGGTGGTGATAGCACTACAGGATAGTGTGGTATAGTGCCACATGGACCTTGTGTTCTTGTTTGCTATATGAGATTGACTCCTACTTAGAAAGCCTCCTCCTTCCTAGTGACAGTGACTGAGTCACTGTCTGTCCTCGAGGTAGAGAGGCATTAAAAAATAGATCCCCTGTTAAATTGATCATCTCCCCAATTTGTAGTAATTTTGATTAATAAGTCTTTGAAACAAATTCCTTGACTGAAAAAATATGTCTATAAATAAGTACAAAGCTAGCAATCCTATTAAGGCACTAAATCTAGCTACTAAACCCGAAACCTGTTTGTATGAAAGTTTAATGAACATGGCTAAGGTTTATTTAAAATACTTTGAAATATTTTAGTAATTCACAGAACGTATATCCAAAGCTTGATTTTACTTTGATTGTGCTACCTTAAGAGACCTTAAAAATTCTGCTATGAGTTGTGTAAATAGCTTGGATAGTAACAAAATTGGGAACTGTGCAGAAGTTCCTATTGTTAAAGTCATCATGACACGCTGGCTGAATACTGGTACTGCTGCTTAGATTCCCACCAAGAAGTAAGGTTGTGATGGGCAGTCAGCTGTGCTTGAAATCCCCAAGACTAACTAGACATATTCCAAGTGTTTAACATCAGTGCAAAAGGCAAGTACCTTGTACTCCACTTTGTTATATTTAACAGTTTCAGGTAAAGTAGAACAGGAGTCACCATATATCACTGAAAACAGCACTCTAACAAGCAATACTGACACAAATAGTTAAGTGTGAGATCTTTTTTATTGGTTGAGACCATTTTCAAGATCCAAAATACTGCCCCCTGTTCAATAAATTTGTATCAAAGCAACTGAAATTAAAAATCTTTATAGTAAAACCCCACCAAATTACTTCAGTAAAATATCCTAGAACCTCTCCTAATAACAAAAGGATTCTTACAAAACTTCTGTTTCTGCCACATCTAATCCTGTAAGAGAACACTCCTCATGGATGCAAAAGGGTTAGATATATACAGTGAGCAAGACATCCACAGAAGTATTCTCCTTGCTGAATAAATACATTTGCAAAGAAAATGCTCTTCATTGGCAATACTTAGCACATGTAACAGCATCTTTTCGGTATATTTGTTGAAAATAAATGCAACTGTTACCATGCTGTCAGGTACTGTTGTCACCCCTGAAGCAATAAATATACGCTAAGAAAAATCAAGTGTTCCTCCCAGTACCAAATGGGAAGTATTCAGGGAATTCATGAATAATTTTTAGTGCTTCATTGTAGAGTTCCAGATCTGAAAGAGGGCAAAGAAAATGGTTATGATGCATAAGCTAAATTCCCCAGAAGTCAATGACAACATTAAAGCACTGCTTATTTTAAAGTAGTATAGCTGAGTGATCCCAGTCTCCCTCAAATTCCCATTTTCCCCAAGACAGCAACACTTATTCCTTGTTTTCTGGAGGGTTCTTTTTGGGCCTGGTGGCTGCACAGTCACACTAAGTTTAGGTCAAGGTGAGAACTGCACTCCAACAGGAGTGGGAGAAAAATCAGAGCATGGCAATGATCAAGACTGGCTTTGGCTTTGAGTAACTCCCTACAGTTTAACCATAAACCACTACATTTGGTACAGAACTTTTCTCATGACACTCCTTTTCTACACCCAGCTCCATATCTGGCAGCTTGAAGAGAGACCTCGTCTGTAAGAAAAGGTAATCAGGCTCTCCCTTGGTATTACTGAAGAAGAGTTCAGATCTCAAAATGAATTTGTTATAATGTATATTCTTACTTACCAAATGGACTTTTGTCTTCTCTGAACTGGACGTATGACACACACATGATGGTTGCCTGATTTGTTACTCTTCCCACTACTTCAATAATTCCTGAGATCTCCTCATCTAGCTAGAAAACATACCAAAGATGAAATTAGCAACACTAAATTAGCTGCTATCTCTACTTAAAAGCACAGCACTTAAGCTAGGAACTCTCCACAGCTGACGGTTTGTTTGTGGCAGATTCTGTTTAATGTCAAACAATAGAGTACTATTGGATGGCCCTGTTGCCCTCCCCACAAAAACCCACAAGACTTGACCCACTTACAGATTTACAGGTTTTGTAATAGCCAATTCAGTACCAACAAAAAAAAAACATAGAAAGAGGCATCAGAAGGAAGATAACAGTTTATAAGTATATAAAACTGTATCAATTAAATGCTGAACAGAGAGTAATCTAGGACACAGAGAGCAGAAGAATCCAGATTTGAATGCACTGCATTAAATCCTTAGTCAATTATAGAACTCTGTAAGAACTAAGGAGGTATCACACATGCCAGAGAGCAGTTCCAGTATTCCAGATTCAGGAGATATATTTGGAAATTATTTCTAAAGTAATCTGTCAGTAAGTGTTCAGAACACAAAGACACTAGCAAGCCTTTGGTTGAACAGGGGAAAAAAAGGCTATTTTCTTGCAGCTGAAAGTTAAAGTCAGCAAGCTTCACATTTATAAGACAAAAATGTGCCAGATCAAAATGCATTTTTCATCAACAAGGAGAGAATCCTGTCTTGAAAGTCTAAGAGGACCATATGCAACTATTTCACAAGAAAATGGCAAGATTTCTCAGAATTTAACAACTCATTCAGAGAAAAAGATGTAAATATACACATGCTCTCAGACAAGCTAGAGCATTTGCCATCACAACAAAAATAATCCTTTAATTACAACATTTGCTAGAGAAAAAAAAATACTTAGAGACAGAAGAGAGTGTCAGGGTGTTATTCCTTCAGTGATACATGAAAACAAAGGAAACAGTATTTTTGTTCAGTAGTTCTCATTATATCTTATACCCATTGCATTAATTGCTTGGTGAGGTTTTTTTGGGTTTTTTTTGCTAAGAAAGAATGCTTCAAGCTAACTCTGAAGTTTACTGGAATGCTATGACAAATGTTCTAAGAGGATGTAGCAATGTCAACTCAAAAAAGCCTTAGGAATACTATATTCTTGGGTCTTTTTTGATTATAAAAACAATATGAAAATGGGAGAAAAAAGTGAAATTACAATAGAGTAAACACATGTAGTGGAATATATATTACACTGTAAACAACAAATAGAGTAAGAGAAAATAGCTAGGCAGGGATGTGTCTGACAAGGAATGAGTTCTGTCTCTTAACACTAGTTGAAAATTAATGAAGACCAAGGCAGTTCATGGGTAAGACTGCAAGCTAGCTGAAAGATGCAAGAAGCAGAGGCAACGAAATACAGGTGGAAAATGGAAACAGAGTATTTTTTTTCCCGATTAAAAACTCAACACATGGAAAGCATGCAGAGGTTTCAGAAGAGACAAACCCTCCGGTATCCACAAGAGGCGACATTAAGTACTTCGAAAGCATTCCCTAACTTACAGGTTCGCTCAGCTCCACAGTCGTATGTTTCCCTACGCCATCCGAAAGCACGAAAAGCTTTCCAGTAGGATGAATCTACAAAAGAACATTAAAGTCTACATAAGACATTAGGCCCGTGCGCTCTCAAGGCAGCTGGAAGCGCCACAGGCTTGGCCGCCTCATCCCGAAGAGCGCAGCGGGACCTTCCCCCGAGGATCCGTCGGCCCCCCGCCCTGCTCCCGGCCCGGCTGGAGCCGCCGGGCTACCCCAAGGAAGGCGCCGGACTCTCCGGACAGAGCCCCAGCCCTGCCCAGGGCAGCCACATCCCCGCCCCGACACCCCGCCGAGCGCGTCGCGAACCTTCTCGACGCGGCCCACGAAGCAGACGGGCTGCCCGATGTGCTGCGCCAGCTGCCCGGTGCCGATGCGCCGCCGCGGCACCTCGTGGATGTCGCCCATCGCCGGCGCCGCTTCCCGCCTTCCGCCGAGGGAGGGACCGAGGGACCGGGAACGGGACGGGTGGGGCGGGACTTCCCTTCCCCGAGGCGACCCGGAAGCGGAGGCGGAGGTTGGTGGGAGGTTGGTGAGCGGTTGGTGAGCGGCGGCCCGGGCGGGGGGTGGCCGGGCGGGTGTCGATGGTGTCGGTGTTGCCGCGGGGAGGGCGGCGGGGGCCGAGCCCCGGGGAGCCGGGGAACGCGGCCGTCCGCTTCTACCCGTATCCTGGCACTTACTCCTTGTAAAACAGCCCATATTTCCCCTCCCCGCCGTTTTCCCTCTCGCTTTAGATGCTGGCTCCCCTCTGGTGTAAGTCAGCACCGTGGACCAAGAGGACGAAAGGCATCCTCGGGTGCATCAGGCACAAGCAGAGGTGATTATCCCGCTATATTCATCGTTGGTGTGGCCTCAGTTGGAGTGTTGTGTAGTTATGGGCACTGCATCTGCATCCAGAGGAGGGAGTCAAAGCTGGGGAAAGGAATGTCCTGTAAGAACAGCTAAAGAGTTAGAGTTTCTCTAGTTTGGAGAAAAGAAGGCTGATTGCTCTCATTGCTATCTGCAGCTTCCTCCGGAGGGGATGTGGAGAGGGGGATGCTGATCTCATCTCCCTGATGTCCAGTAGTTATCTCAGTACCTGTCAGTAGCTGTCTCTGGATCGCAGAATGGTTTGGATTGGAAGGGACCTTAAAGATCATGTAGTTCCAATCGCCCTGCTGTGGGCAGGGACACCTTCCACTAGACCAGGTTGCTCAGAGCTATGGATATATGGGAATGATTCAAAGCTGCACCAGGAGAGGTTTAGACAGGACATTAGGACACATTTCTTTACTAAGAGGGAACACTGGAACATGCTTCCTGGAGAGGTGGTCAATGCCCTGAGCCTGTCACTGCTTAAGAGGCATTTGGACAATGCCCTTAATAACATGCATTAGCTTTTGATCCTCCCTGATCTGGTCAGGCAGTTGGACCAGATGATCACTGCAGGTCCCTTCCAACTGAGCTATTCTGTTCTGTTAATTTCATTTTGTTTCACTATTAAAGAGTTTATGCTCAATCCCCAGGGTTAGAGCAACTGATGTAAGACAGAGCTGGCATCTGGATGTGGCACTTACCACACATCTTGCCTTTTTCCATGTGTTCTCCCTGTCTGTCCCTTGTGTGGAGAGGTTCCTTCCAATTGGTCTTGGGGCAAAGGTGACTATGATATCCTGGTCTGCATTTGACATAGTGTTGTCAGCAGGTAGAGGGAACTGCTACTTTCCCTCTACTCAGCCCTGGTGGGGCCATGCCTGGAGTGCTGGGTACAAGAGGGCACGTGGACTTACTGGAGTGAGGCCAAAGAAGGGTCACAGCAGTGATTAAGGGACTGGAGCACCTTACATATGAGGAAAGGCTGAGAGAGCTAGGACTGCTTAGCCTAGAGAAGAGAATGCTCAGGGGGCTCTTACTAATGAATGTACATACCTGAAAGGAGGGTGCAAAGAGGATGGAGACAATCGCTTTTCAGTCATGCCCAGTAACAGGACCTGAGGCAATGGGCACAAATTGAAACACGAGAGGTTCCCCCTGAACATCAGGGAACACTTTTGTCACTGTCAGAGTGACTAAGCACTGGTACAGGTTGCCCCAAGAGGTTGTGGGCTTTCCATCCTTGCAGATAGTCAAAAGCCATCTGGACATGATCCTGGACAATCAGCCCTAAGAAGGGCTTTAGCAGAGGGTTGGACAAGGTGGCCTCTGGAGGTCCCTTCCAACTGCAGTCATTCTGTGGTTCTGTGATTTTCTTTCCATTTCCAGGACTGGTGTTTCAGGAAATACTTGGGAAAATCTAACTCTGCTCTGGCTTAAAAGGGCAGTCACAACACCGCTCACGTGCCGACTGTCTCTCCTAGCCACCCACAGGTCAGTTCATATTGCTAACCAGTGCAAAGTGGGTTTTGTTAGTTGGCTGGGTTAGTGTTGTTATATGGCAGTAGCTTTGGTCAGCTTGCCAAGGAAACAAGTTACTGCCAGAAGCTGTGCAGAACCAGCATGTGACTGGGGAGTGCTCAGAGTTATATCTTTGAGGACATTTAGCTGGTTGTCATCTTCTCAGCGTCACTATGCCATTCACCTTTTCAGTATTTTACTTGCAAAAGAATATCCTCATCTCCTTAGCATATCTTCAGAGTCTTGAGAGGTCTCATAAATGTAGCTATTGGAGCAAGATGCAGCAGGCTGGTGCACAGTGGCTCTTCTAGGGCCGAAAGATTTGAAGGGTCAGCTGCTAGAAAAATGCTGTACAAGATCTTACTAATTTGTGTCTGTATCATATTTAGCAGGTGCTGAAGGTTTGCAGTCAAAAGAGAACTGTTTGCAGGGAAAGAAGTATGTTTCAACCTACTGAGTATTGTGTTTAATAAACACCTAGCTTTCTCTTTTAGCATTTTCTATCAGGAGTTTGAATGTTTGCATCACTCTTAATACTGATGTACTTAATACCAAATAGTCCTGGCTTTGCCTTTGTCACCTATGCTTTTATTGTCTGACTTGATTGTGGCTGATTTTTTATGATGCAGCCTCTTCAAGTGTTTTTATACTATGGTAATTTGGGTTGCATAGTTCTTAGTATTTCTACTTTTCTTATATTTTATAAAAACTTTAAAAATAAATATTAACATTTTATGTAGTACAAAAAAAATTGTTAATGTTTCGTTATATGTATATCTATTTTTTTTGAATTTGTGTTTCCATTCTTCTGTTTTCAAGAAATACAAATAAAAGGACTATGACTAATGTTAATGCAAGAGAAAAGAAATTATATGTCTTTTTTTTCTTATTCTTCACATAGTAATTTACATTAGGCCAAAAGCTTTTAAACTGTTCTTTTGGTGTCACAGAGAAATCTTTTCAACATGCATGTTCTTGACTCTTAAATTGGTTGTTTTCATGATAAGCAGGACTGTACAGGGCTGTAAACATCTTGCTCTTTTTCTGATTGCTGCTTTATTGGTGAATCACAGCAGATGGTAACATGGAAGTGAGAATTGCTCTGATGCTCTGTTTCCTTCTTCCATAGATTATATAGCTTAAGCTGCTAGATGTGAAATTATTCTGGTTCTTTCTTTAGGGTCAGTTTTGTATCTCATTCTGTCCTCATTTCATCATTTATGTAATTACTGACAGTGCCACTGCAGTTCTGCTTTGCTGTAGTCCTGGGCATCCTCTCTTTATCTTAGTCTGCATCTTTGGTATTTTTAATATTAAATTACGATTCCCCTCCAGTATTGTGAACATTCAGGAAAGGCTGAAAAGTAATGCTAAATATACTAGGATCTTCATTGCATTGAAAAATTTTATTGGATTTAATGTATTGGTTTGGCTCAAAGGTCACACATAGTTCTTGTCAAAGGAGGCTGACAAAATGCAGGAGGAATAAATTAACCCCTTTGTGCAGCTCTGTAACTCATCTTTGTCCAGTGCCACATATGTTCTCAGAGACTCACAGAAAGACAAAATATTTTTTGCAGCCTCACAGAATTGCTCTAGTTTACAGCTTATTACTTGCTAATGACTGAAGCGGTGCCAAAAGCATTATTCTTAACTATCAGTGATTGTGTTCACTTTTTTTGGGGGGGGAGGGGGAAACATGAGTAGAAGAGAATAATATATTCCTACCAAGGGAGATTTTTATCTTTAGGCAGTGAATTCAATTTCAGGTCTCCTATAGAAATAAAATTAATCCCATCTGGAAGGGAAAAGTGCTATGCTATATAGGAGGAATGACTGCAGGAATGTAGTACTATCTCTGAGTGGTGGGTGTATTTTCTGTGATTTTGTGCTGACAGCTTTTAAAAACACCCCACAACTAAGTGCTTTTTTTTCGTCAAGTCTGTGTGACCATGCATCCAAGTCCCCAGACTTCAAATTTAATTTCTACTCTGAAATGAAACTTGTATGGAAATTGGTTGTTTTGAGCTTTCATTACCTGAAACCTCATCTTATCTACAAGTAGTAAAACTCCAGCCTCACTCTGCAAGTGCTTAAACTGTGTTCTTATCTTAAAGAGCACGAGTGTTTCCATTCAGCTCTGTGTTTCTTCGTTGGACAGGGGCTTTGTTCTGTTTTAACATGTAATTCAAGAAATTTAGTGGTTGCATTTCCCGTTGCTGGAGAGATTTATGTTTACTTCTGAAGTACCACAGTTGATAAAATTCTTAAAAGAGCAAATATCTCAAATGCCCCAGCATTGCCTGTCCACAGCTTTTCCTTTACCTACGCTGTACCATATGCAGCTCTAATTTTTGTTTCTGGGCCCTCCTTCTATTTTATTAGTAATTCTTTATTATTTAGTTTATTTATAACACTTAATATTGTGTTCAGCAAAGCTGCTGAAATGCTGGAAGTGGTAGTTCCTTCACATACGTTACACAGACCTGAGATCTACAAGCACAACTTTTGTTTCTAAGAGGTGAACACCTCGAGAAAGAAACAGCTTCACATTAGTCTTTTTAGTATGTGGGTTCCGTACCTCCTCCCCAAATTCACAATCACAAAATACAACATGTACCGTTTTCTTAGTGCTGGGCCAGTGGTTTTAACACTTGAGGCCTGAGCTTAGGGAGTACTTTTGTTAGCTTTGTTTGGTTTTCTGCTTCAAGCAAAAGTATGTGTGGGTTTTGGTATGGTTTTAGGGTTTTGTTTTGTTTTGTTTTCTGTTAGAGAAATATTGATGGCAGTGGAATTAAGCTAAAGCTACTTCAGAAACTGAAAATTACAAAATAAAGATCAACACTCATGTATAAGGTGAATTTTGTGGGGTTCAGGAAAAGTTGGGATACTCAGGCTGTCTCCTGTAAATGAGAGGATAAAATCTAGTATGTGAGAGTGTTTGTAACATTAATTTGGTTAGATCAAATTGTCCTGATTGCTAATTTACTCAGAATTTAAATGGGTATTGTCTTTTAAGCAGTGAAGTTTACGTATGTTAAGTATGCAGGATTTAAAAGACTACAAGTGCACGGTTCCCTATACAAGTCTTTTGTGCCACATATGTACTGATTAAGATGCTTTTCTTTGTGCAAGAAAGAAGGGAAGGGGGAACGTTATGTGATAGAGCTGAACACTGTACAATAATCCAGATCTCAAAAGAGAAAAAAAAGGTGATTGGAGCAACTACAGCTCTGGCACCTGAAGTGGCTGATTGGAATCTGAGCCATTACCAAAGCTATCTGTAAGATTTTACTCATCTAGTTGATTTTGCTTCTTGTTGTTGAACACTTAGAATGAAGGTAAAATTGCATTTTAAACTGTTCCGCAACTGCCTCTCCTTCATACATCATTGGAGCAGAAACCTGACTCTTGAGCATTACAGCACAGGTTTTTACCACTTGAGCTATGGGACTGACAACCCTAATTGGTAGCAGGAGAAGACTTATTCCCTGAGGGCTGAAAAAGGAATATGCTGCTGGCGCCATGTGTTGAGCCTGGGTGTGGGGGAAGGTAAGGAATAAATGAGATAATTAGGAGTTTCTACTCTGTAATCTCCATGGAACTGGAAATATCAGTATTTCACTTGCTGAGGTAGGAAAACAAGCAAAAGGGAATGAAGTGCAGATAAGTGACATTTTTTTTTTTTTAGTTACTATATACCTGGGATTGGATCACAGAATGGTTTGTTCTGTTCTTGTGTACATCAGTGTAGTTCATTTGGTTGCTAGAAACTGCACTGTGTCAGCATAAGCAAGCAGTAGCTGGCCAGGCTGCGGGGTATTCAGCCTGCAAGTCTCAGGTATCAGACCACAGTTTGAATCGTTGCTGCTTTTACCATGATCTATTTATACACTGCTCCTGAAAGCCAGTGCTTACACTTCACATAGGACTTTATGGAGTATAGAACTATTTGCTATTGATTGTAACAGCAGAGTTTGAGGTAGTTTATATGAATAGTCAGTGCTGATTGTGCAGTTAATTGCTGCAGGTCGCTGGCTAGGACAAAAAAAGTCTTATTTGTGGTACCATGAATATTTAGATGGGGAGTGAAGAATTCAAGCAAATAATTAATCCAGAATTTTTATCGCTCTTTCTTTTATTTATTTTTTTAATCCACACACTTCATAGTAGCACTCTTCTCTCTTTTCTACCTTCTAAAGATTCTTCTTTGTTACATTTAGTGTGAAATTATGTTACTGAAACTGTACACTGCATGCCTCTTTAATTCTTTACCTTGGGCTCCTTCCCACTGTTGGAGGTGTATATTAGATGTTGCTATTGGTTTGTCAGTACCTTCTCCTTAGCATGTTGATGTCTGCAAAATAAACCAGGATTCTGCTCCTCAAATTCTACTTCAAAGCTGAAACGACATTATTCCACTTTTCCGAATTTTATATGGGTATATTAGTAGAGAAGATCTTCACATGCCTTTATTTAAACCTTCCTCTTTGTGTCCAGCACATAATGTGTTTCAGCCAGACCACAGACTGCTCCATAGTTGACATTGTCCAGGCATTCCAGTTCAGCCCTTGGGGGCTGGAGATGAGAGCACCTCCACAGCTCCCTTCATTGGTTTTTAATATTAATTTGTACCTTTTAAGCTACTCAGAACTACTTCTGTGTAGTCTTCCAGTCTTGAGAGAGAGGATATACTGAGAATTTTCTTTTGCAGTCCATGTTTTTATCCCAATGTGTTCCTTGTTTCGTTCTAGCAATGGCATTCTTAGTTGCTTTGGAGTATTCTTTTAGTGAATTATTGTTGCAAAAAATTAGCAAAAAATTATTTTTTTGTAGTTTCTTTTTAGAGAATCAGTGGTAACTCTTAATCAAATATACACAACTGTTAGGCTGTCTTTAAGATTGCAACTGGGGAAAATGAAAACAGTTACTACGCTAATATTGTAGGGATGGGTGGTTGCTCTTTTTAATTGATGCACAGACATTTACAACTGAAAATATCTAGTGCAATTTGTGTCATTCAATTATTCCTGCATTATAGGCTTGCATTTTCTATAATATCATGTTTTGGGCTTAAAATTTTGGATGCTTTAGAACTATCTCTGATGAGAAAGTTTGTGTAACAACAATTAGAAGTGGAAGAAAAATATGGAAACATGCTGGATGAATGCTAAAGGGGGTTTCCTTCTTCCATTTTCCTTTAGTAAGGTCAAAGTTGTCGGGTTTTTTAATGATTCCACTCCACTCCTAACTTTGTAGAAAAGCCTTTTGTACTTCACTCTCTTCTTGTCTACTGAAGTAAATTGCAGCATCAACAAGGCAATCTGTCTGACATACAAATGCCTGATATTTCAAATCCGATAATAAAGATTAAACTATAATATCAGGTATGTGGCCTTTGGAATGGTATGAAGGTTTTATGATTAATTCTGTTATATTTATTTAACATATTTTATCTTCATTTAGGTAGCATCTTAGAAGACAAAAAACCCCCCAAGAGACTATGTTCAGCTTCTTCCGAAAAAGTCAAGATTCAAAGAAGGTTACAGTGCCAGAGAGAGAAGCAGATGGATTTGTTATTGTGGGTAAGTGGTGCTTCTGTCTAAAATAATTATTTCGTCTTTAAAATGTCGAAGTTTCTCTGAGATGGTTAGACCAAATGCAATGTTAAGAGAAGCTATGATAAAAATTGTTCAGTATTCTTATTTTTCCTGAAGAAGTTAATTTTCGTGGTCTCCTCATTTGGACTAAATAGCTGAAGTTTTATTTACATAGATCTGAACTACATTCAAGAGCATTGAAAATGTTGTTCCTTGTTTTCTTCTCATACTCTGAGCAAGGAGAATTTACGTCCTTACGAAACAAAAAAGGGTAAAGTTTAGGCTTCCAGCTTTATGATTACAGTTGTGGGAAGAGAGTATCTTACTGCAGTTGTTAAAGGACTGGCTTTTTTCAGGTTCCTTCCATTTCATTTTACCCTCAGACTTTCTATATTAGAAGCCAAGAATCATCTGGGAATTTCTGGTCATGGCAAATGTAGATGTTCTGTCTCAGAATCTGACTCGTTTGATAAAAATTAAGCAGTTTAGAGCTTTCAAAGTCTTCTTGTTATTCAAAAACTAATTTGGAGTGTAGTCACCTGAGAATTGGCTAAATTTGCAGCTTTGATCAAGCTCTTTCACAGTTTTGCAGCATGGCTCAAGTGTGTAGAAGATAAAAAATTTATTGCTGTCATACTGAAACTGATCCTTTTCTTTTTCCTCTTTTGAAAATTTGTTTTCCTTCTTGGGAATCTGTCATCATCAATATTCAACTTCTGCTGCTCTGATTTACTGACTTGTTCTTATCAGGAATCTTACAGTGTTTCTCCATTAAAGTGTTACTTCTTGAGCATTTTCAAGTCACAAAACCCTCTAGATTATCAAAGTGTAACAATACAAGAGACTATTGGAACTCTTTCTGAGGAGAACTTAGATTTTTTGTGATAGTTCTCTGTTAAAACAAATCTATTTTCATACCTGTGACTGTGTTGTCATGCTTAATGGCTTCTACTAGATTTTGTTCACCTGCACTGGCTACATCAAGTCACTCCAACACTTGCATTGTGTAAAGGTCAAAGGAGTCGCATTGTCATCCCCCAAAAGTCCAGAGACTATTTAGCATTTCAGTTTCTGTGATAGGTAGAGTTCTGCACTCTGTTTCTAAGTCCCACAATTGCTGGTTCTGATTCTGCATTCAATTTAGCTTCATTCCTTTTTCCTGAAATGCTGTCAGTGACTGTTTGAATTTTGTTCACAAAATTCATACTAAATTAATCTGTTAAATATAAACTTAAGAATGATCAACTTTGCTAGAGTCTTCTCTTGTTTTTTTCTATTTACTGGTTTTTTTTTGCTCAGACAGAAGTTAATTTAGCAATCTGCAATCAAATGGACTGTAAGTTTCATCTTAACTAACTTCTACTGGGCAAAAGAACTGCCATCAACCTTATCAGTGGAACATAGCACTGTCTTGCAAGACGGATGTAGCTGCAGAATTGTGGGTCAGCACTTAAGTAGATACTTATGTAGAAGGGGTGTTTTTGTCTAGGAATAGTGTCAGTAGAAAAAAAAAACCAAACCACATCACTTAGTTATTCTGTTAGTTACTACTTTATTACTCAGAGGGAATGTTCTAAAGCTTTTTTAAACTTTGGTGTCAAATATTCTAGAATACCAACACTAAATATCTTTAAGACAGCAGGATATTTATAGGACCAATACTGTGAACACTACTGTAGGCAGCGAGCAGTCTTGAAGGGACTGAGAATTTAATGTCTTACATTTTAAGTCAGTTCCTAAATCCAGTCTTTCATTACATATAAGAACTTATATGAACTTTCAGAACATATAAGAACAAAAAACCTAGTTCACTGGTATTCTGTGGATGTGGGAGGAAGTGCTTTGCCTTTTTTTCCTGGAGAAAGAAGAGGAAAAATACATCCTGAGGGGACACCTGCTCCCGATTCCCACGGCTGTAGTCAGGAGAGCTTGTCTATCACAAATCCTTTGCAAGATTCTTCACATCATGCTCTACTGATAAGGGCATCCAGGACTCTTACTGCAAGTTTGAATGGAAGTAATCAAGAAAGAATAAAATGCCTTTTTCATTAAAGTATGAATGAAGTCTATTCAGTAATGAATGTAGTGAGACTACTGATAATCAAAATTAGATGTAGATGATTAAGTGTGATTTACCTAACAATATTTAATTATTTTAATCTTTCTGCATCATTTGATATTTGAAAAAGAAGGAAGCAAGTTCAATGCTTTACTGAGAAAGATCCACCAGAGCCATCACCCTGTCACATCCTGAAGATCTGGGTTTTTTTCTTTTTTTTTTCATAACTTCTCCAAGTCTTGTTATATATTGCTATATTTTAAATCTACCTTTCCTTGTAAAGTATCAATGCAATTGGAAATTCAATATCTGACTAGAAAGATGAGTCATAAAAACAGCGGAAGCAACAAAACCAACTTTACAGTGTAGTAGCTGAAAGAAATTCTCTATATTAGCTTTTGGGGCAAATACTGCATGTGGGGAAGTCAAGAAAAAATAATTCATAATTCTCTCTCTACAAAATAAATATCAAATATAATTTTTTACCAGGGATTAAAGCATTTTTATGTCTAACTACCAATTCACTTATTTTCCGGTTATTGGCCATCTGATCTCTTCATGAAGCTGTAAAAGTGGTGCTTGTTCTGTAACAAGCAGAACTATTATTCTGAAACGGAAAAGAAGCTAATGAAATAGGCAAAACACATGCAGTTGTTTTTGATCAAGTGGAGAAATATGAAAAAATGTTTCAAAACTTTTCCTGATCTTCACAAATTGTCTTTATGTTAACATTTTGAATGCCAGAATTAAGAAAACAAGTAAGTTTTCAGTTAGCTTGGGCATCTTGGAGAGTAACATTTCTCAAGGAATTTCTCATGTTTTGTGGCTTTTGTAATGTAAAATAAATTCCAACCTACCATTCATTCCTACTGTTGCTAGCCACAGAGAAAAATATGAGTTTAATGGTAGCTTTTGGGTTTGGCACACAGCTAAAAATCTCCCATTGATCTCAAAGATCTATGTGACTGGTAGTCAAAATTGCAGTCTAAGTTCAGGAACTGAAAAACTGAGACAGCAGTGCTGCTTCCCATGTGTGTTTGGCAAGATGGTCAGAAACTCTGCAAACATCCCCATGGTGCTGATGGTTCCTCTGGGGTGGGTAGTGAGTAGTTTTTGCTTGAAGCAACTGAAAGATCATAGAATCATAGAATGATTTGGGTTGGAAGGAATCTTTAAAGATCATCTAGTCCAACCTGCCTCCATGTTGTTCAAAGCCCTGTGCAGCCTGACTTTGAACACAACATTTCCGGGCAGCCTGTTCCAGTGTCTCATCACCCTCATCATAAAAAAGTTAGATAAATAACTAAAATTACTTAGAACTGTTCTGTATGTCCTCTTTAAAAAACACTGATAGTAGTTAATTTTGCTTTTAGGTTTAATTTAAGATCCTGATGTGCAGGGTCTTGTTTACTTTTCCAGAAAAATTTGAAGTAAGCCAGTATGAGGGAGCAGTAAGTGCTGATGGCTCCAGCAGGCAGGTGAGTCTGCAGCCAGGTGAGGGTGCCAAGAGGGCAGAAGCTGTCGAGCACTGACGAGCACTGCAGTCCCTGAGCAAGGACAACAGAGCATGTCTGGTGACAGTGACCAGGGTCAGCCTAGAGTCCAGTGATTGCCAGACAAGTCCGCAGGGATTAGGCAGATCTGAGGCCAGACCGGGAAGTCTGGTCAGAGGGTTGCAGTCATCAAAGTCCACAGGCATCCCTGCAGGGTGCCTTTGCCAAGGAGCAAAAATTGAGGTTTCTCCTGCAGCTCTTTGCCCTGATGGAGGTGCTCGGGCTGTGCTGTGTTCTGTGCTGGCTGTGGGCACAGACAGCCAAAGGCCTGGGCTGGGGAAGGGGCTGCTGAGCCCCCCAGGGCACTCAGGGCCCAGCAGCCAGATTGTCTCTCATGAGTCTGAAGACAGCACAGTTCTATGAGGAGCTCTTGGTCTGATCCTTTGACCGTGCCTGAGTTCACTGTCATGGATTTAAGACTTCTTGGGTTTTGGTTTTGTTTTGTTTCGTTTTCTCTCAGGGACCTTTTTATGTTGTATATTGGAATGGCGTAAATTATTTGGAGAAAAGCTCAGTTGCAGATGCTGACAAATCTGATTTTGAGACATATTTAACTTCTCTTTCTTCCTTAGGCTTAGGACAGCTTTCTGTTTCATTTTTTTAGATGTAAGCCATTTGAACTTTGGCTTTATTTTAAATGAGGTACTCGAACCTTCCTCTGATGTATTCAGTATCTGTATTACTTAGTTAATTCAGTATTATAATTCCTTCTTATGGAATCATCCTCATCTCTAGGCAGGAGCATCCTCACTCATTTATGAGGCTGTGAAAAGTATGCTTTACATCCAACTCAATGTTTCCCTTTGTTAACTGCAGTTATATTGCAGAAGAACATCCTTAACGAATGGGAAGTCTTCTATACTGAGGATACAAAAAAGTAAAATGATCAACCCAAGTCAGCCTTTACTTCTGGAAATCTGGACTGTTTTTCCAAAGACCAATTTTACATGTTTTGCATACATTTTACATACACTCCTCTCCAACTTGCCGTTTCTGTTTTACCATGAAATTATTCTGTATGCACATAGTTTTTGGGGTACTTTGTATTGTGGAAGGAAGATAAATTGCATATTTGAATTAAGGGACACCCCTACTGTCACCCAACATGTAAAAAGGCAAGAAGATCCTTACTGCTTCCATATTGATCTTAGTACTATAGATCTCTCCATATATTTTTAAAACTTCTTAAATATTTGCTTCTGAGAGAAATGTGCAATTTTATAAATTTTCCAGAGTGAGTCTGTTATGAAAAGGAAATTTAATATACTGAGACTCCCAAATCAAAGGACTACCCCTGTTCTAGTTTATTACTGCAAATCAAATGGTTTTCTGGTTTCTCCCCTCTGCATACACACCTCGAAGATTAAATGCATTAAGAGATTTGTAAAATCGTAGCATTACTGCTGCTGTTTGTTTTCTAGGAGTCAGTAGTAATGTGTAGCAGATCCCCGTGAATCTCTACACTGGTTTTTCTTTAATATCTAAGGAGTGTTTAGTGGTGCTAGTATGGAAGGTTGGGCTGCTGCAGTGTTTTAAAATATACTATTACATTAAAGAAATGCACAAGGCTTTGTGCCAGTTGGAAAAAAAAGCAGTGTCTCAATGTCCTCTCACTTTCTGTGTCAATGGAATAATATGTATTTTTTTATATAACAGTAAGAGCTTGTGTAGTTATTTCCAACCTTGCAGTTTTCAAATAACCAAGCTACTATTTCATTATATTGTTTGAGGTTAAAATATTTAATACTAACTTTATAATAATCTGAGATTTGGGGATATCTTTTAATATTTTTGTGTAAAGAATACTTTATATGGATCAACATGTGCCACTGTAAGTGAACACTTTTGATGCACACTGAGAAGTTACTGTAGTTAAAGTGACCTGTTTCCCGAAGTGCTGCTTTATGGGTTTTATACTTAAAAATTGTTAGTAGCTCATTTGGGCATTGAATTTTACAGCCAGAGTTGATTGAAAAGGGAGGAGGAGGAATTCAGAAGAAACAGTCCCCTCCTGTTACCGATCCTTAGTTGCATAAGGAGGTAATGTCTTCCCTTCATTCAGTGATGAAGTCAAACTAATCCTCTTGGGGACTAATTTCGCACAAAAACAACCTGCGGTTTTCAGTGGTGCCACTAGATGGGGATTTCCCTCGGATTCAGGGCCTGAAGGGCTTTGCTCTCCCCCTTTCACACACAAAAGTGCAGTAGTAATTATCAGTACACCATTTGATTAGACTGTAGGTTTTCAACGGATTTATAAAAAGCTTTTTAAAGCCTAATATCAAATCTATAATGACATTCCAACCTAATAAAAACAATGAAGCTTGAAATGTTGACAGCATGTATCTAGATGTTGGCTTGTAATTCCTTCCAAACAGATCTGTTGAGGCCCATGTGGGACCTAAATAACACAAAGAAGTAAATTTGCATATTTTACAGCAGGGGGAAAAAACAGAATGCAGAAACATGAATAATTAGGAGCACAAGCTTCATGCTATATTAATACTGTTGAAAAGCATGTGTTGATTGTATTCTGAAAGCCAGTAGTGATTTGGTTGAGTGAACTCAGCATCTCTTATGCAGATTAAAGGATCTGGGTTACAGAACAACTGAAATTCATTGTTTTGCTGTATAAAGAGGTATATTTCTTAAAGGAAATACTTTTATTTCCCTTGGATTCTGTACAGCACAGAGAATCTTGCTTTTTAATGCCTCATCAAAGTATGTTTTTGTTGACAAATGACTGTGCATTTCTTCATTTACTTGTACTCTAGATTTTAAAAACAGTCCTTTCATCCACAAATCAGATGTTAGTATATTTAACACTTTAATATACATGACCTACTTAGTTTTCATTCCACATAATTTCTCTCTTTTTTTTTTTTTTTTTTTCCTTTCTAGGGCTTAAGCCCCTGGAATATATTCATGATGCTTCCATGCTATGAATTTGATAATTTTTAAATTTGCAGAAATACCCTTCTCAAAATGTTAGCATACAGGCCATTTTTGAATCTGAATAATATGAGTGGTTGTGTTGGCTTGTGTTGATCGCAACATAAGATGTATACCATACTTTTTATGAAAGAAAAGGTTATTTACTTAAAAATGGTATATAGTATCAAAAGTGATTTATTATTTGCTTTGGCTGAATATTATCTTGCCCTTAGCTCACAACTTTCTCAAAAAGTTACCTGGTTTTGAACACGGACTCAAGGGAGGAGAAAAGAAAGAAGATGAAGACTTCTTGTTTAACTTGTACAGCAGTTTTAATCCTGGCAAGAAAAAAAGAAGTATGTGCTGCTGTATTAGAGAGCTTGGGGCTTTAAGAGACAAAAATGCATAGAACCAAACACTTTAAATCTCTCAATTAAGAATATCTTCTTAATTTTCATAACCAAAGGAAGAAAATGGTAAAATGTACTGGTCTTCTTAGAAGTTGATGCAATTGTAAGAGGTTAAAGAGGCATCTGGCAAAGGGTTGTTTTGAGGTCACACATGCATCTGGCAGTTTGCTGCCAGCCCTCTAAGAAAATATTGTTTGGAGTTACACTCCTGTTTTTCATATTAACTGCTTTCTGACTTGATGTATAATGGTCACTTTCTACGTATCGAAGTCCTCCAAGTGCTCCTGAGACATTTGGTCCTACTGATTTTAAGTCTTGCAAATACTGACAGAAATAGAATGTGCTCAAGTAAGAAAATCATTTTTTTGCTAGAAATTTATTCTCAGAAAAGATGAACACATTTCTTGGATGTGACTATTCTGCAATGATATATTTACATAGTCGATATAGTATTCTTTAACCTTTCTTATGGTAGGATGATCACTTTTGGCACCTGGGTTCTGACACTTTTGCTCCCATACATAGAAGTTCACTCTCTAGTAGCAGTGCCATAGTCTATTGGTCTATAGAGCATCCTTTAAACAATTTGAAGTTGAAATATAAGAAAGGAAAATACCTATCGCTTATTGTAAAACAGAGGAAAAATACCAAAATGTGGTATAAAAATATGGATTTTCAAGTGCTGGTTGTAAACTTTGTTTCCCAGAATATGCTGGTCATTAAGTCTCTTTTAGAATTAAAAGTTTCTTTTGCTTTTTGATGCAAAGAAAGTAGTTTGAAATGTGACAACATATTTTTAGCCCAAGTCTGATTTATCTATATATGGTGGACTTACAGCTAGAACCAACTGAAAAAGAAGAGGTGAAAAATGTGTTGCAGGAGTGCAAGTTGCTATTCTAGCAAGTGATAGATTCAGGCTGAAGTCCCTCTTTCAGCAATTTACAGCATACTTAGATGATCATTCCTTGCAAAGAGAGCCCTAGTCACTAGTTCATGCAATCACTGCCTCTCTGGTTGGAGTCATTCAGGCTTCTACAGATGTTACTCAGTGTTAATTTTCTCTGAGGGAAATACTATGTTGAACTGATTTTGCACACACCCCTCCCTATCTCCAGCAAATAAATGTTTTTGTGCATTTTTTTTCAGTGGAAGAAGAAAAATTAGCAAAGATACATTGTCTTATTTATTTTTAATTAGATATTATAAAGAAACTCAAGGAGATTATGTTTCACAAGTGCTTTAAGTCAGTCATGTCATAGGCCTCAATGTGAAATAGTAACGTAAGTGTAAGGCTTTTCCTTATAAAATGAAGGATGGCTTGTCACCTTGTGCATAAAGATGTGTTTTCTTTAGCTGCTCCTTCTTGGTATACTAGTTAAGTACCTTTCAGCCAGGACAAAGAAATTAAAGGATATAGGGGATTTATCCAAAACAAGTGCACTTGTTTTGCACTTCAGTGTTATTTCATCTGTTTCTGCCATAACACATCTTTGGAGCTTGCCAAAAATGTAACGTGCTTTCTGATCTCTGCTCACACAGCTGAATGATCTTCAGCTTTTACATGGTGCTTTTCCCCCACAAATGAGGGCTATGTGGACTCAGTTCTGAAATTAACTCTCTTCCTTCAGTCCAAAAGAAGCATTTGTTCACAGCATTGACCATATCTTGCTAGGGATATTATACAGTAATCATTATTTGTGACCATGATCACTTCACTTTGTGCTTTTTATATCTTTTAGTAAGTGATTATAGCACTATTTCCATTTTCTTGGGGATGTCCTTCTACATGATAGTAAAGAATAAAGAAGAATGCAAAGACCTCCTAGAAGTAGTGGGCTGTTTCATTTATGCAGTTTGTTTATCTGTTAGCACACACACCTTGCTGTTAGTACAGTTACCCGTATACATCACAGATTGTAATCCCAGCCTTAATTCCGTTTATTGTTTCTTCAATTTACACATGGTTGTTTGTTACAACAACTGTGTATAGGGCAAAAATTATAATGGATGGAAAGTCACTCAAAACCTTAAGTTGGTTTAACTGAGGAATATTGGTACAGTGTACACGTTTCTCTGTCTTTCCTCTTCCCAGAAGTGGAGATAAATATGAGACTTCAAATTCGTTCAGCAGGTGTATACAGTCTCTTCATTTCCTTCTTGTTTTTGTCAGGGCATCTAGGTGAAATTAGGGGAATATGAATTAGGTAAATATGGATTTGGTATTTTGTCTGTAAGAATACAAGTACAAACTGCAGAGAGAGCTCTCATAATTGGAAGTATTAAGTTATTGGTGGTGAGGCTCATTTGTTTTGGTGGTTTGTTTGGTTGGGTTTTTTGTGGGTTTTTGTTTGTTTGTTGTTTTTCTCTTTCAATTACTCCCAGATTAAAGATGAGGTTGGAGCATGTAGCTGCTATTAAACATGTGCAATATACTATTTTTTTCAGTTAAATTGAGCAAGCTTCTTTAAAATGATCTGAAGTCCCAGACCTTTCCTGGAACAAAACAAAACAAAATTATTTTTGCCGTTAGACCGTATAATTCTAAATCTCTTTCCACTGAGAGCTGTCTGGACCAGCAGTGTACTGCAGTTGTTCAGGAGTTTAGATCATAGTTTTCCTGTTCTAGGGTGAATGAGGGAGAGCAACAATTTAAAACCCACGAGATTAATTTTTGCCCTTCTTTCAGCTTGTATGAAACTTCAGGTTTTTTAAGAGGGAGGCAATGGAACTTTATGACTATTTTATTTTTCAATGGGAACTTGCCTACATAGTTTCTTATGAATTATTTCATCCTTAGGTCTTGCAGAAGGGCAGGGCTATGACTACAAAAGCATTAGAAAAGCTATTGTAGCAGAAAGCAACCAATATTATCTTTAAAACATGGATATTAAATACACATACCAATGCACCCTTCATTAAGAGGCAAAATTGTGGGGAGGATTTTTTTTTTTTGGCTGAAACTGTTTTCTTTTACTACCGCGCAAGTTATGTCAATACTGTTATAAAGAGATGCACAGAGAGCTTTTATTAGATTCATCCAGTTGAACATAAACTTCAGTTGGGTATATCAGCTCTTCTGAAAATTTACTTCTGCTTTGCCACTGAGTGAACCAGAGATGAGACTCAGGAAAGAACAAGTAGTATTTTCCAACTCATGCATTGTGTTTTTTAAAAATAGCAAAGAGTGAACCAAGAAGTAGAATTAAGCATCTCTGAAATTCAGGTTACAAAATCATATTTGCCTAAAATGACCCACTGCAAAAGCAGAGACCAGCAATAAGCTTGAATTCTTGGTATGCTCTGGAGCTGAAGTGTCTGAATCAAAGCACCATACTTCAAGCACTCTGTCCACTTGATTCAAAACCAACAGCTGAAGTTACAACATGTTCTTCTTGAAATATGTTTGGTGTGTACTTGTGCTTATTAAAGCATTCATCCGAAAAGCAGGAGACCTCAAATTTAGTTCTGCATAGGCTTAGTCCTGTCAGATGCACCTCTTCCAGCATGGAAAACTAAAAGTCCAGTGAGAGGACTTCCAGTGTTTATATTGGCTGCACAGCGGTGCTACTTTAATAATGCAAGATGTAGGAGCTTCTCAGACACTGCATTAATCATTGAACTTCGGTGGCCTGAGAGTAAGAAAATGGGAATACTGATCTCTACTCCCTAGCCTGTATGTGTTGTGGGTTTGTGCTTTTTTTTTCCTAAAATGAAATGACTGAAGGTTTAAAAAACAAAGCAGCATGAAGAGACAGAGTGTGTTGCCAACTTTCAGGCATCAGGCTCAGACTCGTTCTGATTTGTTTTACCTCAGTCCCAGGCAACCTTTCCTTTTCGGGTGAACCAGGTCCAGCTTCAAAAGGAGGGGGAGAAAGGTGCCCCAAGCAAATAATGTGTAGTTGACTGGGAGAGCTCTCAGTGGGAGCCAGGAGCCTAAATACCATCAGACTACAGGGACCAGATCTCAGATCCATTGTTTCTTGAGTGGGCCAGTTAAAGGGTGAGGTCAAAAGCAAGATCTGCTCTCCTTTTCCCTGGACATTAAGACAAGGGGAATGTGCCCATTGTGCCTGGAACATGCAGTGGGAGACACGAGGGTAAACAGGAATTAAACTGCTTCCCAATCAGATCCAGAACTCTGCTGCAGAAGTGACAGCTAATGAATTTAGATCCCTAATGCATTTTGTGGCTTCTAAGACAGCTGCTTTCTTAGATTATTGCTTCGAATATGCCTTTCCAGGCCTCCTACCCATTCTAATCTTGTTGATAGCAAGCTATGCATGCTGTGTGAAGATGATGAGTCGTGCTTTGTTATAATATGCTTTTCATTTTAAATAGCATAAGCAGCAGTCAAATTCTATACTTGCAAGTCTTTACTATTAGAGTAAATTACCTTTTTCGGAGGATTAAGAAACCGTTAAAAGAAAGAAGGGAGGAAACTCCAGCAAAATAATTGAGCATCATACTTTTGAGTGATATTCAACTTGTCACAGCTGTGAATGCATTCACTGTCCATCAAAATTTGAGTTGAAAAAGCGCTACTTTGTTGCTAAGTGTTGTGTTGCAGGAACAGCTGTTTGGTGGAAGAGGGTGCATTTTGTTTGTGCGTGTTCCTTCTGACAGCTTAGTGATCCAGTGGGCATGGACCTCCAGCCCCCCAGGAGGCTGGCAGTGCTGGCTGGTAAAACAAATGTGATCTTCTTCTATGTGAAATATTAGGATCACAGAATCACAGAATATGTTGAGTTGGAAGGATCCCAACAAAGTTCATCAAGCCCAAATCTTCGTCCTGCACAGAATCATCCCCAAGAGTCACACCATGTGCCTGAGAGTATCATCCAAATGTTCCTTGAACTCTGTCAGGCTTGGTGCTGTGACCACTTCCCTGGGGAGCCTGTCCCAGTGCCCAACCACCCTCTGGGTGAAGAACCTTTTTCTAATATCCAACCTAAACCTCCCCTCGCACAGCTTCAGGCCATTCCCTTGGGTCCTGTCGCTTGTTACCACAGAGAAGAGATCAGTGCCTGTCCCTCCTCTTCCCCTTACAAGGAAGTTGTAACTGCAGTGAGGTCTCCCCTCAGTCTCCTCTAGGATGAACAGACCAAGTGACCTCAGCTGCTCCTCATATGTCTTCCCCTCAAGGCCTTTTACCATCTTCATTGCCCTCCTTTGGACACTCTCTCACAGCTTAATATCTTTCTTATATTGTGGTGACCAAAACTGCGACAATATTCAAGGTGAGGCTGCCCCAGTGCAGTTGAATTTCATGTGGTTGGTGACTGCCCAGCCCTCTAATTTGTTGAGATCCCTCTGCAGGGTCTCCCTGCCTTCGAGGAAGTCAGCAGCTCCTCCCAGTTTTGTATCATCTGCAAACTTGCTTAGTATCCCTTCCAGTCCTGCTTCCAAGTAATTTATGAAGATGTTGAAGAGCATGGAACCCTGTGGAACCCCACTAGTGACAGGTTCCCAGTCTGATGCCACCCCATTCACTATTACCCTCTGTGCTTGATCCATGAGCCAATTGCTCACCCACCACATGATGTGTTTATCCATCTGTGTGCTGGACATTTTGTCCAGATGGATACTGTGAGAGACTGGATTGAAAGCTTTACTGAAATACAAAAAGATTACATCAACTGGCTTCCCTTGATGAACTAGATAAAGTAAAACCTTATCGTAAAAAAGCAAAACTTTAGTAAAAGCTGTCCAGCACATCCTGATTTTAGATTTGACTATAAAAAGTTACTGAGAAATTTAGATTAGAAAATGTTCTGTAAATTTTATTTGCCTGCATATTGCTTTTTTTAAAACCTGAAGCCCTCAGTAGTGCCAAGGAAGTTGGTTTAAGTTTGTTCAGGGCCATAGTGCAATAGTGTTTTTCTTCTCTTCATCCTTATACTCCTGAGCTAATTTGTCTTGCAGTGTTTGGGGTTTTTTATAGTCTTCTGTTTTAAAACAAAAAGGCAAAGCTATTTTTTTTATTTTTTAAAGACTCCCCTCCCCTCCAATTGCTCATTATATCTTTTACAGGTTAAGCAATACAGGCTCATACCTGCTTAATGTCAGCAGGTATCTTTCAGCTGCACATCTTACACACTGACCTTCGTAACAGATACTCTTGAGCAAGAAATGCTTTCCTTTCTAACTTCTGTTTGATGAATCAGATGTAAAGCTAAGGATGTCTATGTTATTTTTTGTGTTCTTATTTCAGAAGATGTGATGTGTGTAAGTGGTCTTGTCTACTACTTCCTTTCTCTCTTTTTTTCTACCCTCTCCTTTGGGTCAGTGAAACTTCTGAATCCTCTGGGTTTATATTTCTTTAAGTCTTCAGCACATTCCTGGCAGCATAAGCCATCTGTTTGCTTACATTCTGTAGCTAAAGTCAATGAACTTCTTGTGCGGGGAATGAATTATGAAGTTAAGACATTTCTGGTGAGAACATGTCTAGGCACTTTTGATCTTGACTCTGGAGATCAGGCTTAACATGGGGTGCAAATGAAAGCTCTCTGAGAGGCTCTTGTTTTAAACCCTCTGTTTTCATTCTACTACTGATGACGTTCCTCATGTAGATCCTCTGTTAACTTTGCCCGCTGGAGAGCAACCAACACTTAATTTTGTTGTCTGTCTGTGTGACTTAAAGTAGCATAAGTGCTCCGATGTGATACCTGCAGTGTTAAGGAGCAGTTGATTGATGTAGTGTTTTAGGAGTCCAGTCTGTTCTACCCTTTTGATAGGATTGAACCATGTGCTATGCTGACATGCTGCAAGCAGAAGATGATAGCTGGTGTCCTGTGGGGGTATTGTTTGACTTTTCCATTTAGCTTTACTTTTTGGCTGATACGCTTTTTATTACCGTGAAACCACCCAGAAGAACAGAACCAGTGTTGAAAAAAGCAGGCAGTTTTTGAGAGCTCAGGATTTTAGGTCTATTTTTTAAGATAACTAAATAGATAAATACTATATAAACTGCCTCCAGAAATTATCTGAAAGTCAGAACATAATGTTACATGGTCCTTTGTCCTTCTTTCTTCCCTCCAAAACAACAGCTTCTAACTGCAAACTCATGTTCTGAATTATAAATTCAATTATGTGTATGAAACCTAGTTGTGAAGTAGTGTGCAGCTAATCAGGATAAGTAATGTGACCCTCACTGCTTTGGAAACATGCTGAAATGCTAGTCAAGCAGAGGCAGAAATATCCTGAAGTCCATTTACTTTTGCCAGTTGTTAAAATCCTGTCTGGTTTTAGATATTTCTCACCTCTGATATATTTATGATCAAAAGACAGATAGAAGACTCTCAGCTTATAGATTTCATGGGCAAAAAGATGTCAAAAGGAAGAGCTTTCTATATTCTTACACTCCCCATATTCTAGTACAAAGTTATTTTTCTTCTTAAATGAAAAAATCTTATTTGTACATATTACTATAAACCCAAAAGCTAACTGTGGTGAAGTCTTTCTAAAGATGTGGTGAAGCAGCTCAGGAACAGTTTGTAGATTCCCTTGAAACCTTTTGTTTGGGGTCATGTCTGCGGCCTTCCTACTTTCCCAAGGTGGATTTATGTATACTTATTTTTGTTGATAAAACTAAGGTTCTTACCAGTGAGCATAATTCATGCTATAGTCATGGTGGAAGTGTTTGGAGGTTTTAGATCTTGATGTAAACTTTGTAAATAGATCAAATAAATACAGTTTGAAGAAACAGCATTGCAGATGGCGAGGGGGCTTAGTTATAGGGTTTTAGTTTATTGTAAACCGAATGTCTGGTTACCTTTTTTTTCCCTTTAAGTTCTCTCCCTCTTTTAGTATGGTAGGGTTAACTCTTGCCTTTTTTTCCCTGGCTTACACAAAGTAGCAGAAATACTGCACTGTGGAATTGATGCTTATGGAACACTACGGAAACTTCACTGCATGTGCACCAGCTGCTTTTGAACAAAATGTTTCTAGCAATCCATATGTATATGCTTTTCTATTGACAATGAATTACTTCTGAACAGTGGATTGAAAGAATAGCCTCAATTCAAATAAGTGTGTGCAGTGGAGATAAATTCAGTGTAGTATTAAAGTTGAAAAGATTCAAAGCTAAATGTGGAGTTAATAAGTAAAGCAGAGCTCCACAGTTCCTGAATTTTTCCTGTGATATCTTCCAGGGGGGATCTTCAAGCAGTCCAATAACAGGTATGCAGAGTAAAAAAAGGCTGAAAAAAGACTGAATAACTGGTTTGATCTCATAACACCATTTAATTCTTATATCCTGCTATTCTTCTTCACTGAGAAAATACCAAGATAGAGTCAGGTGTGTTAGTATCTCCCATGATCATTCCCTCTTGACAAAGAGGAATTTCAGGATGTTAAACATTGCACATGATGGAACCGCTGCAACTAAATCCACTGTTAATGGCTTAGAACATGAGAGGAAATGGGAGAGGCACCAAATATGTCTTTGATTTACCTTTGAACTAACTGATTTCAGGTGGCCTGTCTAGTAGGTTTGTTTGTTCATGTAAATTAGAGTGCCCTTTTGACCCCAAAGCTAACAAATTTTAAAATGAAGAGGTAGACAGATAGAAAAAGCATAACTCACCAAAGACATGATACAAAGTATTAGCTCTCCCTGTTCAAAATCCAGCTTCTGTTGTTCGTAAGACTAATATCTTACAGAAACCAATAGTTCTTGGCCAGGTTTCAGACACTTGGGGGAAACCATAGGTTATAATTATGCTTTAGAGCTTCTTTTAATTAAAAAAAAAGCTGAAAGTTGATGACGTATTTTGGATGTAGCTGTCTGTGCATTTGCAATATAGGGGGAAATACAATCAGTTCAGCGTAGCTGAATTACTATGAATAGTTCTAGAAGATACCTTCATTTCCTCTGCATATTTATTTTTGTCATATGCCTTACTGACTGTAAGGCATGATGTAACCAAAAGTTGGGTGTTGTATTTCTGTTTTAAAAATGCAGAGTTAAAACACAGAGCAGTGTCCATATATGAGAAACATAACAATAAAATACAACCCATCTTATAAAAATGCTTTGGGCATGTTTTTCTCATTTTTTTTGGAGGTAAAATGTTTAATTATTGCAGGTAACAGTGATGAAAGCAAGAATGCAATATGTTTTTGTGCTAAACCCATTAAACGTTATGTTGACAACCAATGGTACATTTCTGAGTTAAGAGGAGAAATTATAGATTTCAGTCCTCATTTTTGTCCTTCTAGTAGAAACTAATTAGATAAAAATTATTTTACAATATTAGTAAATATTCATTTCTAGATGAAAAAGTTGAAATTTTAAATAGGCTAATTATGCTTTCTATGACCATCATCATCTGCTAAACTAGTATGGCTTGCCCACTTCTAACTAGGCATGAAAATTATATATTTTATTGATCAGATAAGTGCAGGCTGCAATAACACACAATGCATAAGGTATCTGAAAGGAAAAGCACCTTTCAAAAGAACTCATTTCATTAGGAGCAAACCCCATACCACCTGCTCTCCTATGGCTTTACTACTGTTCACTGGCCTTAGCCCCTCTCCCTTACCCTCCTTCAGTCCCATCCCTTCTCCCACGGATCTCTCATTTCATGGGGTTTGGCAAGGAACGGCACTTCTGAGACTCGCTGGTGTGCTGGCCCAAAGCCATGTAGCCAGGACATAGGATGGTGGCCACCCTCAGATCAGCCTCATGGAGCACTTGGCTCTGGGCTGCTGGTGGGTGACAGCTGACTTGAGAGGCTGCTCACAGCCCTGAAGGCCTTGGTTGAGCTGATCTGGTTTAGCAGCTCTGTTTTAAGGACTTGGTGGAAGCTTAATTGACACAGGTCAATGATCATGAAAATTATTAATGAATAACAAAGGGAAACCCACATGCCATCCAACTGCAGAAGCCTTTTTTTTTTAGAAGTCTTAGCAGTGTACTGCTTGAAGATTTAAAAATTATTTTTTTCTGCCCTTTAGCTGTGAAAAGGTAGGCGTTGTTATTATAAACTAACTTTTTCTTTTAGAAACATTTTTCAACCTTTCAAAAATCTTTTCCTCTGTTGTAACTATTATATAAAACTTTATTAAAAGTTGAAAAGTCTCAGAATTTCATGCCAACTTGCTGCTATCTTTGCTTTCAAAACTGGGTAGTTCAGCAAGGACTTCTTTTATTGGTATAACAGTAGCATGTATGTATACAAGACTTGGTAGATTGGTTTTACATTTACAAAATCTCAAGTAGCTGTAGCTTAGTTTGTTTCACAAACACAACCAAAGTACTGTGATAGTGGATTGATACTAATTATTTTGGGTTTTTTGATTTATACTATTTTTATCCTTTATTTGGAATTATTTTACATTACTGTCTAAACTCTGCTGAGTTTTACTCCAAACTTAGTTTGTTGTTTTGTTCTGTGTGATTTTGTTGGTTTTGCTAAATAAAGGGTAGTCAAGTCTATACTTGCCTTGTTACTAAGAAAGTAACTTTCAGGAGAGCTGCAAAAAGGTTACTCTTGTGGAAAACATTAGCTCTGATTTTGTGGAAAAAATTAGCACTAATTGTTCCCAGGGACTTGATTTTCCCTGTTCTACATGGCAAGTAGGTTTTCCATCATTTGTGCCTGTGCCAGGGAAAGATGACAAGCCATCTAGCCATATAAAAGCTGGGTGTTAAGGGATGTGCCTTCCTGTTATGAAACTTGCTGCAATCCCCAAATTCAAAGTAGATGAGAATGTGTGCAAGGCATCGAGAACAGTGGAACAAGAGGGTAGGCACTGAAATAAATGTGCTGGAATGTATATTGATCAGGGTGACTCTCTGCTGAAATAAAGCTATGAACTTTGCTGTCCCTAAAAACATCTTATTAGGTGAGTTCAAAACCTGTCACTGGTGAGTTTATTCGTTTGAGTAGAAACATATAGGCAACCTGTCTGAGAACAACCATATGCCACAAACTGACCTAAGGGTCTGATAAGCCAATGATGTTTCACAAATGTATCTTGCCATAAAAAAAAGTTGCTAAGTTGCTTAACTTTGCAAATATCTATGCTAACTACATACCTGGATGGTTGGATATCTCAAATGACGATCCTTTAAATAGGAGGAAAGGCAAGTATATAAGAGAAACATTAAATAAATAAATTTAAAAAAACAAACCAAAAAGCATGGGTTTTTAGGAATCCCATAAATTATGAGAAGGATGCTACTGCATTGTTCCTGAGAACAAATGTTACTGCTTGGAATTGTAGTGAAGGTGATTGAGAATAGATTAATAAAGTATGATACCTAGTAGAAGAAAGAAGTCAAGTTTGCAGAGGTATTTTTTGATATCTTCAGAGGCACCTAACTATTAAAGCCAAGCATCATCCAAAGAAAGTAGATCCCTAAATTGATGGGCATTGTTGGAGAAAATACTGACATAATGTCTTTAAGTATACAAATGCATTTTTCCACAATTAATTTAGTACATGTGCTGTGTCCCACAGTGAATTCAGATTGGTGAAGGTTGAGAAACTTACTCCAGTGCCAGTACAAAAGATGTCTGATTATCAGCAGACTCAGATGAAGTTAGAACATTGTCTAAGGCTGCAAAAAAAATCTGTCAGTCTCCAAAAAAAAGTAGTCATCATCTGTACTTCTGCTTTATGGGCAGACTCATCTTTTTTCTCCTTCCTCTGTGTTGACCAAGGTAGCTTTCACTAAGAATTACAAACTCTTGATATGATTAGGTAGTTTTAGAATGTGAAACAATTTTGTATATTCAACATGTTGAGGTAAAGTGTTTAATATTTTCTATAGATAGTACCTTCAAAGTTAATTTTAGTAAAATGTAAGTACTTAAGAATTCCCAAGTGCTGAACAAAGCAGTTGTCACCCTGAAAGTTTACAGTGGCAAGTTTTAGCTTGCACTAACTCAGACTGGGGAGCAGACATACCTTTTAGTTTCTGTTCACAATGGTGACTTGTGAGAATGAAACAGAGCACTTGGTAGTAGAACTGGTTTGACACTGAAATAGTTCATCCATGTACTTTGTCTTTATTGCTATATTCCTTTTTACTGTGTAAACAATGCTAAATTTGAGAGACCTAGAAAATATAGAATAGAAGCACGTAGATATTTTTCCTGTAAATTAAAATGTGCCTGTAGTTGAGACTTAATATCAAGTGTGCCACCCACACTTTGAAAGCAGATTTTTGGAAATAGCTGAGTAAGTGCAGAGCAAATGCCAGACAGTTGTCCGTGTCCTGAAATCTTTGTACAGAATTTGGAGGGAAAGCAATTCAAGGAAATGCCCAGTATAAAAGTGAGGGAGCTGCAGTAATCCATGAGATGGCTTGTGTTGAGTAGGTCTAGAAGGTTGAGTGTAGGTCTGGCATTGAGAGCTTCTCTTGGCTCTGCTGACTGAAGCTTTTTTTTGGTGTCAGCCAGGAAAGGTTGACTGAGTTGTCTTTCACTGTCGTTATGCATTTCAGTTGATAGTAACTATGGCAATAGGATGGTGTTTTGGCATCTTTTAGAGAATGTGAGAAAGTCTGTGAGGCATGCTGGGTCTGTATGCTCTCATGTGTTATTGATCCAGATTGCACATCATAGGTCTCTAATAATTACAGATAGTCTTTCATACCTTGTTCCATTTCATCCTGGCCAAGTACAAAAGGAAGTCTCATTCTGTTTTCCATTGCACAGCAGGTAAGTGCAGAGAAATCTGTGCATATGTGTTAAAATTGGGGGGTTTAAGTGTTAATGAGTACCAGAGCAAGTTACACCTACCAATTTGGCCACATGCTGGTCACACTGATGTCTCAGAAACCACTTACTCTGGGTGGTCATGCTGGTTTTTCCTGCTGGTGCATCTGGAGTGAGGGTTTCCTAATAATTGGAAGATGAATGGAGTCATGTTAATATTCTAGATGGTTAATTTCTAGGTGGAGTAGTTTCCCCTCTCTGTACACAGTCCACCAGAGGGAGATGAACACCAAAATTTGCAGGAAGAGGAGTGGGGCATGCCAGCAGAGTTTTGGCTAGGCCAGCCTTTTGCACCTGAGAGTACAAAACTGTGTTGACACCCTTGTGTGTCAGAATCAAGACTGGAGTGGTGGGTTGTTTCTTGTACTCTTGAACCAAGGCCATCACGGTATTTTTAACTTTTTTGCTACCATACCGTTGCCTCAGTAAAACCATGTAGGAAAGAGAATGGAAGTGATACTCCTATGGGTTTTCTTAAACTTTCTGCCTGGATGGCCTTTGGATTTTGTGATTGATTTAACTCTAAGTTATGTCTTCGGTATGTCTGATCTGTATGGATGAGTCCAGACAGTTTCCTAGTTATTTTGCCTGAATTTGGGAGGTTGTCTGGACATGGGACTTTTGTAATTTTTAATATGCCACAGTGTTGATCTGTGCCTGAGCTGATGACCCGCTGAGGGGAAAGGTTTGATTACCGTGGTGCAAGTGACTCAGTAATGGAGCTCCATTGTCTGGGCTGGAGCTGCCTCAGCTCCTGCCTGTGTTAGAAGGGTTGGCAAAGGAGTTTGTCTGTCAGCATATAGCTGTATAGGCACATCTTAAGTCTCAAGGGCAGGTGTGTTACTCATTCCTGCCTGGAAACTGATTGATATAAAAGTTTCTTGAGATGAGGTGGTTCTTTAGGGTCAAGAGCCAAATAGAACTGAAAAATACTTAATTTTTGACTAGTGGCTGCTACAGAAATTATACTACAACTTTCTTTACAGTGTCAGTCCAGTAAAATGTAACACAGAGAGGCTATAATTGAACTAAGGTCATATGTTTTACAGTCTTTTGAGCATGTAAGTCCTATTAAATGCCTTTTTTGGGCATCAGTCTTGTTCCAAACATGTTAGCTTATTAAGTTTTCTTAAATCTCTTGTCAACCGGTATCATTTTCCCTGGAATGACTGTTTTTAGTCAAGAATTTGAATTGAAATTGGCAAGTTTCCTTCAAGTTTAATATCTAAGTCAAACAATTTTAAGAGTTTGTCATTCTTAAATGGCATATGTCATGATAAACTTTTTTCCTTTAGTTATGTGTTCCATCTTTAGAAACTGAAAGCAAGTTGTGCTTTTCGAGTGGGTTTTTTATTGCATCTTATCATTAATCAAATTATTAGAAGACATAGTTTGATTTTTATCATGTACCATTTCTTTTCCTGTGCATTAGTAAACTGAAGAAATGGGCAAAAAATTTAGATGTAGATTCTAACTCATTATACATCTCTTTTTTTAATGGTAGATCCTGCACATTATCAAGGCCCACTATAGTGTGTTGCAGAGCAGTGTATCTGTGTGCCTCTTCCCCTTCTTATTTGCTTACCTGGAATCCGCTTGTTTTATTTTAACAATGTCAACGTCTCCAGATAAATAGATTGTCCAGAATAGAATAGAATAGAAATTAACATCTGATGATGTACAGACTTGCCTTGATTTTTCTTCAAGGATATGTTCAGCACTTCCTTAAAAAAAAAAAGTCACATTTATATTTTATGGCTGAATGTACTGGGTATGCAAACTTCCTTGAAAAGACTGTGTTTCTCCTGCTATGTGATTCTGATACCAGGGTACAACTATATTTGATTTTTACAGATGTGTCTATGGTGTTCAAAATACAAGCTGATTGTGGGGTACCTAGGAATATTTCACCATAGATGCTGTCATGTTCTTTAAAGCATATTTTTAACAGTGTTAACATTAAGACTAAGTAATTTCCATTTTATATTGATCTAAAAGTGTTTCATATTAGTAACTGACAACAAAAAAAGAAAATTCAGGTTTGAGGGAGGACAGTGTTTCCCCCACCACTACATAGTGTTTAACATAGCACAGCAAAATTAGCCAGGTTGTCAGGGCTTGATGTAGAAAACTTATGAGAAGTTTTCCATTAACTGGAAAGTCTTGTAGATGTCAACTTTAAAGGTAAAATAATTAAAGTTGTATAAAACATGTCGTAAATAGTTGTCAGGTGTATTTACATTTGATTTTTGCCATAGCATTTCTGGTCAACTGCTGACTTTAGGAAAGCCTGTAAAATTGCAGATGTGGAATATTTTGAAAGACTTCTTTGGGGTTTGAATTTTTGTTTTCTTTGTTTGCTTAAGAGATATGTTCTTTGACAAATAGCACAGATCTGCTCCAGTTTATCTGTAATAGTTAAATGTGTGTTTGCTAAATATCTTGTCTGATTCTTTGCTGTTTATTTGATATCAAGGACCACATTATCAGTTTGGAAGGTATGGAGGAATCCAGGCTCTTGCCAATGATTATTTCCCTCTTACACTTGTATGCTGATTAGTGAGTTTGATGTTTTGGGGGATTTTTATTGTTAATTTATATGGTAAACCACATTAGTTTTCCACTACATCCTGTGATAAGCGTGTTTAGCTAGTGAAGATCTTCATCCTTGATCTTTTTCTTTCACTTTTGTGTTCAGCTGCCCCTGAATAACATACTAAAAATAAACTAAATTTACTGAAGTAGTTTGTTGACATTTGTATTCAGTGAGTCATTGTAGTGTGTTGCTATATGTTTAAGATCTATTTTGGCTTTTAATAATGCATCCATGTGGTGTACTCTTGAAAACAAGTAATTGAATGTTGAAAATTCTGATTTCTGTCATATTAATTTACTGAAGTCCAAATCTCTGTAAAATATTAAACTTAGTAGCTGTCTATTGTCTCAATATATCAGGACTCAGCTACAGTGCATTCTTATCACAGTAAAAGCTCAACATTCATATCAGCAATAACATGGATGGTTTCAGTGACCCCATAGAGACTTTGTAGTAGACTAAACAGGAATTGTCATTGTTGTATGACAATTAGGGACACTTTTGGTACTTTATGAGAATTGGGCATCTAGAATCTAGACTTCAGCTAATTAATTTCAAATGAAGCAAATGAGAGACCTGTTATAAGACCTGTGGGGTTTTTTAAATAAGATTTTTGTGCGTGCAGTAATAAACTTTCTGTAAAAGGATTGTAGGGCTGATAGAGGGGTTATATAGAGAAAATCAGTACATCATTTGCCAAATAACATATATGACAATTGATATAAATTTCTATATAGCATTTACTATTCTCCATGACATTTGCTGTCTTGCATGCTGTTTTGGGATAAGTTGGCAGATAGTTTTTGTTAGTCCATGGTTCCATGGATGCCTCTGTGTGTATCCCCTGAAAAGTGGCAGCCACATATATTCCATTTGCCAGCATTGCTGGTGTGGCTGCACACAAGTTGGATCAGGGAACTGATCAGCTAAGTCAGGCACACATTGAGTGTCTGGCCTGAGGGTGATGATGTAGTCTGGCTGGGATAGGGATGCGGGTGGAGAGAGAGAGGGGATTTCAGCTGCAACTTGCACTTAATGTTGGTGAGATTGATTGTGAAACCTGCCCTCAAAGTAAACCTATAGACCATACTTACTACATTTTTATAAACAAACATGCAATGAAGAAAATCTGGTGCTTCTTATAATTATTACAGTTCTGTGAATTTCCATAGTCAAAGTTGCTCTTTTTCACAAGTATGAATCAGAAAATGTGTGTAGGCAGTGCAAGGGAGACTTATTTTCAGTAGTAGTCCTTTTTCTGAAAACGAGTCACTCTTAAAAAAGCATTAAAAAAAAAGCAACTAGAGATATATTAGAATTAAGTGGACAATATACTTAACATAAATGAAAAATCAGTTTAAGTTAGTGTATAATGACTATATTGATTCCACTAACATAGTTATTCAGTAGTTAGCTCTCTTAATGATCTGGCCTGCTGCTCATAGTGAATTTCTTTGTTTTGGTATTACCCAGCTAGATGTGTCAGGTTATATCAGTGAGGAGGTAGAGACCATGATACATCTATATGCACATTTCTGAGGGATTTTTGAGTCCATCAGAGGCTTGGTCAGAATTTTCTGTGGGTGAAAAATTCTGTATTTCACAACTTTGTTTAAAATCACGCAAATGGAGCAGATTCTTAAACATCAATGAAGATGTATGTGTTAATGCACTTTTTATATGCCTGGTATTATACCTCTGTTTGCAGTTGGCATGTTTTGAAGAATGTTAAATAAGTATTTTGGGATTTTTTTCAAAACAAAAAATATTGTCTCGGTTGTCTAGTTAGTTGATTGTAACTTCCTGCTAAATGATAGGTAGTTTACAAATCTGTTTTTACCAAAAAGTTCTTTTAAACACAGCAAAAATAATTTATTTCTTAAAACTTGAAAATCAGATTTTTTTTCTATCTGTTTGACAGATAGAGAATGTACAGTTTTAACTGAATGATATAAAGATTTGGGCTTTGATCTAGCCTTACATATGAGATGTCAGCATTCACAAAGCATGGGACTAGGTGCATGGCAAATAGCATTTTCATGTGTTGTCATTGCTCACTAACCTAAAGAAATCAGGCAGATACTGACACTGTAGCTTTAATCTGGCTCAGACATGCTTTACAAGACTATATTAGTATGTCAAGAATTAAATCTCACTTTGAGAAATACATGTGCATTAGAAGTCTGTAACCAGTTCCACTTTCAAACAGTGAACACTTTCAAATGAAGGAAACTGCAGAATGAAAGAAAAATCAACTCCACTTTACTGAATAAACAATTTTCTCATAGAGCATTGCTCAAGTAATAAGTCTTCATATTTACCAAACTTCCATGTAATAGAAATAGATGTCCAGCTGATAAGAGTTTGTTTTTATAGCTCCATTTATGGCCCTATCACTACCCACAGAACCTGGAATGTAATAAATGACTCCCAGAAGTAGATCAACTAAATTACAGTTTAATGCAATAGTGCTGGGTATGGTGGAGGAGTGATTACACTATGCTGGATCACTCCTGGCTACTCATTAGAGGAAGGGACATTGGATTATTTCCTAAGCATCTAGTTCTGAAGTCCCTGCTGAAGCAACATGGGGTTTTTTTGGGTGGAAGGGGAACGAGAGTTTTATTGTGTTAGTACAGGGACTATAGCTTGAAAAGAAACATTCCATTAAAGGGAAATACAAGGTAAAAACTGGCTTAATTTCTCCTTTGGACAAAACCATGTTAAAGGCCAAAGCAAGACATTTTTCACTTTAGGGATGAAATGAAAAAAGTTATACATTGCTTTCAGAAAATTGCAGCTGCAGTTACTTATTTTTTTTCATCCTGTCCCTTTAGTCTTTGTAATAAAAGCTACATTTCACCTCTGATTTAAGCAATATCATAGTAGTAAAGTGCATAATTCCTGTTTGGTAATAACTTTGTTTTGTTTAGTAGCCAACTTTATGATGCAGTATTATGGAAAATGTCTCTGTACCAAAAATTTGTCATCTGACAGATAGATAGACAGATAGACAGAGTTGCACAAATCAAAAAAATATGGAAGATTTTGAAAATTTTTTTCTTTTCTGAAAATAAAATTTGGGTGGTTGTTGCAAAATGGCAACCTGGTGCACATGTTCCAGGGAGCAGAATTTTGGGGATTGTCTTGAAAACTCTTACAAATTGTTTTGTAATTTTTCCCACACATGAATGACTAATGGCATCTGGGAGTTCATCAGAGAAACCAGCTGATGTTATCTTTATGGGTACACTGGAAAAGAAAAACAGCAGCAACATAAATGGTGAAGGAGCTAATGTGGAAAGAGTTGTAGTGAGGTGTAGAGTTAAAAGAGCTCGGAATGATTTTTCAGCAGTAATTTGGCAATATAGTTATCTGGAGCAAATCTTTGTGATGGTAGCTAAAACGATGCCCACTCCACACACAGGGACAACTTTTAGAGACTAGCAGTAGCTACAAATTTTTGTGCATTACAGAGAGACATCTTAATTATAGCATTACTGTATTAACTGATGCAGTGAGTTCCCAGCCATCATGGGTTTAAGACCAGTTTCATCAACCTGACTGTCATCTCAGCAAAAGGTTTGAGACCTGCACTGGCTTTATATTATCATGCCCCAGGTGAGCATATGCTTGAGTTTTGAATACTGTTTTTTCTAGTCATCCATTGTATTCAGGCCATTACTACTTTTTAAAGTACAGCAAACTCAATTCATTACTTTTTAAAGCACAGGAAACTTATTTAGTTGCAAGGGTTGTTGTTAATTTTTTGGCAAGTCACAGTCACAGTATTTCCTAGTGCAAATAGCCCTAGCATTTTGCTTTGAAAAGAGATGAACATCAGTATGGTCTCTTCTGCTGGCTCCTCCTCGGGGTTGGTGAAGCAGCTGTGGGGAAGGGGCTGCTTGAGCTGCCCCAACTGGTATCACAAATCCTTACTGCAATAACATGCAAGACTCTATTTGAGGTTTTGACCAGGTGGTGTCAGTTATGGAACCAAGAAGCAAAGTCAGGAAATACAGAAGTTAAGGCTTGGTTACACTGTGTTAACTGTGTATCCATACACATATTAACGGCTCTAATTAATGACAACAGCCTATTTTAAAAATTATCTTTGCCTTATGCTCTGGATTCTTTGCTCTAATGTCTTTGAACTTAAAATTGCAGAAATTTAATTGAATTTGCCTCGTGTTTCAAAAGCAGACTAGTCTTTGAATTTTTAGTTCAGATTTTCTCTCCCTGAACAACAGTGTTTGGGAACATTGCATATTATATTGAAAGCTTCTGTATTTCTCCTCTGCCTCTCAAAGGAAATGTTGAACAGTTGTTACTCTGAGATAACTTGATCTCAGTAACTGGTGTAGTTTGTCTTTCAGAATTATTTTTTGATTCATTTATGTTTTATTTTACATACTTTGTATGCTTGTTTGGTAAAATGCCTTTAGGTGGAACAACTTTTGTACGCAGAGGTAATATCTCCTACTAACCAAGAGTATTGTTAGACAAAACATAGACTATTTATTCTGGTAGTTGTATGAAACTGTATATGGGAATATTAAGAGGGCATGATGGCTGTTTTCCCCCTTCGCTCCTTCTTGACCACCATTTTACATTTAACACAATCTACTACTTGGGTTCTCCAGCAGGTTAGGCTCCTTTTTTTGGTGAGATAAATAGACATAATTGTTATTATCCCAACTAGGGGTCCATTGTATTGTTACTGGGCCCAAAGCAAAGCATGTCCTTACACTGGCAAGTTGAGCTTATTTAAAGTGCCAGCCCAATTTAACTTTTCTTGCACTCACACTAAATGCAGCACTTGTTTTTGTGTTGTTTCCAAGCCAATTATTCGCATACATTTAAAAAGCAATCAGATCTGGTCTGTTAGGTCAAGATAATATGAACATAAATGCACATTCTTACAAATAAGCTGCCCTAAAATATAAAGTAGAAAAACAAATGTAGTGTGAAATGCTATGTAAAATGCAGTCATGGCATAATTAGCAAAGGACAGTAGAAATACTGTTTTGTTAGGACTTGAATAGTAACAGTCAATTAATTTCTCACAACGGGAAACAGCAAAGCATTTAACTAAGAAACATCATCTGCTTTTCCGGCATAAAGTCTGTACAAAGAATCACAAAACTGAGGCAATTAATAGTTCATAAGTCATGAATGAAAAAAAAATAGAAGGGACTGACTTTATATTTCTTTGCAAAGAAATCTATCTCTGTACATTTTAATAATTGATGGATTTAATTTTTTAAACAAGATATGAATGATGTTCTTTTATATAAAACAAGCACATGCAACACACAAATAACACGTGCAATGTAATTGTAGGCTTGATAACCAAGGCATAGCCATCATTATTCAAACTAACTGTACAAAACTCAAATTATCAGTTCAAAGTTAGCTAGTAAGGATATGATTAATGTTTCTTCCCTTCCTTTTCCTCAGTACCAGAATAATGGAAGTGATCTAAGTTGGATAAACAGAGGGGCGCAGCAGCATTGTGTTAGATGCAAAGAGAAAGTAGTTCTAACCAAATTGAGAGCTCAAGCTCTTATAATAAAGTCGTATCTTGTGCCAAAACATTTAACACTTCTACTGAAATACCTTGAAGTGCCCCCAGAAAGCTTTGGTAACCATGTAAACTCACTAGGCTCCAATTCAGGTACTTTCATTGAATTTTTTGTATTGGATTATGTGGATGTCAGTAATAAGCCAGTTTTCAGTATATAGACAGTAGAAGCTTTCTCCTCCTATAGTAGCCTTGATCTTGCATCACTAAAGGTAGTTACTTTTCATAGGATCAGGATCAAACCCCATGAGAGGATACAAGGATATTTTAAGGGTAACACAATGAAGGGAAGAAATAACATTATCTGGAAATGTTCTGTTATCTGGAATTTCTGGCTCACTTCTCTGCAGCTTTTCCAAACATCACATGTCAGGGCAGTTGGGAAAGGTACAACTTTCCATTTAGTTCCCCAGAGTATGTAGGGGTCTGCTTAGCCATTTTTTGAATTGGGGTTATTTTGAGAGAGGCTGATGCCAAATAGACATTCAGTAGACTTCTAATAGCTGTGCTGTGTTGACTAGTGATACTGTGAGTTTTGATGGTGCTACTTTTACTCTTGTTTACTTAGTATTTTGAATGCCCTATTACAAACTTGATGTTACACCCCTGGTTATTTGGAAAAAAAACCTCAAATCCTTCCCTCTTCTCTTTCCTCACCCAAAAAGTAAAAAGAGAAAAAAAAGAAAAAAAAGAAGGAAACTATTTACCCTCATTTAAAATAGAGAGAAGAAGGCTAATGAAAATCAATTCCAGAAACAGTGGATAAGGAGGGAACAGGGAAGGGGGAGAACAACTTGACTCTACTTTGCCTATTTTACCCACAGAGCAATGTTGCCAACAAGAATATGGACTTGATGGAAATTAAATAAAGTGATCCTATGCAGAGCACAAAAAAAAGCAAAATGAATGTCTGAGTTGGTGGTTTTTTCAAGGTTTTTTATATCTGCTTCTGGGCCAATGCAGCAACACCATATTCATTAGACATGGCAATCCAGTCCAACAGTCATATATGGAGTGTAATATGCTTAATGTGGTGGGGCTGCGGTCCGATACGTGCATACAGATGTTGTCCAGCAGTTAATGTTTAACTTCACTGGTTTGTCTTTGGTTTGCATGTCTCCACGGTTTTTTTCTTCTGCAGTGTTTAAAACATTTGTCCACTGTAGAAGTACTTTAGGTGTAATAGTGATAAGCAATGGCAACGTCTTTGAAACAGAGAATGCCCCAAAACACTTGATTCAGCATACAGGCTGAAAAAGTACTAGTATCTCGAGACACTGTGGAGTCAAAGGCAAATGAAATTTAGGGTATACACAATGTGACATTTTGTACTAAATCCCAGACTGCAATTTAAAAAAGTAATTTGGATTCTATTGGACCTGCATAAAATGTTTTTTTTTTCCCTACTTCATTTTCAGCAGAGCTCTAATAGTGGGGTTTTTTTCTCTGTGGGGATACTACTGTACCATGGCAGTTTTAAAATGCCAGCAGCTTCTGCTGCAGACAGTTTTAAAGAAACATTGTACTTGTGAATGAATTTGAAGAATTTGAAAACAACCCTTCATATATGTCCCTGGAAATACCCATCACAAATATTTCATATAAAATAGCTGACTTCCACTGCCAAAGACATGATGCTTCTTGATTGGCATATTTGCATGTTAAAACTTTCTGCTATAAACAGTATTGCATTCTGTGTGATAAGTGATGAAATTTTAGAGCTCAGTGAATTGCTGATTTTTAGTTGATCTGCAATAAATGTCAATTGGTGTTCACACACCCATGTTCTGAGGCACAGTCTAGTACTAGCTTCAAAGGCCATTCTTATAACACCCTTCTGTTAAAAAAAAAGAGGAGAGAGAATTTATGATTAATGGGAGAATAATCTCATGGGGCTTTGCCCAAGAGGCTTCCATTTAAGGTTCAGATAGGACTGATGAGTTCATTTAACAGATCTCTTTGACTGCAAGGGGCTGGCTGCTTCTCCTCTGCACCTGAGTCAGTCTAGCCATTTGTCTGATTTCTTGATGATTTGATTCATTTCACTAAGCTTGTGAAAAACAAGTCACCCATCCACGCACGCACACACACATGCTTTGGGATTTCCTGCCTGCTTAATAACCTGAACTGTCTCACTGAAGTATCAGATGAACAGCAGAGACAGTTTGAAGGACCAGCTCCCTTAGTGAAGTCTTACCGTGGTGTAGCTGTCTTAAAACTACAGGCTAGGGATGACTGCATGGTACATAATTTATAAGAAACAGAATCATGTTACTTCAGGTAAATGTTCTGTAAAACCAGTGGAGATACCACTCAGAGGTCATGTGTGTTGAGTTGCAGTAAAAGCACAGACTTTCTACTGCTGTTGAGCAAATATTTGAGCAAAGGTGGAAAGTACTAATGAGAGTGTAAAAAGGAAGTGGCATAACTGGGAGATAAAAACACACAGGAGGGATCAATGAAGAGCAAAATAAGACAGAAGGTATTGAATGAGAGGGTGGCTTTTTTGTCCCACTAACAACAGCCATCAAAGGCAAATGTTACCATCAAAAGAAGCTGATTTAAGCTGTGTCTCACAGTCCAAAGGAACATGGTCTTTACCTTAACTTTTGCATGGGACTAAGCAGCAATGCTGTACATTTTTCTGCTGCATGATAAATATAGAAACATTTAAAAAAAAAATTTAGCCCTTTCAAATCTAGTAGCTTCCTGTTTGCATTGCTTCATTAATGACTGAGGAGACTTGAAGCATAAATTGATCACTGAACATTTTTTATTAGTTATATGGGACCTTGCAGGCAGTACATTGCTGTTTCTATGTACTCGTTACTTTAACTTCTCTAATTTTTAAGATGTGCATGTGGTAAAACCAGCCCTTGCCAGTTCTCTGAAATGCTGCAGATTTAGTGAGAAATATAAACCAAAGTGCAGAAGCAACTTGGCCACTAATCTAATGCTGGAGAAAGGAGGTCACTGTGCAAACTGGGTGATGAGTGTCTTTGTGAAATTTGGAAGTGAAGGCCTGTCCAGAGTGATGACTCACATGACATACACCAACCAAAGTCTTCACATGCAAGCTGGATTGCAAAGGCACTGTGCTTTTGCTTTCCTCCACTTCCCCAGTATGTCAGAGAGTTCAGCCTCTCAGTCTGGTCTTCAGCTCTTTAGCTCCCACTCACAGGGCCTATTTCTAGAGTTAATTACCTTTTCAGAACAAACGTGTAAATACTGCCTAGAAAAATCCCACAACTCTATCACCTTACCATTGTGCAATATGGAAAATGTTCCACCTCACTAAGAAGAAATTGGTGATCCTTTGCTGTATATATCCATTTATTAATAATATTAGTGTGGTACGACTGAAGCTTATCTATTGCCTCTTGAAATTATCTCATTCTTTCAGTTGTCCACACTAAAAAGGCCTTTTTTACTAAGAGTTTTATAATGGAAAACCATGTCGTAGCCTTTGAATGTTGTGGTATTATACTCTTTCAATATCAGTATCAGCACTGCCACTTTCAAATTAATGGAAGTGCAAATGATTGAGAACAAAGGGCTCATGTGATTTAAATGGTTTTAATCCTGAATTATTTCAGCCAGAACTCAACCTTAAAATATAGTAATACTAAGTGGGAGGGAAATGCTTGGGATTTTACTGCTTTTCATAGTAAATGATTTAACTTGTTTAAAGCATTTATCAAGATTTACTTCTTAACAAAGGTCATGATAGTATCCAGTTGATTCCATTAATACCAGGATATTTTTATCAAAGTGAGAATTTAACCAAACACTCCTTTCCTCCTGAAATACTGTTAGACCTGCTTATTTTTCATTCTGATCTTATTTTTGATCTGGACCTTGGAGGTTGTGCCTTGCACTTTGTCACAAAATCCGTGTCAATCTTAAATAGTTGGGATTTCAAAACAAGTATTTTATGACCTTGTGATACCCAGGACAACTTTTCAGACCTGCTGAACGCCTCACAATGACTGCTGTATATGCGGAACGCGTTTTGATGTTTCTGAAAGTATATTCATGTGTATTCGTTTTTATTTTACATATCTAAATGTCTGTGTTTACCTTACAACTATTATGAAGGATAGATATTTGAAAATGTTGTTTCGAAAGGGTTCTGAGATGTCCCTTAGATTTTTGACTTTAGTTTACTTGCTCCTTACTAACATTCTTTTGAGCTCTTAAGGAACGTCACCTGATTTATCATGCTAACATGGCTGGAGTAGCAAGTCTTCTATCTGAGGAAATTAGAAACTATTACCAAAAGTAAAACTACAAAAGAAGTCTCATAGTACTTTGTTATGGTTGAAACAACTTCCTTTAATTTGCACCCTGAAACTGATTCTGCATTTCTTCTAATTCAAAACCTCTAAACTAGATAATGTTCTTGATGAAACATTTATTAGATTATTAAAGGTTAGAGTTTCTTTTCAGTTGCTTATTTTCCATCTAGAAATATTCAGTTGCTATATGAAAATGGTCACATGTGATATGCACACATAATATGTATCAAATATATTTTTCATTAAAAACTTGTAATAGTTTTCTCCCCTGCACCCTCTCCCCAATGAATTCAAATGAGCCTTTTTCCTGCTCAAGGTCTAGGCTCAACCAGAGCATAATAAGGATTCAAAATAGGGGAATGGCCAACAAATAAGTAACTTTGCCTCTTTATAAAAGCACTGGAGAGCTTGGAGGAGACAAGGATCCTAGAACTTTTCAAGTAGGCATTATTAGGAGATCTAGTACAATGACAAATTACTTTTTGAAGAAACTAAAGAAAAGGAAGTGAATGTAGACTCAATATATTCCCACATTCCCTCCTCCCCACCCCCTACGCCCAATCCCTCTCCTTGTAGGCTAGTTATCCTGAAAACATGCACACAAAAAAAAAATTATTGAGCATAAGAACCACACTGCTGTTTCTAGTGGGGTTGGAATTATACTGGAATTATATTGGAAAATACCCAACTCGTAGGTATTTTTCTTGTGATTTACTACAAAATCTGGCTTTTCTTCAGTTGGAACATTAATTTCTGTCTGCACAGCTGCCTTGTTCATGAAATCTGTGAAGATATAATGATTTTTGAGACTTATATCCTTGTGTATTTGCTTTAAATATGTTGCTTGTTCCTCTTAGAAGGTCAGACTGAAAGAGGGGCAGTTGCGTGTGTTGTGTTGAACATGGTTTGGTTTGCTTTTCTCATTCTTAGTCTGGCCTGAAAATTGCAGGAAACTGCACTTTGGAGAAAATTTTGAACATTCTCTGTGTCTCAACCAGGCTAATGTTTAGAGAAGTGCATAATAACTCTCCAAATAGCTGAATTCCAGAAACATTATTTGTATTAGAGAAAGAGCTGGGGAATACCGGCGCATCAGATCCATTGACCTGGATTTGGTGGATGCCATAACAAATTGAAGACTTTTCCTTGCCATTTTGAGTGCCTTCCAGACAGCCTGCAAAGTCCCTTTTCTCAAGTAACAAAAGTGAAAACTGGAAGTAGGGCAGGATTCTTCCTTTGGATACATGCATATACTAGACTAAAAATCAAATGTAGATTCAAGTTGTTAACTTTTGCCCCAGGAGTATGAATTTTCAATGCTTACAGTATCTTTTATGCAATCTTATCAAAGTGAACATACAGTTTGTCAGTTAATAGAGTAATTTATAAAATGAAATGAGTAGTTTTGCTTCGAGAGTTGTGCTGAATTTAACTGCCTCAAAGACATAAAAAAAAAGGAAAACAAAACAAACCCAAAAACCAAACAGTTTGGAATCAGCTCAATAACTTTGTGATGGGAGCTAGAGCTTGTCTATATAAAAACAAAACAAAAACAAATAAAACAATGAAAGCCACAAACAAAAAACCACAAACAAGCAAAAAGCCCCAAACCAGTTCTGTACTATGAAATATAAGGTTTTGAAAGTGAAAGTAGTGTTCCCATTGACATCTGAAATTATAGTTTGCAGATAAACATTTACTTTCATCTTTCATAATGTGTTTTTTTGTTTACAGAACCATCTAAAAAAAATCCTGTAAAAACAATTTACAAATCTGTTAACCTTTTCTTATGAAGTGTGTTGATTTGTGAAGTCAACTCTACTAAGTAGTTCTTAAAATATTCAGATATTTATAAAATAAATACTTGAGAGTTATTCAGTGTTGTCAGATTGTTATCCTGAATTATTACTTTCAGACTGCATTAAAAAAAATTCAACTAATATGTTAAATTTCCTTGTAAACATTCTAAAAATGCTGCAGTGATATGTGTAGCCTAAAACCCTCATTAACCCTAAAGCCCTCATTAATTTGCAACAGAAAATCAAACCTTTTTCAACTTCTAAAGGTAGAATGAAAAGGTAGACTTAAGTTTGGGGTTATATGCTAAAAATTGTATTATCCTGAAGCCTTGTGTAATGTCTGGTCTATCCTTAACCTGGTGTTTCTAATCTGGCTCAAGTACAATAGAGATGATAAAGGCAAAATAAATGAAATAGTGGCAGGAAAGCTATAGACAATATTTTAAAGAAAAATCCTTAATGCAACTCAGCTTTTTTTTTTTTTCCCATTACTGGGAAATTAATTAATTTAAACACTTTGAAGGAGTTGGTTCTTATTTTTGCATCAGTCAACGTTAGCTTGAAGAAAACTCCTGATTATTTTCGTTTGAATAAAAAAATGGAAAGTGTTTTCAGCTACATCAAATTTATTTCTAGCTAGGACATTAAATAACCTTAATGTAGCCAAATAACTAAAAAACAAAAATCTGCCTAACCATTCACTATTTATGAAGTACAAAATTTAACTGAGTTGTAAAGTGTTTCCCAGCCTGACCACAAAGAAAGTATTATTAGGATATTGTAGGAAACTTATGTGTGGTTTTGATTCTGATATGTTCATTAAAGAAGTTTCAGTAAAATAGAAAAAAATTCCATTTCAGCATTTTTGTAAGTATGTTTTGGGTATCTTATTGTTTTTATTGTTATCGGCACATTTTGTTGTGATTATTTAAAATGAGGTGACATATAGAAGTTGTGCATTGCAGGTTGTACTAAACATGACTTTTATTCAAAATATTGCAACTTAATTTGCTGTACCTTCTCTGTAATGAGATTGTTTTATTTCATATTTTGTGGACAAATGTACATTCTTGGAGAGGAAGTGATCAGAAGTTGATTGATATTTTGTCTTGATGAAAGAAATTACAATTTTTTATCGTGTTAATATGTATCAATAATAATAATTATTATTTCCATCATGCTCTCACTGAATATGATATTTAACAGCTTCAGGAGTGATCAATTAATTAGCAGTATCTTGGTTTGTTGGTTTTGTCTTTTTTTAAAGTTCAGCATTGCAGTTCCTATTTAATACATCTGCAAACTTGCTGTAGATGGCCATTAAAAGCATCTACAGGAACCCATGTGGAGTGTGCATGCTTGGGGGAAGGGTTGGCTTTAGTTTTGTGGTTTTTTATTCATAGAGGAACATTGATGTAGAAATCAAAAGCTCAGAGTAAAAAGAAAACACTTGTTTCCAGAATAGTGAAGACTTTCCCCCCCACGCCCCCCCCCCCCCCAAGTCTTTTAAAATTTGGAAGTAGTGTGGTTTGTTTTTATTGTGAAAACTCTCAGGAAGAACAATTCAGAGTCGGTGCCATTCTTCCCAGCTGAATGGCGCTTGGTTTGTGAAATGGAGCAGCTGCGGTAGTTTTAGCTTGGCTCACAAAACCATTTGCTTTTTAATCAAGAACTTCAGATTCTGTGGTGTTTGCTCATGATGGAGATGGCCAGCTCTGCCCTGTGAGACAGCTGTAGTATAATTGAGACAGGCTATGTGAAGAAAATATAAATGCTGAATGGATGTCTTAAAAGCAGAATATTCGCTAAACTGTAACTGAATTTTTAAAAGGATGAGAAGCTTTTATACAGCAAAGAATTTACTGCACAATAAAACATTTTATGTATAGTGATGTTCTTGCATATATTGCATAAACCAGAGTTTAAGTCTTCAGCATTAGCCTTCAAGTTATACAAGTACAATAATCCAAGTTTTTGTAAAGTCTGTATATAACTGCATAATGAGAAATGCCTCACTTTTCCAAAAACATTATTGCAAATATGGTTGAAGTATCTTTTTTAAATTGTCTGGGATGTGTTATTTTTGGAGGTATATACATCACACATTCATACAGATTCTTATTTTAAGGAATAAAGATGCTTGTATTTTATCAAATGGAATAGGAGACCACTGGAGGCACCGAGAGGAGTCATTAATCTTTGGTGGCAGCTATGGCAGTTACACATTTAGAAAAACTTGTTCAAGCAGGTAACTATTGTGAAAATAACTGCTCCATCTTGTATAAAGTAAAACCTCAGACTGACAGTTTGTTTTAGAAGGGATTTTTCTAAATAGCGGTTTGACTAAGTCAAAAATATCTTGTTTCGCATCACAAATCAAAAAGTGCTGCCCATATGTTAAAAAAAAAAGGTTGACTTTTAACATTTTGTAGTAATTTTATAGTCACAGTTAATAACTATTTTAAACTTGGAGTGGCTAGTTATATGTCTCCTGCTGAACTATACATTTTTCATATATGTGACAACTTTGCTATGGATTTATTATATAGAACAGAATGTTTCACTTTCTCCAGACAGGCTATTTCATTCCCTTGCTGCTTTTTAAATAAAGTTGAGGTTAACTTTAAAAAAAATACTACTCCTAAATAATAGGAAGATAACAGTCCTTGTGGCAGAATATGATGTTGCTCCTAGATGTTCTCCTTTGTTTTCAAACACTCTGTCCCATTTTATGTTTCCAGTGTTTGCAGCCTTAAACCTCTTTGATGCTGACTAATTGGGGGGGGTGGGAAGACAATGTAAAAGGGTTAATCCGTTACACTGGTATTAATGAGTCAGCTGGATCCCTGCCATTCTCTCCCTTCTGGTTCACTTAGCACCGATTAGCACAAATGACACTTAGTTTTGTGGGAAGCAAGCTGTGAGGATGGTAGGTAATGCAGACCTCAGATGAGAACAGCCTTGTCTCAGGTTAACACAGGTAAATAAATCCATGCCATGTGGGTTGAGATAAGAAAATAATCCTGTTTTCTTGCTGGACCCCTGAGAACACTGAGAATGGTGGTAGGGCTCAGATATTTTAAGCTCACATGTGATAGATCAAAAGGTGGGCAGGTTGTTTTCTGAACTCCATTCTTAAGTGTGCTGCTGGGGATTTGAGCTTTGGATATACTCACCTGACACCCATGTATTAAAAGTGAGATGGTGAAAGAAAGCAATTGTTTGCATGTCTGTGCAACTGAGAGCCCCTCTCTTAAATCCAAGACCACTTGTGACAAAGTTTTGAAAAGGTTTGATTGAGTATTAATACAGTGGTAATGTTTCTGTGGTCTGTCCTGAGCTTTTAATTTGGGATTCTGGGGTAGTAATAAAGAGACACTAATTCTAAGATGTATTGTATTTTCATTGCTTTTGATTGCAACTAGAACTGTAAATTGATTAAAAATGCAGATGGGGAGAAGGAAATCATGCTTCAGGACACACTTGTAGTCCGGTTACTTTTTACAATGTTTTTTACTAATTTAGAAAAAAATTCCAGCAAGAAAGCTCAGAATCCTTCTCTTACACTTACATTCAAAAGGTGCCAGAGCCTTTTTTTCCTTCTCAAATCTCTCCAGTTGCTGGAATGATCTCAGAAGCATCCTCACATCACATATCTGAAACTTTTTACTGTAACAGAGCTTGTCTTCTGATCACAGCCTTTTCGGAACAGCTGCCTAGGTTTGGACTACCCTTGTTGGAGGATAATGTAGAAATCATGGATTAGGTTGCTTATAGGGGTATTTGACTTCAGATGTTTTCATTTAGGAGCAATTCTTCCAATTTAGTCACTGGATGGAAAGATGCTTCCCTGCATCTAGAGCAGGTGTTTAACATAGGAGCTTCCTGGGCACCTTTTGGGGAAGCCTGTTAGTAATATCTGCGTGGGGAACCAGATCTCCTAATTTAGGGATCTGTGTTGCAGCTATTCCCCTTCGCCAATAAATTAGCCCCAAAACATTCTGTGCATTTGTACACTACACCTGCATTTTGACCAACAACAGGCACGGTCTTCTAACCTCCAAGTTGATTAGAAAGTTGGAGACTGTTTAGTTTTGAGGCCTTTGTTCCTATTTAATCCCTTTGGGGCAGGACAGTAATGCAAAGGAATTTTTTCTAACCACAAAATTTTTGAAGTTAAATATTGTGGGATATCTCAAAGGCAAAATCCTGTATGCTGTCTTCTCCTATTTCTGATCTTACTCATTTAAGAGTTGTTTGGTCAGTAGTGGTTTTGCAAGTGAAGATCTGATTTTATCAGCTCACTGGCACTCAAAAGCAAAGGTGCTACTTTCCTCCACTTCAGGTGAATCTTACTTTGCTCCAGCTCTGCTGTTTGCTGGACTTTGCCAGTTGGCTCAATTCCCAGAAGAAGATGGGTTAATAAGCAGAAAGTTTGTTGTTTGTCAGAGTCTGAGCAAGGGCAGGGCCTTTGAGTGAGGGGAACAGACACTCATCCGTAGTGGTGGTGAGTGATTAGATGAGCTCTCGTGGTCTCGCACAACATCGCCTTTATTCAGGCAACAGTTAAACATGACTGATCATATTGCATGCAGAAATAGTTGCTCTGTTGAGAAAATCACTCTGTCTCAGGCTAGCTCTGTATATAGCTGGGCTGATCTTTTGTTGCCCTGAAGACAGGCCAGTCCCTTCATTCTGCTTCAGATTCTGCTCTCCTGCTATTTAATTTTTCTGCAATGTTGTGAACTTTCATCTGAGTTAGTGTTGTGCTGTTCTGGTAAGGTGAATTGGTTTGAAGGGGTTGAGTGATGGAACAGAGGGAAAACAGAAATGGGAGGTATGAATGGAAATCCTTGGGCATTGGTGTACTACTCAATTGCTCAGATTACCTGATAGGGACCCAGGTCTGGAACGAGGTTTGAACCAGGACTAAGGTGAGGGCAAATTCAACCAGCAGAAACAGTTCTTTTGGATTAATGAGCTGAGTGGAGCCTAAGGAGCCAGACTACCCTCAGAAAGGATGAAGGGAATGGCAGGAGCAAACAGCTCAGAGTGAAGAGGAAAGACAGGTACAAATTTTGGCAGCATTTGTCAACTGTGTACATTTTCTATCCTGTTGCAGTGCTTTTGTGTGTAAAACTCTAGGCACTAAATCTGTTGTCCTCACCTCTTCTTAAAGAAAATATGAAATCAATTGTCTTCTAGACAGAGGCTGTGTCTTTGGCAAAGAAAAGGGTGTCATGTTGTGTTCGTCACCCTGTATTTTCTTTTCCTTCTAGTTTTTCTACACATTAGGCTGTATAATGATTGTGGGCAGATTGCAGTGTGATCTGAATATAGGACATGTTTCTGAGCAGAGCACAGGTAAAGCAGTAACTGCATAATGGAAACTTAATTCTCTCTTGTTTTCTGAAAAATCATTAATCTACTGTAGTGCCTGCCTATCAGATACAGGTGTGCTGGTCTTTGTGACCTAGAATTTCATCTGCCAGTTTGCAGCCAGTTGAATAGGTATCTGGTAACACAGCCCTTTGTGCGTGGGATGGGTTGCTTCATTGGCTTGTTTTGTAGGGAGGCAGCAGGGTGACGTTGTTGGTCTGAACTTTTCTCCGAGTACCAAGTTCGAAATGGATGTGGTAAAGGAGTATGGCTAGAAATGGGAAAGGAGTATGGCTAGAAATGGGAAAGAATACCAATCAAGACTGTCTCAGGTCTCCTCTTCACAAAATTCCTCATGTTCATAGTTCAGGTCAAAGTACCTTAAACAGAATTGACAAAAATTGCATGACCTTACCTACTTTTTTCATACCCACAAGAAACTAAAATACTTGGATGGATTCTTTGCATTAACCGAGTAAGATTTCAGATTTTTCATAAAATTACTTTGCCCATAGTTATTTTTTAAAACCTTTTTATGGAAGTCCTGAAAGAGCTGTCATCCAGACTGTTTGCATCCAGAGAAGGCTCCTTGAACACAGCAATTAGCATTGTGTAGTGAGGGTTCACTTGTCTTATTCCCTGGAGTTGACAAAACGAAAACAAAGGCAATTTTCTCATGAGAAAAAAGCAAAAGACAGAAAACTAGTTGCAATTTTGAACGCTTAGGGATAAAAGGAAGAAAACAAAAAATAGGTAATAATCTCTAGTTTTCTACAGCCTACCGGTAATAACAAAAATGAATATTTCCTAATGTAATAATTTGTTTGGGGTTTTTTTGGTATGTTTAAGACTTCATCATGTTTTTGATGTGTGAGTCCTATCACACCTTTAAAACTTTCCACATTGATTTGTATAATGTCTGGAGTGGAGACTACATATAGATCCGAAATATTGCCTTCTGGTTTTTCACAGTGGAAAGCAAGACTGGCTCTGTGACAGGGTATGTTTCCATAGAACAGCTGAGCCACTTAACTGTCTGAAGAAAGGGTCATCTTGCTTCTTGTTTCTTACTCCTAGAAGCAGGGTTTCTTTCCATTACCCTTGTGCCAGCCTTGCCAGCTCATTTGACATCTCTGATTTAGCTCACTAAACTGGCAGAAAACTAACCCAGCGAGAAAGGGAGTATGTATTTATTGTTTTTCTAGCCAGTTTAGTGAACTCAGGTGGCTCACAAGCACTCAGGAGAATTTGAGGGCCACCACAAAGGAAACAGCAGGAGCGCTGGTGCTGGGAGGAGAGGCAGGACTGCTCCTTTTGGCAGTACCAAGCTGTTAGCCTGACTCAGCGGCGTTGTGAAAGCTCACCCTTAGGTAATAATGTTCATGCCACAGGTTGACTGACAGTTCTTCAAATAGTAGCCAGAAGGGAGTTGCCAGCTGTATGTAGTTTGTTTTTGTAGGGTAGCCTTGTCTGTTTTCAGTGTGTTGTGTTTTGAAACAGATACTTATTCTATTCTAATTGTGTTATTGCATGAAAACATTCTGCAGAAAAATTACATACGCAGGGCAGACCTGCCTGGGAACTTGATGTTGAGCAAGTGGGTAAGGAGCCACAGAACCTGGAAAAATTTGTACTTTAGCTTCTGGGACTCACCTGTTGAATTTGGGGAAACTCAGAAACCTTTGTATTTCAAGTCTGTTGAATGTTGCAGACTTGAAAGTCTGAGCCAAAGCATGGTCCTTCATCTTTAAACATTAGGAAGTTTTGATTGGAAGATCTGGTAGCCCCTGTTAATGCACACATCACCGTGGATCTTGAGTGCCCATAAACCTGGAGTTCCCTTGAAAACTTAGCTGCAGAGTTTGAAATCCACCGTGGTGGCTTCCTAGGGCCTGTGTGGAAGTGGGTAGTTGCCATCTCAGGAGACAGGAAATACTCTTTTTCAAAAACTGCCCATCTGCCTTTGTGCTCTTCAAGCTGGCATGATCCTACAGGGGTGTTTTGTTGTTGTTTTAATAAACTGAAATGCTTTATTTTCAGTTGAGAAATGCCATTTCTGTGCAGAGTTTAGGGAAGGGACTGATGTAAAGTGTAGGTATAACTTAACATAAGGGTTCACAGCCCTCAGATGGTTTCACATCAGGAACAGCTGATGATAAAATTTAGAGCTGCTCTGACCTTTCTTCATTTTGTCCGTGTCTGATAAGAATATGGTACAAAGTCCTGGCAGATTTTTTTAAAACAAATTTTAAACAAATTACTCAAGTATTAAATTACTGTGGTTTGTCCCTTTGCTTTGTGGGCAGCGTTAATGTCACTTTTTGGTGTACATGCAAACACTTGGGCATTTCATTGAAAGATACAGCCAAAAACATGTCAGCTGGACTTTTACATCTGTTGGTCTCGTGCCTTTGTAAATGGATATTTTGATGTGGTGGGGCTTTTTTAGACTTTTTAAACCAAATTCCTCTGTTCAGAAATTTTTATTCATCTCCTTTTCCCCCTCCAAAATAAGTTCTGCCCTGCTTTTTGAATATTTTTTAAGAGTTATTCTAGTGCTTTTTTGTGCTGATACCTTTTTTTCCTAACAGATCTCCACTACTATGTTGTGTAACATGAAAATGCAATTAATGGATAGCAAGGTTTTAAAGTATTGAAGCCATAAATATTAAAAATCTGTGAATATTTAATACTATTTATGTAATTACCTTTAAAATCAAGGAATCTAGGCATAATATGTTGAAATGAACCTTTTCATGTTGCTTGCACACAAGTCAAAAGTTAACCACAAGTTCCATAGTGTAGTTTCTTCTACAAAGCTGGCTTTAATGTTCCTAGAAATACTAAACCAGCTTAAAGCACAAAAGTAACGGAAAAATAACACTTTAATCCTAGTTAATCCACATTATTGACCTATGTGCTCTAAATAAATAAATAAATAAATAAATAATAAAATTATGTAGTCCTTAAACCATCTGTGTGGAGCTAGTTATTCATGAGAGAGCTTTGATCCAGAGATCAGCTACTGTGCTGGTTTTTGCCATTTCTGGGACAGATTTATGTTTTAGTTTTGAGGGAACTGCCTACTTCTTAACTTGGTTGGTTGGTTTTAGATAACTTTTGTAAATGTGAGATCAGAAGATGGTACTAATATAATGGAATTATATTGTGTAAATCAAAAATAGTTTTTCAAGGAGTTATGAAAGCAGAGATACTGTCTTTGTTTTATTGAATACTTTGCTGAGATTGCTTTTGGATGTAGGTTTTCCTGTTTTAAAATATTCAGAACCTCTGTGTACCAATTTTTAGGTATGTTTATAAACTCATACTTGTTACTACAAAAATCTGGAGAGTTTATACTTATTTTATAGGAAAGCAAAGCATGTTGTATCCAAAAATACTCTATGTGCATGTGTCAGAAATGCAAAAGCAGCAGTGGATAAGGTTTTCTGCTCAGAATTGACATGATACAGTCACAGTGACACAATATTGCCAGGCCGCTGTCTAGAAGATAACTTCCAAAAAAAAAGCGGAGAGGGAATCTTATTTGAACCACAGTATTTGTAAGCCTTCTGATGGAATCTTAGATATTGTGATTATTGTGATTTAACTTTTTGCATCAGGTGTATTGTGCCTGTATGTCTTGCAGACGCGTGTATCAGTGTGTGTGGTCTTTATGTTTTAAATGAATTATCCTTAACTTTGTTTCAGAATTAGCAAGGGTTTTCATGCCTCTGAGAGCATCATAGTACTCTTAAGTATGAAATGAGTATTACTTTGGAAATTTCTCATAACTGTGCTGCATAAAAGTTATCTTAAATGAGTCTTCTGTCCTATGCATTAATTCTTCTCCCACAAAGTATTAGCTCAGCTTTCTGATACTTTCAAAGTTTCTAGAAGATATGACAATAAATGAGTTTGTAGTAACTAATATGAATGTTGTAGGCAGCTGCTGACTTAAAGTCTAGTTATTGAGATGAGATTGTATGTGATCAGCTGCTCATCACAGTGCATTCCCACAGCAGATAGTGGGACAAAGATGCAAGTGGCCCTAATATGGGTAGACTGAGTGACTGATTTACAAATTTTGCAGTGGGATTTTCCCCTCTTCTTCATTATAAAAGAAATATTTCTTGTTTTCACATAGCTGAAATGCTATCAAGAAGGAGTAAAACACACAGTGTTCCCTGGAACATTTTCTCAACGATCATCTTGAGGATCTCCTAGTCCTTCTACCCTGCTAGAACGGCCCTGGAAGTTTCCCTGCATTATTGCAGTGGCCTCCCTTGCCTTCATTCCTAGTGACCAACCACAGCAGTATTTGCCAGTTGACCAAGCAGGCCAAGAATAACAGAGCAATGAGTTTTTCCTTCAGCTGGGGCATTATTCTTGGTCTCTTTTTACTACCCAGCTGCAGATGGTTATATTCTGTAAATATCTCCAAGTCTTCTACCTCTGTGCCAGTTTCAACCACATTGGACAATGTTTTCCTGCGTTATCAAGGAAAGATGATTGGCCATGTAAATCTAATTCCTTAGGAAACCAGCTTAAATTTGCATTGTTTGTTTCCTGACATAATTTACATTTACGTAGCAAGCTTCACATGCAAATATCAGGCTATCAGCACCTCGGATTTTGACTGGCAAATAATTTTAATGCATGCTGGACCTACTGACATGCAAGTTACACAGTGTAACCAAAAGACTGAACAGGCAGACCACACATCAAGTTTTTAAGTGCTAGGAAAAATCCTTGTCCTCATCTACGGGCTTCAGTGTGCTGTTTGTTTTCTAGACAGGATTACCTTTAGAACCACTTCACGAATAAAGCAGGAGGAGGGGAGTCTTAATGTCATAGTTAAGTAAGGATAGTGAAATAATCTTAATTTCATAGTGAAAAGTTGGATGTTACAATAAATATTTACCTTTTGAACCAAAACTGAGCCTGTAATCTGAGACAGGTTTTATAGGTTGGATAACTAGTGACAAGAAAATGATATTGCTAAGATGTGTTAAAGGGGATGTTGCTTGCCAGCACTACTCTGTGTGAGCTGTACTTTGCCTTTGTCTGAGTTTGTTGTTGTTACTGATGTTTTCCAAAGACCTTTTACTGTTCATCAGGAACTGAAGATGTAAAGACTCTTATTGTTTGAAGAGTGAAGTTTTTATCATCCATACAAGCAAAATAAGAAAACTTAGGTAGTATTGTGAAGATCGTGAGAGTCATATTCTCATCAAAGGTAAAGAAGAGAAAGTTAGGCAAGAGAAACAGAACAAATAAAGGCAAATGAGTTGTCTTTATCCCCCTCCCTTGGAAAAGCAAAAAGGACCTAGTGGGAGACTGTAATCATAGAAGAAAATCTAGCTTGCAAACTGATGCTTCTTTTGCACTTGTTGCATGCCAGCCTGTCCATACAATGAACTTGGATTATGTGAAGTGTAGACATCTTCCACTACGCAGGAAGCGGATTTGAGAGTGAAGTAGAAAGAAATTGAATAAATTAACATTACACTGCTCTTAAGTCTAAAAATTTAAGAGACATTATGCTTTATTTTTAACCTTAAAACAATGTATTTATTCTGTGAGATAACAAGCTGGTCTAGATGACCACGACAATCAGCTATCACTCAGTGATTATGTCTAAAAAAAAAAAAGAGAGAGCTAATCAGCTTCTAAAACTTTTCCTTTCAAAAAAGTAGATTAAATGGTTTGTTTCTCCAGAAGAGTGTGATTCACTTGAGCTTGGATTTGTTTTGCTGTGAAGAGGAGTGGCTTAACTGACAGATGAAGTGAATGACAGGAAGATTTAAAGGTTCTCTAGGAATGTCAAGAACTGTGATTTAGTGCATGCAGAGGCTGGCCTATGGCATCTAATCTATGCCTTCTAGGCAGTTTTGCTTTTTTTTTTGTTTTTAGGGCCAATGTTCGTGATAAATGCTAACATGCAATAGATATGCTGAGGGTTTATCTGCAGAACAGTATCAGGTGAACATGGGAACAGCAGTGAATCGTTTTGAGGTTTTCCCTGAGGCACTGGTACACATGCCCAGATAAGCACAATTGTTTGGTCAGAAGAATTAGAGGACATACATTTCTCGTGTGTAGCTTTTTTATCCCTTATAAAATGATTGAACATGTTATAAGCTCTTACTTGGATCTATACTGTTGATTGCTTCAGTCCTAAGAATATACTGAGTAGCTGGTAAGTCACATCACATGCTCATTCCGATAGCACAACTAGATAAGAAAGGTGTGGCAGCATCTACAGTAATGAACTCCAGAATGGGATTTCCAAATAGCAAGATGGAAAAGTGAGATCCGTGGAAAGATATGCTGTGGTGAGTGGGCTCAGTGTTTTTGTGGACTACTGAGAAAGACTGGCATGCACGTATAATGGAGGAGACAGAACTTACATGGAGGCATCACACCAGTAAATCAGAATGAGATTAATTCTAGGCATTTCTTTATGTTTGGCATGAAATTCTCACAAGTTAAAACCAAAGTAAAATAACATTTTCTCATGGGGGATCCTGGCTCATGGATGAATTAATTCTACAGCTTGCTTTGAATGTGACTGTGGACATGGAAGTAACAAATAGTAGTGGGATAGATATAACTGAGAGATGCTGTGGAGTCTCCATCTTTGGAACTTCAAAATTCAGCTGGACAACCCAGGGAACATAGTTTCTTTTGAAGTTATACCTGCACTGAACTGGAGGTTGAACTAGTGTGATCTCCAGGATTCCTTCCAACCAAAATTTTGCCATGAAACTTTGGCTTTGGATTCATCAGCTTTCTGAAAGAGTTGGGCACCTCTTAAAAGAGAGCCATATAAATATGGGGGTGGAGGAGTTGGAACGATTTAGCTTCAGTGAAGTGGTTGGAAATGGATTTAAACTCTAAGGGTCTTTGTTTTGGGATTCAGTAAAGCTTTGAAAGTAGTCAAACTTTTAATAAATTTGAAATACAGAAAAGCACTGAAATAAAACACTTTTTGCAAACTGAAAAATATGTAGATCTGGGATATGGAAACTGTACAGGAGCCTCTAATCATCTCATATTGTTTTTCTTTTGCTATCTTCCTAAAAGTTTTTGTTTGGGGAAAAAAAATTTCCATAGAGGAGTTTTTGGTTTCACTGTGATCTTGATAGTGGGATGTGGGTTGAGAAGACCCTGACAGAATTGTTTGGGAAAATCAGGACTCTAGATTAAGATTGCCTGCAGAAGGATGGGATACCAAAATCAGACTGGGTGGCAGTTTGGAGTGCCACTCCCATAATCTTCAATGGCATGTGTTGTAGTTGGATTTGCTATTCCTCTTAATTGGGAAAGGACTGAACCTTGTTGCTTCATGTCTGTAAATGCAGAAACATTCATGATAATGTTTACCTTGTTAAGAGTTTCCCCCCTGCCTTTTACAAGTTTGAAGAAATCAGTGTTTTAGGATTTTCACTGCAGGGTTTATATAGATTTTTCTCATGGTTAGTCAGGAGAATTAGAGAAGATACTGGTTAAGTTCTACTCTTAATCAAAGATTTATTTGTAGGACCCCTTAATACACTGTTGAAACTCAATATAAGGCTACCAAATACTTACCAGACCTCTGCCTTAGCATGGACTTACACAGACTTCCTTCTCATTCACCCTTGTGCTGCATAAGCTCTTAAACTTTTGTTTTGCTGGAAGCTGCAGCTGTGGAGCATCTTTTTGCTGATATACTGGGTTTTTTTAGGGGATATTATTAGCTTGTTGAAATGAAACTGCTGTTGATATGAAAAGCTTTAATATGAAACCAGGATGAGGTGACCTGGAACTAGGATGACTTCATTGTTTTGCCAACTATATATATTCTTATAAGGCTATTATGTCTTGGCCATATGCATATGGAAGTTAATGAGGATTAATATGTAGGTTTTATAGCACTAATACTAGACAGAATGATAGTCCCATGTTTAAGAAAATAGAAGAACTAACTATTCATCAATGTCCCATCTGGCCCATTGAAAAAGACAGCAACTGGCCAGTGCCTTATTTGATTCAGATGGATCATTGAGTGGTCTGTTGATCACCAGTGGAAACGGTTAAATTACTTACAGTTTATTGTGTACAATCCATTCAGGGCGGGTGGAATAGATGATCTTTAAAGTTCTTTTCCTGCCCAAACCATTTTGTGATTCTGTGCTCATTAGCAAAAATTTCTAAAGGTCTTCCCTCTGTCCTGTCTTCTGTTGTCTTGATCACATAAAACTGTCACAATTCTGTGTTCTGGGTACTTCTGTCAAGGCTCCCTACTGCAGTCTCCAGCTCACTCTTTGGGTGGGAATTGGCTGGTAAATTGAAGCTGTGAGACCCTGGCAGTGTGTGCTGGAGAACTAAGAAGGGCTGGAAGAGGCTGAACAGAAATATATTTCATCCCGGCTGAAGGAGCTGGAGGCCACTTAAATGAGGCTGAGAGAAGGGCAGGACTCAGAAAAGTGGTACCATCAAACCCCTTTACATGGAAGGTCAATCACAGGGACTCCTGAGACTCAGATGTTCAGAGGGCAGAGTGAATTACAGCACTTGTGAAATACCTCCCTAGATTGAAAGCACTGCCACTATTGATGGACTAAAGCCTGAAGTTCTATTAGTTTATCCTGGAGCAGGATGACTTAAAACTGGTGTGCCTAGCCTTTCTTCCTTATCTCAGAGAGGGGAAGATTTATGAGTAAGAAAGAGGGAAAAGAAACTGCAGTAAAACCTTGATGCTTCCACAGAGTCATTCTCTCCTATTTTCAGATCCTACTAATCCTCTTTTAGAACTTTTTGTCTTTTTGCTGCCAAGTAGAAGCCAGAATACTCTTTGTTCTTGCCATGCCTATGCAGGATAATAACAGGCAACAAAGAGTTAAGCAACTAACTAAAGTATAATGGAAAATAGCTGTCTTCCTTTTGAAGCTGAAGGTGACATTTGAAAATCCATGTATTTGGTAGCTAGTTACTGCTTGCTGTGTTGTACGTGCTTCACTGCCTCACAGGATTCTTGCATAGACCAGGATAAATCATGGCAATCTACATTATAGAAGACTCTAAAATATATTTACAATTGGTTTTAATTTATTAAACTGAGGGTGGGCTAGACTTTTAAATGCTGTCTTTTGATCAAGAGACTACACAGCTTGAGGTTTACAAAATGCTGGAAGAGGAAAGAGTATAAATAGAAGCACCACTTCCTTGTTGAGTAGAAGCCAAACTTGTGGTTGAACCTTTCTATATGAGAGTTTGCTGAGGTCCAGATAGGCAGCTGAATGCAGATTTCTGAAGACACCAACAGTTCTGCATTCTAAGGGAGGATGTACATAGTACATACTAAAGACTGGGCTGGGTATTTCTTTCCTGTGGAACACCTGGCTGCGGTTCTTGGAAAAAGAAGATACCAATGGAACTTGGAGAATGTTGGTATAAATCCAGCACCAGCTCAGTGAAAGGAGAAATGCATATCTGACCTTTCAGTGCAACACTGATTATTTGGGCCTGGAAAAGGCATAAAATAACGTAAAAACAGCCTCCTAAGACTAAGGATTTGAAATACGAGCTTATCTGAACAGTAGGATAAATACACTTACTGCTTTCCTTTCAAACTTAAAATATTTTTCCACTGGTAAGCAAGGGAATATTTTACAGTAATAAACATGATTATTTTCTTCCTGATAAATTTTCCCAGTGATGTTCTGCATGTTACAGATTATGCTTCTGATGTTTAAACCTAATTACACTGAATGAAGTGCCCTTCATTTCTAATTCTTACAGACTTTAAACAGTATATGACATTTTTTGATATATGACATAGATTTATTTTCTGTAGGAGTTTTATGACTAAACCTTTGCACAATGCTTAAACTAAGGGATATCTGAGCCAGAATCTAATTGTTTTGTAAAATGAATAATTTTGTGGTTTATCTCTTGATTAAAATACAGCTTTAAACTTGCTCTAGTTCAAACAAATTAATTCAAGAAATCTTAGGGCCTATATTTTTACAGGAGGTTAGGCTAGATGATTATGGTGGTCCCTCTGGCCTTATCTATGAATATATTTGCAGTTCAGCTCTGATGAAAGACATTTTGGGGGGGGAGCGTTGGCAGATATCTGGTAGCACTTCTTACTAAGGTCATGTATTTGTGATCTTTTTCCAGAGCAAGATTTCAGTTCCTTAGTTTGGCAAAACTGTAATTATATACCTATTTACATCAAGATTGTGTAAGAGGAATTGTTTGTGTTTGTTTGTGTTTTTTTTTCTCTGTGTGTTTAAAGGCAATTTGAATTGTGAAACACTATAGGTATCGCTACATTTTAGCCTTTTTAAGAGCTTATGAACTCTGGGAATTGGATGTCAAAGTTCTAAGTAAAAAAAAAGTCATTTCTCTCCGATTGAGCTGTTCCTATTCTTCCTTTCCTGTAAACATTTTTGACCTTTGGTCCTGATTTCAAACCAAGATGTCTTTTCATCTTTAGGAAAACTAGTCACAGGGAAAAGGTATATTCTGGATAGCATTAACACACATGAAATTTTTTTGTTACTGTTTTTTTCATAGAAAAACTTCTGAGTGCTTTCTCAGGAATGGTATTGGTTCCTTTGTTTCTTAAATCTCTGGTGTAACTATTTTAGTATGTTTATACATACACCCAACTTTACCCAGTATGTCCCTTTGCTACTGACTGGCTATGCAGCTGTGCCCCTGCACACTTGGGGGGTTGTTGTCCAACTCACTGCAGTCTACTTACGTCCTCACAAGTCTCCAGGCAGCCAGCATAAGTTCCCGTGATAAATCTTGATTTCAGGGAATGGTATCCTGTGGAGTCTTTCCTCCTGCATCGTTCATGGAATGTAGGACTAGAACAGAACACAAAAAGGTCATTCATCTTTTTTGTCTTGCCAGGATTGAAACCATTCATGACAGATGTTTCTTCAGCCTACCTCTGAAATCCTTTGGAGATGGACCACTCTTTAGAGAAACTACTTCCTTAGGTTGTTCAAAGTGCTTAAGTAGCCTTACTCCTGGAGAAACTGGTCTAGCCTAAATCTGGTACAATTTAAACTTGTTTGCACTCTCATCCACAGCAAATGTATCAAAAATATGGCTTACTGTCCTCTTCATATCATCTGTTAACCATTTGTACACCTGCCTGAGGCTGGGTGTGTTTACAAGGCCTGTAATAATTTTTATTTCTAGGACTCTACTTCATTGCAAGCATAAACTAATGGTTTGACATTATTTCTTTTCATGGTTGTTATTTATCTTATTGTCTACAGGTGCTTAAAAATTGTGGGTTTTTTTGAATAGTGGGGGTAGAATTGAAGAATGACTGATGCCCCACCTCCTTTGGTTCCTCTCCTCGCCCTTTCCTTTTTTAAGAGCTGTTGTGAGTTCAAGTGCTTTGGAATGTTATGCAGAGAATTACTAGTTTCCTGAGAAGGAAACTCCAGAAAAGGTCTTGGAAAGTGTAGACATTAATGGAATTAATAGGCATTAAAGACCTATGACAAAGATGATGATGATTCTCAGCATACACTGTTAGGAATAATCATGGCTGGGCTTCGTGAACGAAGATTTGGGAAGGGCTCTACCCACGTTTGTCACAAGTGCACTGGTGGCTAAAAAGGCCAATACGAGACAGGCATGTCCAATTGCAAAAGGCACAGCAGAAAGACTCCTTAGGTGGTAAATTCTGCAAGACACGATTCTTTCTGCGTTGCCTTTTCTCCTCAAGGGTGATCCTGTGTGCTTTAGGAATAATACTGGGGTATTAAAAAGCAGGCACGATGACCAGATATTACGGCTTGTTTTCATAAAAAGCTTTACCAAATATCGCGTTGTACTTGGGGGATGTGACCAGTCAGACCTGGGGGACTGATGACAGTGTGGAGCAAACATGCATGGACCTTGGGTGTCATTGGCTTTCCAGGCTAACTGGGCGTGGGCAGAAGCTGGCTGCTTTTGCCAAAGGCTTCTGCCAGGTGCATTGGCTCTGACTAAACCTCTGGACAAAATGGAACAGGACAGCCAAAACCAACAAAGAAGTTAAACTACAGTAACTCGAACCCTTTCATTTAGAATTGTTGTTGCCAGTCTGTTTAAGGAGTTAAGTAATTTAAATAATTGACACAGATTTGTTCCCAGGTTTTGCAGACCACTTCTCAATTTTTTTCTCTTTACTTGCATTCAAATTTGTAAAATACAGATGTGTTAACAGAGTTCTCCATTTCTCAGGGAATCATATAATTTGATTTTAGGAAGACTGATGATTTTTTCTTATTCTGTATAAAAGATGAATGATTTCAGTGATTTAATAGGTTTTTTTTTTTACTTCTCTAGGTGACACAGTTGATGATCAAAGTAGAGAGTCAAAGGATAAAACTTCATTTCCAGAGACCAGACCAACATATAACCAACCTCCACAGGTAGGGGACTATTTCCTTTTGTATACATGATAAAACTTCCGTAGCAGCTCATTTAAGAAGCGTGAATGTCCTGCAGGAGATGGTGTCACCATATTCTCATCTTCCATCATAGGCTGAGTGACTGTCATCTATCATAAAAGCAGCACTGCTACTGATTAGATGGCAATAAATATCAAGCTCACCATTATCGATTTGAAAAAGAAATAGTAGAAGGCTGGGCTGTATGGTATTACTGAGTATCTTATTTTTATACTTGGGTTGTGCAAGCATGAAACTGTATCTAGAATGTTAATGAATTGCATAGAAGCATTAGTGTGGTGAGTAGTGATGGAAAATGTCACACATTTACGTAAGTCATTTATTTCCACAACTACCATTATAAGTAAGGTGTTGTAAATGTGTGAGTATTAATTAGACTGTCCTTATTGTATGTTTCCTTTCTGTTTCACTATATGTGGCTGTAAATCTGGACTTCTTTTTCTTTCATTTATTAAATATTTGATACATGTTTACTGAAGAAATATTTTTCAGAATATTTCTGCATATGATGTACACATACTTTTTCCTCCTCCTCCTCTGAAAATATTTTTGCACTAAGTATGAGCCTGTTTTCCATTGCCATATAGTTTTAGATATTTTCAAGATAACTGAGAGACATTTGGCTTGGAGTTTTTGTACTTTTGGGGTGGTTCATTTTTTTGCTTAACCTATGCTGTCTATCTTTTCTGTATCTAGCCTTTGAACTAACAGTGTTTGTCAGTCTGTCTCTTCTCAGTGCTATTTCAATATCTATTGATGCTAAGTCCCTTGGTATATCAGGGGTGTGTGTGACAATGTTGCACCTTCAAGAGTGGTCAATATGTATGTGAGATCTGTAGTCTTCTTTTTTAATTTAAAATTAAAAACTGTGTTCTATACCAAAATCTTTAATTCGTTGTAAGTAATGAGTGGTTTTGTGGAAGTATGAATAAGTTCCAATTAATCACAAAGTTTTTAATCTGACTTTTGGATCCATGCACATCTGAGCCAGGGTGTTTTGCAGCTGAAGTCCTGTCAATTTGGGCAGTATAACTAATAGGTGTTGTAGTTACCTACTGTACAGACATAGTTTCCTTTGATGTGATTTTCTTGCTGGGTATGGTGAACTGCCAGTTATTGCAGCATTGGTGGTTTGTTCAATTCTGTAGAATTTTAGGAATAGAGGAACTTGTATAGATTCTGAGCTGTATCAGTTAAAGGGAAGAAGAAAAGTCTTCAAAGTAAAATAGTAGATATTACAGTGAAAATAAAAATTTGTTTTCACCTTTCTATTAAAAGACTTATATGTCACAAAACTACTTGTATGAACTGGCTTGCATCAGCATCAGTTAAATTAAGATACAGCACTTGGTAGTATCTACGCTATTCATTCCAGTCTAGATAGTTTCTGGACTTCACATTTAGTCAAAGGAATTCTCAAGTTCTCAAATTAAGTAGAGTAACTAAGGATCATAGCAATTAAATGGATAATTCTGGCCTTTAGGAAAGGAATATTCCTATTTTCAGTGGTGAGTATATTTTTATAAATTTGTGGGAGAACTGTACCAATTTAGAGAAACTGGAAAAACATTGTATTACATATTCAATGTATCATTGAGACATAGAACATCAATTTAAGTAATAACTTTGTTAGCATTAAAACACGAATACTTGATAAACATAGAACAGTATGTTATAAGATACTTGTTAGACTGCAAAGTAGCATCAGATATTTGCAGTGCAGAACTGAACAACAGCATGTTTAGTTCATCAACTGCCTGTTTCAATTGCTGGAAATTTGCTTTTATTTTTAAATATAAACTATTTAACAACTTATTAAATATAAACTTTGTGGAACATGGAAAGTGCTTTTGGAAGTGTGATTTAAAGAAGAATGAAATAATACTTTGTTCATGGATCACTTCCTTATTCAAAAGGGAAATGAAGGTTGAATTTGATTTTTTGAAGAAAGTATTTTCTGGAGCATTTTTTGATAACTGCCATCGTCTTTGGAATTTCCCATTTACTTAGGTACTATTGTATTTGTTCACTGTACAATTACTGAATTTTCAGGTACATATTTATGTATAATCTTGTACAGATAATTTAAACTAATGTACAAATAAATATTCACACCAAAATCATCTTGCTGGAACTAGGAACTTGTTACAGAATCTCTTGTAACAATTGCCATACCTGCAGTCAGCGTTATTTTTAGATGTTGCAGTATTGCATTCCTGTTAGAGGAACTGCAGATATTTAGAAACTTGTTGGAGGAAGGGTGTTCTCAAAGGCCAACTTTAGCCTGAACATTTCATCTTCTGCTTCAGACAGCAGGAACACAAGCTCATGGCATCTCCATCTCCGCAAGTAGGGACGGAGGTTTGGGAGGGTCATCTCCTGATGCGGAGTCAGTCCTAGAGGGACATGTTGTCCAGCAGGATAATGAGTGCTCTGGGCCTAATCAAGCATGTCTGATCCCACTGAAGTTGCTTCAGGCTCATGAACTAAAAGTCATACACACATTTAAGTGCTTTTCTGGATTGGGTCCAAAAGGGTTAGTGCTCTGCAGGGCCAAGAACTTAAATTAGTCTCTTTGTGACTGCGAAATACAAAGCTTCTAATTTTAACTGCAACACCATCATAATGGAAAGAGATACTCTGTTTTTATTTTTTATGTTTGTGATTTTTCCATTATTTTAATACAATTTTCAGATAATTCAATCTTTATCTGCTTTCACTGAAAAGGTTATAGAAAATGACAGAATGGAAGGGTTAGTTTTGATATATGAAGAGTGCTAGAAACCCCATTTTTGATTATCCAATCATTTTTGAGAAGGAGCTATTCCACTGGTAAAGCAAATTAGTGCAACCATGTATTTTTGCCCTACTGTGAGTACAATTATGTAGCATATCTATTAGGAGACATAAAAAATATTTTTGACAGATGGTATGGCTGTGAATTAGGATTTATGAAGATTATTGTATGTCTGGTGTCCAGGACACCTGGGATTATTACATTGATGTAAGACACAACAACAAAAAAAATTACATTTCTAGTAATCACTGCAGTGTTTTGTATCTCCCTACTGTCACCTTAAGAAGCAGCTCATGTTCATTTGATATTGCACTTGATAATCTGACATGTGCTCTTTAGCCAACAGATGTCAGCAGATTTAATGGGTGAAAACTGTACCAATAAATGTATTAAAATAAACTACCAAAAACAAGAGCCATCTTTAGATTGTAAATTAAGATTTTTATCTTGCTGTATGTTCTTTTTTTTTGTTTTTCTTTGTGGTCCTAATTCTCCCTCAGATACTTAAAAGCCATTGCCTTCCATCTAAGGAGCTTGTTATACGTTTTCTAGGGCAAGAGAGAATCCCCCAAGGGATTGCTTAATCCATAATTATCTAATTTATATGTTGTTGTTATAGCCACTCTTAATTATATACCTTGCTGTGATACTTATCATCTTAGGACTTCGTTTTCTTTATGAATTGTATTAGTTGTGTTATGGTTCTTGTGCCCTTTCTTTTCATAATTTGCTACTGAAAGCTGAGAACATAGCAGATAGAAAGCCCATGTTTCCTGAATGAAATTTAAAATTATCTATGGTTTTCTGCATATCAATAATGGTGTGCACCATTTTGGGCAAGAATCTAAATAAATTAGAAAAGATATTTTTATGTCTGACCTGGCAGATATCCTCCTCATTAAAGTCATCCTTTGTAAAGCTGCTATGTAAGGATTCTAAATGGAGGTAAATAATATTTTCCTAGACATCTGGTCAGGGGACATATGAGTCAATTGAAAAGACAGAAATACTATGAGATATAAAATACCAAGGAAGAGATAATGAGAGTTGTGAATAAACAGAATAGGGGAAAAATAATTTAATTTTTTTTTACCTTTCTAGTGAAATTAACAAGTGTTGCTGAATTTGATAGACTTTAGAGCAGACCAGATGGTATAATTCAGAGCATGAATATATTAATGTTATCTTGTTTTAAATTTATTATTATTTTTATTATTATTATTATTAAAATTAGTTGATTCTATCTGAGCTATTATTACCTGGTTTTAACTAAAGCTTGGGTGTCTGAATTATTTTTACAAATTACTGGAAAAGAAGGTATTACTGATCCTGTCTCTGTTCAGTCACCCAACTCTTAGGTTGTGGTTCAGGGAGTGTCATATTTAAACTCTCAAGAGAAGTGTTCTGGGCTAGATTTGTTCCATCAATTTAAATTCCCTACGTTTACTTTAGAGGAAGTATTTGTATTTCAAAATTATTGTGACCACATCGTTTGTGATTAGTTTGCTCTTTTTTGACAAAACCCAGTGTCTATCAAAAATGTTGCTCCTTAGTTCAGCTTTTTTTTTTAACGGTCTCATAAGGTAGAATTCTAGTCATGGCTTGGTTAGATTAATTGCTTGTCATATGTCATATTAACTCTAAGACCTTCTTTTTTACAGATAAAGTTCTTAAAGCATGTTGGTCCATATTTTCTCTCTTCTTAATTGCGTATGTAAAGCAGTAATCACTTAATGAAATAATGCACTCTTAAAAGGGACTGGAATAAGACTGTCTGCAGCAAGTCCTCAAGCATATACTTTCCTCTGAATGCTGGTACCATCAGAAGAAAGATCTTGTGTTTTACTCAACTATCATGCATGATCATAAGCTATAAGAAATGAAGTTTTAACATTACTTCGAAGAAGGATAACTAGTGTTTAGTGTAGGCAGCTGCAGTGGACATGATCTTTCTTAGCTTCCTTCATCCTTTGCACATATAGTAAATAGCTGGCAGTTTTTTGAGAGGATCCATGTGCAACCACAGATGGAAATTATGTATGAAGTAGAGCTGCCATATGACAAGAAGGGCACAGTATATGGTTGTGATCTTATTGAGAATGAAGGTAAATAGCCCATTCAGCTAAAAAAAGAACAACTATTACATATTACAACTATCACTATGCAATGGCATTTTTACTTTGTGAAGCTTCATTATACTGTAATATTCATATTGCTATCTGTTTGATAATTGACCGAAATATTTAAGAGGCTTTTTCATAATAGGAAGATCTCCAGAACATACGGACCAGTGGACTTCTGTCTGCCCTCAGCAGCTGGGCAAGGGAGGGAGAAGGGCAGGGTTTATGTATATACTATGTATAAAAATATTAGGTACATGTACATACATATGTAAAATTTAACCAATATGATCATCCATGAGAAAGTCTCCTTCTCATGTCACAAAGGATTAGTTGCAGTGGCCTCACAAACAGCATTTTATAAACTCTGATTTACACTATCTGTTGACCCAGGATCAACCAGTAAGACCTGGGGATGTCTTGTAAGACTATAATCTTGTAGGGTTTTTCTCAATTCTGAAGTGAATAGTTAGGCTTGTTATCTGTGTAACATGACACACAGCTGGGATTATTTCAGATACATAGCAATGACAATAGCATCAAAATGCAATGTCCATTGTCTTTTTCTTAAAGGAAAACTATATTTTTAGATATAGGGAACTTGAGTGAGAATTGGGAGAGGTGAATTGACCTGGTTGTCACCAACTTCCTCTCTGAACTTAATTCATTTTCAAAAAAGTAGTGCAGTGCTGTCTTACAAAGCACTTTTCTATAGCACTTTGCAAGTGCGAAATACTCTTAACCCTTTGTTTAACTTCAGTTGAGAGATCATGATAAGAATTCCTGAAGCCTTAGAGTCTTTTAAAGTGGGATATGAATGTTCTGTCTGGCTACCAAATACATGTAAACACAATAAAGGGATTGGAGCATCCATTCCTCCCACAGCCCTGCCTGTGGAGTCTGGAGTCAGCGCTGAAGCCAGTTTGTACAATTTGTGAGGTTTGAGCAACAGAAGACAAAAATCACATCCTCTGGGGAAAGAATGACAGACACACAAGTGTGGTATATTTTCATAACTTAGTGTCTATAAATAGCAATGTATATACCCACAGGTAATAAATTCATAAAGTAGTATAATTGGCCTGATTTGCAGCCTCTTTACACTGAGAGCTAGGCTTTAGTAAAGTAACTTACACACCAAATGGTGATGAAGGCACATGTATCCAGAAGCACAGTTTGCATACCTCCCTATTCAGCTTGGGCAGGCACTCACTATATGCCTGACTTAATTATGTGCTTATTCAGTTACACTGATTGGTTATTTGTAGCAGGAGATGCTCAAACTGGGTGCCCAGATGTTCCCATCACGTTTTTTAGCCTTTCTCTAATTTCGGGATCTTCTGAATAGCTTAATCCCCAGATAAAAGTACTGATTATCGTGTGTCTCTTGCCCAAATACGTGTGGTTAGACTAAAAGCCAGTAATGCTGGTTCACTTTGCTGCTGTCAACAAATTGATCGGCGAGTCATCCTGCCTCTCAGAGCAACCCTTCTGGGCTTTCCAAATATTAAAATTGATCTACAATGCAATGTAGATCATGCATCACTCGATGAGATTGTGTGCGAATATAGCCTGATGGTACAGTGATATTTACAATGTGATGCATTAGCATAAAACGGTGGGTGAAAGACTGTAGTATAGGATAGCTTATTAATAATTACTCTAAAAACCAAGTAAGGAAAATAACAAGGTCTTTAGGTTAGTTGTACTGCCACTTCCAGGGGAAGAAGAATAACCAAACACAAAACTCACCACAAACAGCAGTGGGCAGTCCATTTTAATGGAAAGGAAGCATGACATGAAAACTGCCCCATTTCAGGCCAGAATGCTAGTATTGATAAGACAGGAATATGTTTCTCTGTACTTTCCATCAGTGTGGTTTGATCCTGTCACCACAATGGACTAGTGATGTAATTTTTGCCTTAAAAAAACCAAACCAGAGCTTCGCAATTCTTGTCCTCCCTGTGAAAGACTGTGCATAGGGAAGCACGTAGTCAAATTTTGTTCTAAGGCACTTTTTAAAAAGACAAGATAAAATGTAAGTTTATTGTTTGCAATTTTCTTCTCTTTGCTCCCACAGTGTTACAAATGTTAAGAATATGTTTCTGGTGTTGTAATGTGATTAGTAGTCCTGCTTGGTAAAAACAGATCTATGTTAAAAAAACAAAAAGCACCCTTCTTCCTCTTCATCGTGGTCCAATTATTTTCCAGCCATAGAGAACCAGGAGGGTCAAAGAGGCCACCTTATTTGAAAGAAATGACCAATATTTGTTTCCTTTTATTTATTTAATTAATTATTTTGCCCTTTACTGCTTTAAGAGTCCTCACACTTTTATTCCTGAATCTCAAAAGCTTGAGCAGTAAATGCTAAGGACAACTCAGTCTTGTTGCTGTTTGCAGACTGAAGCTTTACAAACTCTGGCTCCTGGTAACCTGTTTACTGAAGGTGGTGTTGACAAGTGCTCCAGCTACAGACTGTGTATGGAGTAAATGAAAGTCAAATATCCATCCTTCCTTTTCCTTACTGACTCAAATCTCTATGGAGAGAGCAGGTGGAAAGTTGTGTTAGGAGATACTTGCCTAATTCACTTTTCTGGGATTAGAATATTTTAAATTTGTAAACTGAACATACTGCTAGTCTTGCCACATGGTTGCCATTTAAGCAACACAGTAAAAATCTCAGAACATATCATTTAGTACAGCAATTTTTATTCACACGTCTGTGTTAGTCCATTTATATTCTTCAAGACTGAGGAGAGAGACTGTTAGGAAGATCCAAGGCCTTAATTACTTAACAAAACTCCTGAAATGGCTGAGGATGTTGTTCCCAGGTATTGCTCTAGGCAGCTTCACCTGGGTTCAGACTAGTAATTCTTTTTTGTTCACTCTGCTTGTCTTCTTTTCTGAAAACCAAATCCAAGATACTTTCCTTTTCCTTTCCTCTGATGGAAATTGTTATTCCTCTGTCTTTTTCCTGTCATTGATATTGACATTCTAGGGAGACATTTCACTGATGTTGCTGACTCCCTCAGTTACTCAAGGAGAGATTTCCAGATTTCCTTTTCTTCTAAAAAAAAAAATTCTAGTTTATACTTTTGCTAATTGTTCTAATTTGCTGAAAAATTTATTGATTCTCTTTTTGTGTGAAACCATGTTTATTAAATATTTTCTTACTATTTTATGTTTAATTGTCTAAGTTCTTTTTTTTTTTTGTTGACAGCTTTCTTTCACGTTCAAATCCTTGGAATTTCATACACGTAGTAGAATAACGAGACAATGCAATATTAACACTCATTTTAGAGCTTCTGCTTCATGGGCATCTACCATCTCAGAGAAGCTGTCATCTTTGTCCTGCCATAGCAGGTTACCCTGTTGGAGCTTCTACAGTAGCAGGGGTTGGGAACAAGAGGTAGAGAGACATGGATGCTGAGACCCAGTTTGTCTAAGCTCCTGCTATTCAGGACATCAGCTTCCCAAAAAGTCTTCAGGATATCTTTTGCTTGAAGCAGTAGAGACAATCTCAAATCTTGCTGTCACTAGCTACATCAACCAAATGTAGCTGCTAAATTAAAACAGATTATTTAAATACTGTTTATTTCAATATGCAATTAAAGCTTTATATTAAATTAATTTCCTAGTATATTCTCTGGTTATATTGAAACTCAGTTATCTGAGTTCTGTAGTACATCATGAAGGCAGCAGCAAAATAAATGTAAGTACTTTTTGTTTCTGGATGACAGTGATGTTACAAAACAAATCCATTATCAGCATTTATCAGACTTGTCTGTTCATTCTGCAATATATTGACTTGTCCTTCACTTCTCATTTTTGATGGTGTGGAATGCACTTCTGGATGGCTAGAGCTGCCTGCATTTTCAATTACAATTCTTCTGGCTTGCAGTTCACTTGCTATAGTAATTTTCATGAACTTTTTAATCTTCCAGCATACGTGCTACAGAAAAAACAGAAAAAGAAATCTGGCCTAGTTAGTACCATTTCCTGGCACTGGCAGAAGCACAATGTGCTGAATATTGTTCATGTTGCTTATTATAATGTATGAGATCTTTGCTATGAATAGCTTGCATAGTACTTTGAAGGAACAGAGGAACTAAACTGTTCCTTACTGAACCCACACCTCTTTCTTTCTTCTGAAATAGTTCTTATCACAATATTCATGTTGCAGAGGGGAATGTTGTCCAAAATTCACCTGTAAAGCTCATGGGCCTCCAGAAAGGGACAGGGAGGCAACAAGAAGAGGAACTCTGTTACTGAGAGAGCATAAATGCTGATACAGCTTTTCAATTATCATACTCAAAAGTGCTGAAATTGGTTGAGATAGAAGGAAAGATAAGAGCATAATTACTTTAGTTAATGGTGAGAAATTAAGACTTAGCATTTTTAATAAAGATTTAGAATCCTTTCCTGCTTTCTTCTTATTTCTACTTTCTCTTAGGTTTGCAGTCTTTTTTTCATGTTGCATCTTATCCCTTTTTGTTTACAGTTTTATAGCTTCTCATTATAGATGTCCACATTTGAGATGTTCTGGTTCTCTGTCTTCAAACAATTATTGAATGAAATAAATAATAGGAGTTAGGAATAAAGGAGTAAAAGTAGGAGTTTGAAATAAAAATATCATTATACAGTTTTGGTTATATTAAGTTCAATATATTTGCTAAATTTATCACTAGCCCCCCCCCCGCCCCCCAAAATATTTTCTATGCCAAATTGTTCTTATAGGGGATTGAGTAAAAATAGAACCTTCATCTTGTACTGGCTTGAGATTACAAAATTGTTAACAAAAAAATCCCAGTGTTTTTCTTCTAGGATGAACAAATGAGATAGTTGGTTTAGACATTAGATATGAAGTCTTTTGTGGTACTTAAGAATACTTTTCAGGGTCGAATTACATTCTGTAAGTTCATAAATAAAGCTCACAAACATCTCTAGTATTTACTAGGATAATTTAACTAACACAGTTTAACTGTGGAACACTCAGAGTATCCAGAGTTCAGATGACAACTTTGCAGTTCTTACCCTCTGCAGAGAGTAACAGTTTTATAGCTGTTTGAGAGGGCAAGGAGCACATAGTAATTACAGCAAGTTTATTCTACATTCAAATTATAGAATTGTTCCTATAATTACACTTTTTTAATTGCTTTAATGTCAGTAAGGATGTACAGATATACATCGTTATTGATACTTAAAGTGTGGTTTAGCAAAGATTCCGCTACTGTTCTTTGCAGGCCAGGATATTCTGTCAGAAGCTTTACTGTAATAACAAAAAACTGTAGAATGTCAGAAATACTTTTCATCATTTCTTAAGAATTTTTTCTTTAAGATTTTAGTGACATTAACCTGACCTGGATTCCATTCTAATCTAACAAAGAGCTGAAAAGCATGTTTTAGAGGAGAAAGAAGAATGTCTAAAATATATGTCCCAAATCAGTAAAAATATTCTTAAATGCTTATTTAAAAATCTGATTCTGTTTTGCTCTGAACAGCAATAAAATAAATTTGTACAGGTAGCAGGAGCTCTTTAAGAAAGACAAATCACTGCTGTATTACAGAATGAGAGGCATAAGAAGCTTGGAAACAAGAGCCCAAAGTAAATGGGAAAGCTGATTGCCATTGATAACCATTCTTTGCTTCTGAAAGCCTCTGGAAGGTCTCAGTCTTAGCCTGAAGCTTTCGGCCTGTAGGTGTGCTCTATTGCAAACCCTGACAACACCAGTCTTTGGCCAGTATAACAATCCCAGCCATTGCATTTCTGTTAAGAAAGCAAGTGACCAGAAGGTGTTTGGATATAGCTACAATCTACTGCAAGATCTCCAGCACTTCTTACATCTAATTTTGCTCTCCCAGCGAGGAGTAACTTTTTTCTTGAGTCTTTGGAGGAGATGCTGACTAAACTTTTGAATGAACCTCAAAAGAAGATCTGCTCTCGTTATTCACATGTGGTTTTCTGAACCATCTCAGAGGCAATACAGAGGCAATCTGTATTGTGCTTGTCAAGGTGGTTTTGTTCCCTTCTTACAGTTTGGTAAGGATGTAGGTCACATACTTATTGGTGTCTTGGGGTGTTTTACTGCTAATGTTTTGGTCTGGGGTTTTTTGTGGCGCTTAAAATCTGTCATGTCATGCACTTTCACCACCTCCAGCAAGGTTTTATTGATCCTACTTGGACATCAGAAGGAATTTTTTCATGGAAGGGGTGATTAGACATTGGAATGGATGGCCCAGGGAGGTAGTGGAGTCACTGTCCCTGGAGGTTTTGAGGAAATGATTGGATGTGGCACTTAGTGCCATGGTCTAGTTGACAATGTGGTGAACAGTCAAAGGTTGGACTCAATGATCTTGGAGGTCTTTTCCAACCTAAATGATTCTGTGATTCTCTTCTCTCAGCTTAAATTTTTGGATACAAACCTTGTGAGTCATTTTTCTTTTCCCCTCTGTTCATCTTTGCCATTACCATTCTTATTTGAAAAGTGAATCATTGTCATCAATGGAGATACTAACTCTGGAATTCCTACAGATTTTCTAAGAAGGTCCATTGAATACCCTAAAAAGCATGAACTGAAACACAATTGGAAGAACAATCCCATAAGGCAATTTCCATTTCTAGATACATCAAAAAATTACTGCAGAATGCTAAATAAATTCTGAGATATCTTATGATACAATATTTCCTGTAATACCATGAAATTGCCTGAAATAAGGATAATTCTTGTATGTCACCAGTGGCATGGCAGATCTCTGTCATAATTATGATATTGCTGGATATTTACTAAATATTCTGGAAGACTGAAGGTACTGTTTGTTTCTCAAGGCTCTTTTTTAAAGAAAAATGGGTTTGTTTCTGGTAAAAAGACCACCCTTTTTTACAGAAAGTACAATTTTTTTTTTTAATTAATCACTTTTTGATAGAAAACCTTGTTCAGTGGTTTGGATGATAATAATGCTAGCACTGATCTTTGATTCTCCTTCAGAGCACTATAAATCCAGCTTCTCAGTACATTGTAAACTATGCATTTTTTCATCTTTACGAGACCCTTGGCGGACTTTATGGTTAATACAAAGACATGCAGCAAATTAGATGTTTTTTAAAGGAAGCTGAGAAACATCTTTTTAAAAAAGAGCAAAAAGGAATAACTTCCTTTAGAGGATAATTTTATACTTTGTTAATTTCAAAATAGCATCTAACACCCTTGCTGCCAGACTGCAATTAGTATCTGGTGGCCAGCTACCGTATATATTTACATTGTGTTTCTTTTATCCCTGTTCATTGGGATTGTAAACCAGGAATGAAGAAGACACCTTGCTTATTTGAATTAAATTTTATTGCCATAGCTTATGTAATTTTAACTGATTCTTTTAACTCCCTGGTGTTTGGTGAAACGTAAACCGGTGGATCTTCTCAGTCCATTCAATTAATATTTCTCATAACAGGATTGTGTGTCATGCCATTTGGCAGTGCTTAGTTTAGCTAATGTCCAGATAATATGCTCTGAATGGATTGTATTCTGGATAAGTAAGTTAGACATTTAAGTAGAAACCAGTGTGACTAATGCGGGATATCAAATTCTCTAGGTCTTGCAGTTCTATGTATGCTTGAAGAATGCCTGTGTGAAAGCATAAGCCATTTCATAACCTTGACTTTGGTTGCATCACATTGCCTTGTGCTGGTGTTTGCATTGGAAGCAGCTTGGGCGACCTCAGCACCAAGGGGTGACTGATGTTCTCTCTTGAAGTGTCCAGTTCTTTGTTACATTACCACAGGTGCTATGAAAGCCTGCTTCATCGAGGTCTTTTCACTCATGTGGCTTCTCCAGCATATAAATGAAATATGTCTTAGCTCATTTAAAGAATATCTTTATGGTTTGGAAGCACAAAAATATGTCTTGTTTGGTAGAATCTTGCACATGAAGCCAATATCTAGATATCACTGCAGGAGTGCTCACAAATAGCCCTGCATAGCCAAGGGCTAAAGAGTCATTACTGCCTGTAATGACTGCACTAGGCAGAACTGAAAAATTACTTCTTGAAACCTGAATTCTTCAGGAATGAAACTCTTTTCTTTGTATATAGATACCTAATAGATAATATATGCCGTAACACATATGACACACTGTGTACTAGATAAAGGGATGGGCTCCACAATAGACAAGGAATTAAATTGAAAATGCAACAAGTCTGCAGCAGCCTATTTTCAGTTAACTTTCCAGGTTAACTTTGGTTAACCCAGGTTTGAGTTTTTCATACTGGACTAACAGATCATCTTCCCTAGGTTTTGTATTTTTCCCATTGCATAATTTGTTGGGATATCAGTCCAATGAAAGTAATATAAAATGTGACTTGTTAAAATTAAAAAGTGAATTTGAACTTTTTTAGGTAATGAAAAATAGCATTTTTCATGGGAGAGAGAGTAGTGGTTTATGTGTAAGACTAAAACAGGAAATCTTGACGCCTTTTCCATTTATGCAGTAAACTGATCTTGTCATATTGGGTCCAAAACCTTCTCATGAGGGGTTGGGTAAAGTGAGACCCAAAGACCATTGGATCTAAGATCAGATTGTGGAATTTGTTATACTGACCTGACACTTTTCTTTGTTCTTGACTTATCTGTACAATGTTGCTCTCAACCATTTCAGGCTTTGTTTATGATAGTATCCAAATAGTAGACTATTAAGAACCTCACTGATAGTAAGCAGAGATGGAGTATGGTAAAATGATACTTGAACAGTAAAATAATTCTAACATAATTCATCCTTCCTTACTCCAGTCTTGCTTTCAAATATGGAGTGGGACTTGGGAACAAGAAAAGCTAGTTCTTGCTCTGTCACTGTCAATACATGTATCTGCTGTGTACAGAAAGGATTTTAACTTCTAGGGCTGCCCCTTTAGCACTATTCTAACCAAAGTAAGGTTTCTGGAAGAAAAAAGAAGATCCAAGATGCTTTGCTCTCTCTCTGATTTTTTTTTTCTCTTTTTCAAGTTAGTTTTAACACATGGTAGTCTTAATTCTTATTGTAAATCACGTTCATCTGGCTTGTGAGACAATTAAGATATAAACAGGTATAATTTGCCAATCAAAATAAACATTAGATTCTGGGGATTTCTGATTATCATCTGAGCGGTGGGAATAGAGAGGATAGTGAGTGAGGGATCATGTTTGCCTGGAATGCAGGAACGGAGGGAGGCTGAAGGGTCTTTGAAGATCTTGTTTAATTGATTCCTCAATGTAACCCTGTTTTTCCTTTGGGGCTTTCTGGCTCCCCCTCAGATTAATTCATGCACAGTAGAAATTAAGGGAAGTATTTAAGTTTACAGTAGCTACAAATTTAAGTACTTCTTTGAAGTGTCGTGGGGTGTTCTTTCAGATAAATATCATTAACATAAATAAATGTTCTGTGTGTTTGGCAGTGCTTTTTGCAATAGAATATGTCTATAGTGGAAGATATTTGTGAATTTTGTTATGTTGCATACCTTGAGCCTATTTGGCCCTGACAAGAAGGAAGACTTCCCTGTTATCAATGAGCAGCTAGAGAAGCTAGTATCTCTTTTAATTCAAGACCTGCTCATCTTCATCTTGGAGATAACTTGGCTCATTAGAAAAGTACAAGAGATTTTAGGGTTTTTCCTGAACTTACAGACTTATGGTGCTATTGCCCATGGTTTTTTCGCTCCAAGCTTTGAAAGCTGTAGTAGAACTACGCAGGCCATCTTCCTGACTTCCCTGCTAGCTTTCCTATTTTCCCTGCCCAGCCTCTGCTGTTGCATGTAGCTTTATGAAGAGCTGTCAGCTACTCCTAAGAACAGAGAACTGAGAAAAGGAAAGCAAGGGGAAATAAAGAACATGAAGAAACATCTGTAAACTATAGCTGTAGGAATTATGTAGTACAGACATGCTGGAATTAAAGTAGCTTTAGAGAATATCGCTCCTCTTTTGTCTTGGATCATAACCAGTAAGGTTAGTAGCAGTCATGTAGCAGTCATTCCTTTTAATAAACTTCTTAACCTTCAGAAAATTTACATTATTATCCTGTGATATGATAGTGACAGATCTTGGGAAGTTTATCATATGCTTTAGGTTTCAAATCATTGCAAGTATGAACAAAAGCTTCCAAATGAGTTCAGAGTGTGCAGCACCACTAACCCCTTCTGTCCCACCAGCTTGTGGAGGAGTGTGCTTCCTCCAACACCCAAGATAAGTACTGGCTCTGAACAGGCTTAGATTGGCAAGAGTATCTGTTTCATTGTTGGCACGTTAATAGACGGTTTAGCGTTGGTTTATCTGTCCTACTAGATGAAATCTTGGGTTGTGTAAGGAATTACTAGTACTCAGGTTATGTTCAAGTCAAATCCAGTCCTTCCTTTGGGAAGGAGATGGAGTGTCTTTTCCCTGGCTAAATGCTTAGCTGTGTTACAAACTCCAGGCTAGAAAACACAGTACCCACTGCCATCCCACCACCCAAACTGTCCTTCTGTCAAACAGCAACAACCTGTTCTCTGTAACAGCCACGATCTGTGACATTCAACTCCAGCATAGGTCAGATGTTGAGCAGCACAACTCCCCTAAAAATCATGGAATAATTTAGGGTTAAAGCCATCTCCATACAACTAGATCCATTTAACTCTTATGATCTGCTGAACACCACATTAGTGTTTAAAGCTTTCGGTGCTCTTCCTTCCCTAATAACAGTATAAACTTTGGATTTTTCTGTGTGTTTAGTGTGGTGGGTTGAAAGGAAGAAAACAGGACTGCAATCAGAAATTAATTTCTATGTTTGTGCCTCTGACATGATTTGTTAAGCACTTTTGAACAAATTACTAAATATTTCTGTATGTTTGCTGATATAAAATATAAATTCTTATAACAAACATCTTACTCCTAGAGATCAAAGAATCATAGAATGGTTTGGGTTGGAAGGCATCTTAAAGATCATCTAGTTCCAGCCCCCCTGCTGTGGGCAGGGACTCCGTTCACTAGATCAGGTTGCTCAGAGCTTGTTACTGGTCAGGAATGTCATTATAGGTGCCTGATGTGAGAGCTATGACTTTGTTTAGCATTTTATTGCTATAAATAGTAAAACAAGTTGGATTTGATTTCCAGAGGCAGAGTAAACAGTCTTTTCTGTGTTTTTGAAATGGTAAAAGTTTTAGGATAAACACATAATACGGTCCTATTGGCAGGTCAGTATCAAAGCTTACAAGTCTATTGGGTCCAACATCTGATCAGCTCCAATTTTCTGTAAATTGTGTTGACTTCTTCTGTATGGCAGAGTTTCTTTATTTCATTGTTGTTTTTTGGTTCAGGGGTTGCTGTTGGCTTTTTTTGAAGTTTCAGCTGTGTTTTTCTGTAAAGAACATACTTGGCAATGCATTGCCATATAATGGACAGCCAATTGTGCAATTCTATTTCAAATTGGAAAGCAACGTCATTAATATTTTGAAATAACTGAGATAGGAGTGTTTTTATCATGAAAGTCATGCCTTTGTTGGACAACTTCTGAAAAGGCACAGGGGGAACAGAAGATGGAGCTTCATCAGTTATGAAATGAATTATATGAAGTAATTTCCCCTAAACCAGACTGAACATAATGACAAAAAGTCCACCGGCCATATGGGTTTCATAAATGCAGAGTAACATTAGGTGGAGATACCTCAGTAATCAGTCCAAAAGATCTATTGTTGGTTTAGCCTTAATTCAGGCCAACCTGAGCCAAAGAATTATATCAATGTGTATTGAGAACTGCTATTTTAGATCTACCTGAACTGAACTCTGAATGTGCTTTTATTTATTTTTTGTTTGTTTTGTTTCCCTTTGTTGTAGGTCATTGTGGTTCTAAGTACAAAGCCGTAGTTGCCTGATTTGTTGTGTCTAAGTGTCTGTTCTTCTGTTCTCTTCAGAGATCGCAGTTGACTGTACCAAGTGCAGAGGTGGGAAATCAAAGGAGTCAAAATTTGGAAAGCAGCCCTTTCATGTCAGACCTGCTGAGCGACGTACCCTTTGCCCTAGCACCACACGTGTTAGCAGTGCAGGGCACCCAGAGTGACGTTCCTGACCGATTGCTCACCTACGACATCAATGATAATTTATCAAGATTTTGGTATGACTTTACCCTTGAAAATTCAGTGCTTTGTGATCCATAATGTTTTCTTTATTTTCTCTGCCTCTGTCGAGGAATAAGTCTTAAAGGGAAGATCAAGACTTATTTGGATCTACTCAATATTTTGGGGGCCTGCCACTGGTGTATCAAATGGATTGTTATTCACAACTGTGATATATTTCTTAGCTTTAAATGATCTGTAACTTAATATGTTAAATATTCTATTTATCCTCAAAGAAATCAAGCAACTGTTTCAGCCTGAATAAGAGACTGGTTATTGATATCTACTTCCAATATGTAGGCTGCAGACACAAACATTTCATAACTTTAGAGGAAGGCTAGCACTGTTTTGTTACTTCACTCAGTTACCAAACACATAGATCCTGTTACATGTGTTGAGATCAGCTCTGATTTTGTACAGATAGAAACCAATATTAACGCTAAAGCAATGCTGCTCTGCAGTACTGGACAGACAACTTTTCTGTGAAACCGAGTTTTAAAACTCAGAGTTAATTATGAGTCCTTAAATAATCTTGAAGACTTAATAGGATTAAACTTAAAAATTAGTTAAAATTGGTTAAACTTACCAATTTTAAAATGAAAATCAGTTGCTTCCTTCCCTTTTCCAGTAGATGGTATTTTGTCCGTCTCATTTTGTGCCTGCCTAGAGAAGTCCTCCCCGCCTGCCTGTTGGCTGCTGTTTGTTCTCATTACCACATGTGTTCCTGATTTATATACAGATCAGCTTTTCCATTTTAACCTCTTTGCCCCCTGAAGAAGGAAATCTCAGGACACGTACTTTTAATGGTCACACCCTTCTTTTTTTAATTTGTGTGCCAGAGATACAGATGGCAATGTTTAACAACAGGAAAACATTACATTGTTTCTTATCCAACTAAATTAAACTGCTAAGTACCTAAACATGCATTCTCACAGACCACTGTGTCCCTGCTCGCAAGCTTTGAGCATGTTTTTCCTGACTAACACCAGAGTTGCTGTTTCACGAGCAACAGCTCTCTGATGTAACGTCACAGTTTGTGATGAAGAATGATCTGTGGCACACAAAAGACTACACTGGTTTTCTCTCTTGGGGTGCAATATTTATATTGTGCCAAATGTTGGTGGATATTTTCTTATATTTTCTATGCTCTGTGGTAGCTTAAAATACATGTATTTTCAGACTTGCATCCTCTTACAGTATTTGAGATAAGTACTGTAAATGATGAAGAAATTATATTGTGAATATATCTTAGGTTGTTAAATATTCATGGTTTAGATTTTTTTTAATGTATGTATTTAATATTTTTGACAGCTATGTTCTTAAATGTTTTGAAGATATTGTTTTAGGGAGCGTATCTGTGCTGTACTACAATAAAAAGATGCTAAAAAATAGTGAGTTATTTTTTATGTGTGAGAGTTATCATGTGGTTTCATCTGTATTGTTTACTACAGGCATGACCATTCAGCTTTCATGGGAACTTGAAAATTCTTGAAAATCTTTTCAGTGTCATTTAAAAATTGGGGTCCTTCTAATAAATTATATCACACTTTCATCTGGTGGATTCTGTGTGCTGTGCTAGTGACTTGTGATGGCTTAGGAGGTGTCCCTGATACTGCTTTGGGGATAGTGTGGCTGGGAGCTGGGAAGTACTAAGGCCTCTTAGAAGGAACAATTAATTTACAAAGTTGTTCAGAACTGTCTTGTGTGCTGAATTTTCTAGTTAATGCATACCTGAAGCACTAATTTTAATTTTAATTATTATTTTATATCTAATAGTTAAAAAATGGCTCGTTCTGCAAATAGTATGTTTCCATTCAAATTATCTGTTTTGAATCTGAAATGTTTATGCAGCTCAGCTAGTCTAGAAGCAGAATTGTAAAGCACTGTTGAAGACCAAACAAACTCACAATACTTGTTCTTTCTTTGCTAGCTGACTTGGCATGTAATTTTTTGCATTCATTTTTTTGCCTAAAGTTAGATGATTTATCTAAATAATTACAACTTGTCAGATTTGAGCTCCGTTAAACTCACAAGTACCCCTTCAAAAGAAAAAGAGAGACAAAGGAGAGTAGGGAGGAGGTTGTATTCAGCAGGAGGAGAAATGTGGGTGGTAGATTAAAACTTGGCCTTCACCCTTAATCATCTTCCATAAAGGGTAAGAGTAGCAAGGGTACTAGTAATGGCCAAGGGTACTGGGAATGTGTCTTTAGCAAGAGCTGAGGCTCAAACACCTCTCTTGCCTGAGATCACCCCTAAAAGTCAATTGAAGTCTTATTGCATCCAGACAGTGAAGGTGAATTTCTTCCCACTTGGACAAGAAAAAGAATACATTTAAACTGTTATAAATTAGTAAGATTTATGACTACTACTATTTGTCCACTCATAACATGAAGATGACACAAAATCTTCAAAACATTAAAGATTTCGAAGAGTCTGTTCACAAAAGATGTGAATTGCTTATGTAGGATATGTTTGACATCATACACTGATTATTGCATAGCATATATGAATATATGTGTGAATATATGTGTATCTGTCACTACCAACAAATACTGGATGGTTCTATGTGTTGTTATTCAAACCTTTGACTACGGATGAAGGAATATAGTTAATTTTAAAAAAATAATTAAAAACTATTAATAAAATCAATATCAAAACAGTAAACCACCTTGGCTCTCCTTTCTGTATGTTCTGTATATAATAATCAGAACATGAATAGAACTGTTTGCTTTGTGTTATGCATATATATGTAAATTTTTTTGACAGAACAGAAAGAAATTTAATAGCTAATGTCATTAACATCAGAATTACAACAGACTGCCAACTCTAGGACTAATAATGAAAGATTGAGCTGTGTTCCTGTGCCTCCTTTGTTAAATATTTAGAGTTACTTTAGTTCATGGGAGAATTTGAGCTTCATTTGCCATTCTCTACATTTTCCTTGCAAAAGGTGTACTCTGTGTTGTGTGATAGTTTTCTTATTGAACTTTTTAATAAGTCAAACCTAAAAAGACTCTTATTATTTTCTCTGGAAAGGTTGTAAATACAGGCTCTGGAAAAGTGTAATTTGAAATGTAGAAAAAGGGGAGTGAAGCTCACATGTTCAAAGGTAAATCAAAGAATAATTGCATCCAGAACAGCCTGACAGGAGGCTTAGTGGGAGCTGGTCCCTACAGAGAACTCCCCAGTGACAAATGCAGCAATGGAACCAGACAATGCCATGTCTGGCAGGTCAGGCAGTGATTACAGATCCAGTTTCTGCTCTTTTCTCTGAAGTATGATCCAAACCCTGATATGACAGTCAGCAAATATACACTTGTGCGGTCACAGAGGAGAGGTTTTGACCTAAAGCAACTAAAGGAAAAAGGCAAAGAGCACATTCACCACAGCAATTACAGTATCTCAAAATAACACACAGGTTTTTGCATTTTTAGCTGGAGAACCTGTTATGTTCACAAAAGCACTACAGCAGCCTCTTGGGCAAGATGAGCAAGTTGTTCTGAACAATAGCATAAACCTTGAGCTTGAGAAACTGTCCTCATCCCCACAACCACCCTTTTTTTATGACACAATAATTCATCTTGCTTTGTGTTTTCTCTGCTCAGCCTAGTGAGTATGGAGAGGAACCAGAAATGCAACTCCTAGGGGTAAGTAACTGCAACTCTTCTGCGGATGACAGGGCAGTTCCAGATTAACCAGATTCATTTTCGAAGCCAGAGACTTTCTGTACAGCAAGAAAGAGGCAGAGTATCCTCCTAAAATTCCAAAGGTACACTCCTGTTTGGTGCTGTAGAAGACAAAAGTTTAGTAGCCAAGTTCATTCAGGCCACCTGCTATGCTGCAACTCTTCATCAGCATTAAGCTTGGTGTTCTGTAACAAGCTTGCAAAGTTAGAAAGCAAGTATGTTAGGCCTGATTTCTTCCCATCAATATGGCAAATTCCTTAAACTAAGCAAAATTATTGATTTGCCTGTATGCTCCACTGAGACCATGTTCTTTCTCTACCAGAGATAGATATTTATGTTCTTTGAGTCTCCTAGAGAACTACCTCTTTCTTTTCAGCATCCTTCTTCTGAGAGATGAGTTCCCACAGAAAATTTCTTACCTCTCCTTCTGTCTGAATCACAGCTATCCAGAAGAAGAAGTGTAAGTATTCATGCTTACTGGAGGGAGAGAAAAATCACTCCCTTGTTCCTGTTGTGTTGACAGTCAGTTAACTTGGAAGCGTTACTGCCCATAGAAAGAAACTGAGATTTCGGTCAATTCATAATTTCAGTAATTTCAGATGCCAAGAGTGTAAGAAGTAAACTTGATCTTCTAGGCATGGCATCTTGCTGTCTGTTTAGTTCTGGAGCACACATTTTAGATTCTACATACAGGTACATGAAGTTTTTCTTGACACTACCTGATGCTAATGACTAAGACTGGTCCAATTCTCCAGCATGTGCTGCTGGGCTGGCTGAATGATCTAAAAAGGAGTAAGATCCAAAGCACTACTTTGACCTCTGTGTGGAGAATTTTTTTCCTCCATGTATAAATATTTTTAAGCATTAAGAACTCCTAAAAAACAAACGCTTTAAACTTTGTTTTCTGAAGCATATTAATGGAGAGTTTTTCTACATTTTTGGGGATTGCAATAGACCTTGACTAATCCTGGACGTAAATCAGTATTATGCCCCTTAGTCTGTTTTGTGTACATGTAGTAGGCAGAACAGTGGTCCCTAATGCTTAAAGCCTCTGTTCATTAACAAAAGTAATGGGAGAGTAATGATAGATCACATACTCTTTTCAACATTTCAGAGAAAATACTTCTTTTTAGTCTGCAGCTTTCCATGTAGTAGCCTTTCTAAACAGTGTTCTACTCCAAAAACCAGTCAGTGAATATTTCATTAAAGTTTATTTTCTGACACAGTATCAGAGTAGCTCGAAGAGCTTTGCTGTATCACAGCTCAGTGTTTTGTCAAATACATCCCTTCTGCAGAAGCAAAAGTCTGAGCCAGCTGCATGGTTCATAAAATAAACCAGAAGTTGTAAAGCTTTCAGCAGGTTATGATGAGATATTGAAGAAGCCTTTTTTTAATTCTGTAGCAAAAGAGAGTATCTAGTGATGGAAGTGGAAGTTATGGTGACCCCAGAAGGATGCAGCAGCTGTAGACCAGAGACAAGAGAGGGCTTAGTTCTGTCAGCCAATTCAATTCACTTTTCCTTGCTGCAAAGATAAAATAAACTCTTGAGATCAAAGATCTAATTTACAAGGCTATCCTCTCGTCAGTTGACACATGTACTTCAATAACAGAACATGAAAGAAACTGCTCACAAGCAAACAAACAAAAAAAATGAGCCTCGATTATATACATCCTTCATCCAACTCTTTGTGGCTATCAGCATTATGGTTAGAGTAGCCACGTGCATCTGAATGTTCATGTAACTGTTCTGGGAGGTCAGCTTTGGGCATCCATCTAAATCTCACTGAGGAAGAAGCAAATGGACTCAGAAAACAAAGCCTCAGGTGAAATAGCCCATCACAGTGAGAAGGGAATTACTTATTTAAAGCAACTGATACTTGTTAGAACTTCAATCTGATCGATGTGTCAGCCTTTTTATGAAGCATTCTGTTATTAATCTATTTTCCTTAAGAAATGAAGTAACTCATGATGTTTTGAGAACTGTAGTGTAATTTCCTTTCTCAGCTGTTTTTAGAAACTACTGGTGCATCTGCTTGGCTTATTCTGCTCTTAAAGATATTTTTAGATTACTGCAACTCCAATTTTGTCTATGTTATGTTTAAATAGGGATTGTGTCAAAGACTTAATATTTATCTTACGACTTGATTCAAAGTATCATCTTGTTGTTATTATTTGACTTTTATGTCTTCTGTAGTTTGGCTAGTTCTCCTTCAGTTGTTTCTCAAATGAAAAACATTTACACTTCTCCCTCTACTTGATAGGGTGGAACAGAATGTGAATTAAATTTTTGCCAGAAAGGACTGTCAAATTTTATTTCAAGTAGCATTACAGTACTTCCAGATATTACATATCAGTCATAGTATAATTATGGCTAAAATTGGACACACAGGGTTAATGTTCTCTATTTTTTTATGTAGTTCAACTCATGTTGTAATTTAACTTGTGTTTTGGGGGTAGACAAAGTAGGAAGTTGTCCTATTGGCAACTGATATTTAATTGAGGGATTCAAAATTACTTCCTTTTTATATATACTTCCTTTTTACCACATGTAGTTTGCAATATATGCATCCACACAGTGATCAAGTTAAAGTAACTGCTCCAAAGCTAGAAGTTGCCATCAGGTTTTTAAATGCCATCAAATAAGAGGCTGTTGATTGAGAAATGGAAATGTAGTGTTTTGCTGTAGATCTCTCAAATGCTTTAAGGTAGAAATCAGTATTAAGATTCATCAGTATTTTCATCTTAAATCTTCAAGATTCAATTCATCTTGAATCTTAATGCCATAAATTAAATTGAAGGCAAATTTTAAATCTTAGGACAGCTCTAAAAAATAGAGTGAGCGAATGAACAAAGATGGTTGATGTAGTTTTGTTTACTTAGAGGTCAGATAGATAAGTTATTGCATATTACAGTTAATTCCATAAGAAATTTGGTGTAGCAGACTGTTGTTCTAGCTATTGATTTGTACAAATCTGAGAGAAATTCTAAGAAAAAGCCATTTTCCATGATACCATGTTTGTCCAAAACTGTTCACCTTCATATTTAAGACTTCTGATTCTTCAAACTAGCCCTCTTCACCGCCACCTCCAATGGCTGCCTCTTCTTCAGATGAAAGCTGTGTCCTATTTTAGAAACATTGGTTCATTGCCTCCTGGGAGATACTCTGCTCCATCCAACTGGGACTGGACAGATGGTTTCTGGCATGGGGCATATCCTGGTAGACGAGCATCTTCAGGATGGTAGTCCTAAAAAAAAAGGATGTTGTAAATAGATACCCTGTGGGTAAAAACAATGCAGACTTGACTGACTTCCACTCCTATCTCCTACATGACCAGCCACATGATGACAAATACCTGACACAGCTCCTCTAAGCATGCAAGGTGGTGCTGAAGTCCTGCTCTGTCTTCTTGGGAAAAAACTTGTCTTTTTTTAATCTGAGCAAATTCAACTTCTAGTGATCTAGTGATCTGCCAGTATTACGAGGTTGCCTGTGCCATTTCACCCTGCTAAACCAAAAGGGGAGATTTCAGACATGATGCTAAAGGTTACTTCCTAGAAGAAGAAGTCATCCCAAGACTGATTTGTTCACCACAGACATCAAAAAGAAATCAGATAAGACTTGCTCTGCAAGGATCTCTTGTAGCAATGGAAGTCTCTGGCTATTTATAAGAATACATGCACAGTGTCTCTTTTTGGTATTAGATTGGTTTATATAGTCTTGTCTTCATGGCACAGAGCAGGAAAAGTGTTCCCACTGTGTCCTTGGCAACAGCAATTTAGCTGTACAAAGATTATTTTCTCCAATATGAAAATAATTGTTAGGAAGAATAAAAGCCACCCTTCTTAAACAGATGAGCTAATTCAAGCAAAGGATAAAATCTTACTTGGAAATTTGCAAATAGGTTATTTTGTTTTTAGATAAATTGCAATTAAGTGAACAAGGCTTTTCTGGCACCTACTGCCTCATCTTGCTTCAAAGAGTTATTTTGGCTCATACACAAACTAATATTCTGCTTCCCCAAAGAAACAAACTATGAAGATAACACTGAAAAAGTTATCCTTTGAAACACCATCCATTTCTGATATATCACTGTAGTCTGGAGTTCATGACCCAGTAATTTGTCAGTCTCCAAGAGAACAGTCCACTCTCTTGTAGAACTTACTCCGAATCTGGTATCAGAACAGGTAATCTGTGCAAAGCTATCTCAGCAAACTAGATCAGTGTTGGCATTGCCAGAGCGATAGAAAATGAGAGAAGGCATGCCCACAGTGAGATTTAATGTAGAGCACTGGTGACGTTGAAAATGTTTATGCTTTTGGAAATGTCCTATGCTTTTCATCAGGGAAAAAAAAAAAGGTGGCAGTTTGGCACTCTGCTCTTATTTTTAAAAATACTGAGGGTCTACTTTGCAATAGCTGAGAGAAATGTTTTTGAGAGCACAGTAATTCAGCAACACTTGGCTGTTTACCTTTTCCCCTTATATATATCTATTGATCTTAAACTCCTCTGACCTAGAGAAAGCCTCTTCCACAGTGTTTATTACATTATTAAGATGATGAAATTTGAGGTAAACGGAGAAGAGGGATGATTCTTATCTGAGGATTTCCTACCTCGGGCCTTTTGTCCCAGATACATCCAATCTGGCCTCATAGGTGCCTTTCCTAAGTGCCTGATGGTATGCTGGCTCAGGCCAGAAAGTCTGAGTGGGGAATTTCTCAGACACAAATCTCTCTTCTCTGTTTCCTCCATGCTGATGTGCTTAATTACAATCCCAGTCATCCTAGTTTCCATCTGCTGGGAGGAGAGAAGGGAAAGAGGAGCTCTTTGTCCAATATTAAGATGAGAATAACCCTCTGGTTTGTCCTCTCTTTCTTTGGCTGTCTATGCAGGGAGCCAGCTGCTGCCAGAGACAGCTCCAGCAACGTCTGGAACAGGCCAAAGTTATCTATCTCAGCTTTTTTGTCCTTCTTCTCTCCCGATGAATTCAGTCTGTAGAGATCAGACCTGTCATTAGCAGTGGAAAGCTGTATTACAAATGGGAATTCATTTATTTTTCAATAAGTATTTTGATTTGTTTAAAGTGTTTAAGACCTGATGATGTGGTCTGGGGAAGATTCAGTGGGCTGTTTCTTTGCTCCAGATATAATGAAAGAGCTGGTCTGTTGCCAGCCATGGAGGAGGGAGGAGGAGGAAATTAGAATATGCAGCATTTAAGGAAAAAGTCAGATAAAAATAAAACTTAATTCTGTCAATACAGTTTTACTCATGAATTGAACTGCAGTTCACAGAAAAGAGATGTAGAGGAAGGTAATTTATAATGACCACATATCCTCAAATGGATTGAGGTGGAATTCAGAATATAGTGCTTAGTTGTAGGCCAGCAACCAGAGCCTTTCAATCTGCTGCTTTCTCCAAATGTGTGAGAAAACAGACTTCTGAGTTCACATAACTGCTCAGTTGCCAGTTGGTGCCTACATCTTGTCCGCAGCACAGAGATATTTTATGCACAGACAAGAAAAGCAGTTGTGAAAGGAAAAAGAGATGTTTGCATGAACTCGTATTTCAGCAAAGTTATATTTTACACCACCACAACTAAGAACAGGATTTGTCCTAAATATTATACCAAAATTAATGTAAAAGGTACATAGACAGGGAATATGGATATATATTATATATGCGTGTATATATGTAGATATAGATAGATACATAAGGTAATTATTCACAAAGAGTGAATTCTACATTGAGTGAGATTGGTCTTCAGCAGAAGAATTTTCTCATGTACTTTAATTCAAATGTCAGATGCTTCATATGACTCTACTGGCTGAAAATCTCTGTCATTTTGCCATATCTGCTGTTAATAATATAGCTACCAGACAGTCCACATGAATTAAAAAAAAAGGAGGTTGGTTTTGGTTTTGTTTTTTAATGCCATGTAAAAAAAATAGTACTTGAACTTTTCCCAATTGTAATTTGTGTGAAGGGAGGAAGAGGCTATATACACTAACAAAGCTGCAGTTTCCAGACCTGAATCTTTGCTGGTTTCAGGTGAAGCATGTGCCTTTAAGAACTGTTCTTTATCCTCATAATTTCTTATTATAGGAAATTGCAGTTGGCAGCAATCAGGTTAAGTATTTAAATATTTTATATTTAATTGAGGGGATTAAATTCACATTTCCAATTTAAAATGTTTTCCCATCTTAACTACAAAACCTGATTGTATGTTTTAAAGCTTTTTTAAAATGTCAGTACTGACTTATTGTGAAAACACATTACTATCTTTTTCTTGTCATTTAAGAGAGGCACTGGTGGCACCAAATTTTTTATTATTTTGATCACTGTCTTTTCTTCACTCCCCTTCTCTATCCCTCTGCCTGTGACTGACTTCAAGTGTCAAATGAGGAGAAAATTCTCATAATGAAATTGCTGGCAAAATCTAGTCAAAACCAGTGATCTCTCTTAGTAGGGGATCACGTCCAGGTCTTTTTTTGTAGTCTACATTTTCCTACTTTTTTTTTTAGTCTAAATGACTTAGATATTTCCAAGAACAAGGCTCAGGCAAAAGGAATTGTGCTGACCTCTTCTTTGAAGTAGGATTTAAAAAAGGACAGGGAGAAAGTCTATTAAAATGTGGCTGCCTTCCATGCTTCTTAAAAATGTGCTGTTTATGTGTGCAATGCCTGCCAAAGAGTCCGTCTGCATCTTGTGTGTTCCAGTCAACAGTGCACGCCCTGCAATTGTATCTCATCTCCATTTTTGGGCAACTCTGTCTCACCTTTTCTCTGCTCTTAGCAAATATCTGAGAATTATGCTGGTACAATCATCTATACCTTTTTCACAATGGTTTCAACTATCAGAATGCTGGGGCAGCTGAACCCCTGTGCTGTTGATAGCCCAGGTGGGGCTGCAGTTCAACACGACATAATGAATTTTGGGGCAAGAGCTGGATTCATGTTGTCCTAAGGTTCTTTTTTAAATCTAGACAATAAAAGCCATTTCATTCTAATCTAAAAGAGGATTAAGATCACAGTGCTAAGCATAGCATGGGAGTTCTTCTGCTTTGAGGGGGAATAGTCTACACCTGGAGTATTTCCAGAAGCTCAGCAAAGTGGCTGTTCCTAAAAGGCAGCCAATGTGAGAGCTGTGCTTTGTAGGCCAGCATGTTTCACCAGCTGCCTGCTTCGCTGCCACAGGAGCCTGCAGCCCCTCACTGGGTTCACCTGCTGATCCTGGAGACAGAGTGATCACTGATCTCAGTAGAAGCAAGGAGATCAACTGGGAGGCAGGAACTTTTTTTATTATGAAGGCAAAACTTTGCTCCCATGACTGGTTGTTGCTCCCATTTCCAAGCTCCTGCCGGATCTGAACTCTGCTTCTCATGGACACAGACTCCTACCTTGCAGTTGCTAGAAATTATACATCTAATTCAGGGGTCAGAAAGACTTACTTCCTGCCTCCAATACACACTCAAATTGTATCCTGAGTGCACATCAAGATAAGGTCAAGGCATCTGCTGTTTTTTACCCCATTTTGCCTTCAATTGAAAAGAATTTGGGCAGGTAGAGGAGGAGCTGTGCTGCATTTCAGTAAATCCCCACCTGGACCATCAGAGGTCCATGCCTTCAGGATACAGCTTTCTGCATCCCAGAGCATCTCTTCCCAAAGTTCACATTCAGCAGAAGTCTGATGGCTTTCAATGAAAGATCTTCATACTCAGGCTTAAATCCTTGCCTTCCTCCTCTGTTTGAAGCAGAAGAGTACGTATTCTACCTTTAGAGGCTGGTTATAATGAACTGAAGGTTTTAAGAAAAAAAACACTCTGAGAAAGATCATTTGAGTACAGTCTGTTCATCATCAAATACCATCAGAAAACAAGTTTCCAGGTGTTGGCTCAGAGTGAAGGATGAAATAAGCCCGATGGCATGGGCAAACAAGTTCTACACGCTTGGGTTCACCACAGCAACACTGCAGTTCCCTCCACGCCTCAGGCGGAGCAGTGCAATCCCTGCACGTGGTGGAAGTACCTTTCCTTGGCCGGAGGTCCTTGGGCAAACATTCACATCCCACCAGGACCAGTGCCTTTAGGCACTTTGATATCCAGTAGAGCCAACTTAAAATCAATCTGCTGCTTACTAAGGGAGCATGTAAGCTGTCTCAGGGTGGACAGTGTAATGGCAGTTTCTTAACGTGGTGAGCAAGCATGCAGAGGGAGCAGCGAGCAGTGGAATAGCTGGGTTTGAAATTCACATAGGATGGTTGCATCTTTGGAGGATGGGAGGTTTTCAGAAAATCCTGAGCCCTATCCACCCTCTTAAATGGACATCAGTTTAAGATGACACTCAGGGTCATATAACACTGTGCTTTGTTCATACGTAAGAGTAGTAATGCTTCTAATTAGCCATGTCCACACTACAGCAAGTAATGCTGCCAAGTGAAGTGGATCTGTGGAGTGAAAAAATAGGAAGGCTGAAGGCTTAACACTTGCTCTTACATGCATTTCTACTTAAGACTGCTGTTGCTCTAACCCTACAGGCTGAGTGTCCCTTGAATTCCACAGCACGTATTCTGGTTTAGTTTCCTTCAGCGGGAAAGCAGCTTGCATGCTCTGAGATGGCTTTGTGATTCAAATGGAAACACGGTAAGTTGGAATCTTCTAGAGACAGAGTCCTGAGTTGAAATGCTAACATGTACCCCTTGTGTCTAAACAGGACTTCACCGCAAGAGCACAGCAAGCACAGACTCGAGATGAGGAGATACTGAATGTTCTTGTGAAATCATAAACCAGGGATTTGTTATAGCAATTACATAATAATTATATAATTGCTACAAAAGTGGGATTTGTCATAAAATCAGTTATCCTCTTAGCTTCTTGATGCAGATCAGATAACAATACTTCTATTCAAGAATTATCTAGTTTCCTACATTCATTTGCTCTCTGGGTATACTGAAACACTAAAATAAATTATTCTGAAATTGCTCTTATTTCTCCAGACTTTGCCTTTTATACATGTAAATGTTGTGGAGAGAGATGTTGCATTTTTGGAAGATTTTTTACAGTTACTATTCCAAATTGAAAGAAAACAAACTCAACATGGAGTGAAACACTTCTGGGCTTGCATTACTTAAAACTGTAAAATAATGTAAAATGTCTTTTCTTCTTTTAATATTCATTTTTGGCAAAGTAATTTTGAAAACAAACTACAACAAAACACTGAAAGCTATTTTAATGACAAACAATTTTTTCCCTACAAGTTGAAAGTTACCAGAATAGTAAAGCATGTGAAGAGTTTAAATTTTGACGACTATTGAATTACCAGTGGAAAATATTCTCAGTAAAACTGATTAGTTGCTTCATTTAAAGCAAGGAGGAAGATAAACAATATTTAGTCAAAAAATGTCTTAGGTATCCAAATGGAAAAGTTACTATAAAGTTTTGAAATCTCCTCCAGGTTCTTCACCATCACTATCTGAGATAGCCTTTAAATTATGACTGCCACCATTTGTGAGCTTCAAGATGAGAAAAGAATTAGGACTGTGAATTGTGTTTTGTATCTTGTACACATGCTTTCATAACTTTTCCCTAATCACACCATGAGACATAACACAGCCTGCTAGTGCGTATTAAGGTCCAAAGAAGAAGCACTTTTCACTATACAGCCTTCAGATGTAGCCTTGTAAGAGTCCTATATTGATATATGCAGCTTTGTATGACTCATATATTTATATGGCTTCTATATTGAGGAGCTTTATATTTCTCCTCTAAACAGTCATCTCCCCTAATCCATACTGTATCGAACAATTTGAAAATAACATTATTAATGGGAAGGTGGTCAACCCCTGAAAGCATAATCACATTTCATTTTAGAAAAAAATAATAAATTGAGTATGCTGCCTGGATCTCACTTCCCTATTCCCCTTTTACAAAAGCATATGCAGGCTATGGATAATTTATAAACAAATAGTATTGTATTATATTATTGATCTCTAATCTCCATGGTTACCAGGCTCCTCGTTTCATCTTGGCTTCTATGTAATTAAACCTTGTTGCACATGTAAAGCAGCATAAGCTAAATTAAGCTGGAAACAGGAATCTTTACAAAGGACAAAGAGGGAAATTTCCTTTATTTTGCACCACTGGCAAAGCTGTTTTGTCTCTGTGTGTGGAACTGGTGAGAAAAAAGCAGTTGTGCTCAAACACCATAAACTGAGTTCTTGCAAGTGAGAAGTAAGAGTCCACTGAAGTTAACGGTGTGCTGGTCAGATTTAGGTCCTCATCTTTGTCCTTGGTGTTATAGACCTTTCTGGTACTTCTTGCCTGTTATACTGGGATCTGTAAGAATACCACCAGCTCAAGAGTCATTCTCTTCTAATGTGACTTTAAAGTAGTGGTAAGTACTCAGGCTTGTACAGTGAAGTTTTTAAACATTTTTTTCTTCTTGCTGTATGAAAGACCTAGACAATCAATAGGAGTGTTATTGTTATTATTAAAAGAAAAAAAAAGGCAACATAAAAACACTTACATATAAAAATTCAGCTTTCCCACACCATCACCTCTATTTTTCAGTTACAGAAAACTCAGACAGTTCTTGGAAAAACAGTGTAGGAAAGTTTAAAGTGAATTTCAGTGGAGTTTACTTTTTTAACAAACGTGTTTTGAATACACTTCTATGTCACCTTTGAACTGACCAGAAGCAGGTTAGTCCTCTTCCAGATACCTGGAGTCCAAGCTGCCTAACTACTTTAAAATGCAAACAGAAATTAATGGAGGAAGGTTTTGCATCTTGACTGAAATAACTTGAAAACAAATATCTCTATTAGTCACTACACACTGATTTTTCTTTCACCTTTCCTTATCAGACTCTTTTCCATCTACTTTTAGTTTCCCTGTTTCTGAATTCAATTTCCCCCAGCTTCTTCTCTGTGGAATATTTATCCTGCTGCAAGCTATTCCCCAAGGCTGTGGGTATCTGCTTTCCAATCTAACTGTAGAAGTAACTGCTTTGAAGGACACGGTCACCTTCTCCATGGCAGCTACCAGAGGGCTCACTGGCTACCCCTTTTCCTTGCATTCCTGCATATTTTCAAACAGTAAGGTACTGCCTGTTAGCCTAGTCAATGTTTTAATACTCTCTGGCCACTCTCCTCCCTTTCTATTTCTTAAAAGGCACAGATTCCTACCCAAATAAAGATTTTTTTTTTTTTTATTCTTGTTCCATCATAGGTTTACTCCCAAATATAGTATTTTGGGCATGTATTATATCTCTCAAGGCTCCTAGTGGAGAGGATACTTACAGCTAGTTGTAGATATTAGAAAACAAAAGCAGGATTTACAAAGAATATTCTTCCACATAGCCCATTTCAGAAAAAGTAGCAGAAATGAAAGCGTTTAAATACACAAACCCCATAAAGTTGCTAAACCAAGATGCTTAGGTACTACTGTAGTCACAGAAGGACACAAAGTATATAAAACGCTGTAGAAAACAAAACATTCAGCATATGGAAACAAGATTTGTGGATGTTTTTGGCTACATAAAATCTCAAAAGTTGACAAGAGGAATCATTCCAGAACTGCAGTTAGATGACGGTTTCTCAAAAAACAATGAAGCAACAATATAATTCTATCTACTTTTCTGCACAATTGCATCATCGCACACCCCAAATGCCTAATTCCCTGAAAATTTCTCTGTCTTCAAAAAGAAAACTGTGGCCAAGAATTGAGCCCAAGTGAACCCACTAGTGAGAACTGAAAATTGGGTTTTGCAAAGTGGGGTTTTTGGAAAATTACCACGAGATGTATATATTAGAAATTATAAAAAATGGCTTCAGAAATCAGAGAATAGTTTGGTCTTCACTTCTTCTGAAATAAGTATAATAAATTGCAAAATATGGAAGTCTAGATCACAATAGAGAATTCTCATAAATTATATATTATATAGTTGGACACTAAACTGTTAATATAGGAAAGCTTCAGAGTATGGGTTTCCAATTTCCACTTTATGAATTTTTGTCAGCACAGCTTCCTGTGGTCAGATGACGTATCCTGTCAGTGCCAGGCTTTTTTCCCCAAAATACTTAATTGAATTTTAATTACATGCAGAAGCTCACACACTGGTTTTATGGTTGAAAAGCAGTGCTAGAGACCATTCCAATTTTTTGTTCCTGACTGTAGCTTTGTGATTTCTTACTGTATTAATTCTTGTAAGCACGTCTAATTTTCTCATTGAAGACTTAACCACGTGAGCCTTAATTAAACACATTAGTAGTCATGGAACAATTAGAGTAAATCTTCCACAGAAAAAATTGGTCTGCAGGGAAAAGGAGCCAAACAGTAAGTGTACTGTGTGCTAGCACTTTATTTACAGAGGCCATGCTGAGAAAACCCAAGATCACATCAATAACAGTTTGCCTAAAGAAGAAACTATCATGTCTCATGGACTGAGACACTAGTGTCTTCTTCTTGCCTATTATTCTTAATACACAGCCACTGTCCCAGGGCTTAATCAGAATTCATGAAGCTGCTAAAGCCGAGAAAGATTATTGATCTTATTAAAGATGTAACAGCACCAGACTGAGAAGATGGGGCCTCCAGAGAAAAAAGAGGCTGAGAGCCTCCAGGGGAAGCTGAAGCAGCCGTACTTCACTCTGTGTTTAGCTCACAGGTTCACTGCCATGAGAAACCCGAGGCATTTTTCTTCCGTAGGTCAGGAGCTTGAAAGCCAGAGCACCACTGCCCCACACCGAGCACCTAAATCTCTTTACCTATAGTTTCAAAGTATGCTTCCTAGTCATCATCAACAGTATTTTAATTAACTTTGAAGACTCGATTCCTTCTTCATCTAATCCTATCTAATGCTACTGGAAACAAAGGAGTGGCGTAGGTGTAGCTGGATGGGAATTTAGAAATTGTAGGTTACAAGGACATTACAGAAGGCCTAATTTGACTGACACAGCTGGTACTAACAGAGAGAAAACATCTAGGCATACTTTTGTATCTGAGGGATTTTTTTTCTGTGCTAATGCTTTCTAGAGTTCAAATTAAATCCTATATTTATAAAAATTGTTGAGTGATATCAGTGGAACTAGAACTGTGCAATTTTTTTTATCAGTTGCCAAAGAGAAAATGTAAATTAAATCTGTTTAGACTGACCCAAAATATTTCCTTTTCTCTTTTTTTGTGATGAAAAGAAAAACTGGAGAAATCTCAATTTGAATAAGTTGTTCCTTTTGACAAGAAATTGCTTATTTAATTTAGAAGTAGCTAGAACAAGAGCAATCAAAGCACTCAGCTCACAGAAATCTGGAGCTGGGTGTTCCCCCTGCTAAACAGCTGCATGGTCGTGCTACTTCACCCACTGAGATGCGAGAACCTGGGTTAAATTTGGAGGGATCCTCCAGTCTCAGAAGACGGGATATTTAGAGCTGAATCTCACTCAGTCTCCCTTGCTGCAACTCTTCCATCCTCCCTCTACATAAAATGCATGAGTGAGTCAGTCAGAGCCCAACCCTGTAAGACACAAACTCCATACTTCTGGTCCTCATGTGGGTTTTTTTCTCTGCCAAAGGAACAAAGGGATGGAAAGAAGGATGACAGAGAAGGAGAGGCACTGGCTCTTGCGTCCCTTCCCCGGTGAGGAGGACAGAGAAGGGTGCAGATGGACACCTTTGAGGTGATGGCCTTCACCCTGCCCTGCCTGTAGAGGTGCTGCTCCACACTGGATATTTACTTACATACACAAAATACATCAGTATCAGGAGCAGGTACTGAGGACCTCATGTAGAAAAGGAATATAACATGGTAGTTAGAGGACTAGTTTAGGTAGGAAATGAAAAATTTCAGTTCAAATAATCTCATGAAAAGGAAGGTCTTGGCTGTATAGCTCCCATGTTCTGCATCATTCAAGTACCAGGTATTGCATCAAATGAGCCTTTTTGGTTCCTCCTCCAGCTTTAGTTATCTAGGGGGGAAAAAAGCCAGCTGAAACTATTTGGCAAATCTGATGCAGATTAAAGTGGGGGGAAACTAAACCCGGTACTTTTGATAATTACTGTAGTCATCTAAAACATTCACCCAGCTGAACACCACAGTAGTATTCTTACAGCACACCTGTGCAGGCAGGACTGTCAAGCTAAACTGGAATTCATTTTATCTCTCTACAGCAGGTGAAAATTAAAACTGAAAACCAGAAAGGAGTAACACGTCTCCTGGCCAGCAACAACTCTCTTGATAACAGGTGATATGCAGCTGCTCTTCTCGGGTAAAAGGTACTGCCAGAGAGGTAGGAAAGAATTTTTGGGTTGAATCCCATTGCAAAAAGGTGGCAGATTGGCACTGCATTGGCTGGGTGAGCTGTACTGCTCGGAGGAATCCTTTCTGGCTTCCTCCTCTTTCCAGAAACAGTCCTTTCCATTGCAGTCTGCCCTTATGTGCCAGCCCAGACAGCTCTTTAATTGGTGAGGGGGAACCAAATTCTCCAGTAGGGAGAGGGAGAAGCCCAAGCACTTGATCCCTATGCCTGTCCTCCAGGAATCCATCCTGACAATCGAACAGTGAGCTGGACCACTGTGTGTTATGTGCTGTGCAAAGGGCTCATGCTGTGCTTGAATTTCACACCTATGATGCATTTACCAAAACCAAGGAGCAGGTTAATCCTTCAGTTTCACTGTTATTCAGGTAGTGTCATAGATTATTTTGTCTCTTACAGTGTATAGATTCTGTATTTATGATCTCACCAACTTATTTGAGAGACACTTAATTGTGAAGAGGAGATGCAACTTCATCAAGAAATTCCTTAGAAAAAGGCCATCTCAATTTTAACAAGTGTTTATGGAGTAAGCCCCATTGTAAAGATGAATTTTGTTCTGATTTTCCTGTACTAGAAAAGCAAACGTTTGCCTCTAGCAACACTCCTTTAAAATCAACCTTGATAGTTTCCATGCAATGAGGTCTAATCTCATCTTGCAGCTGTAGCTCCAAGTGTGTCAACCCCCATATGTCATGTGTGTTGTAAGCAAATAATTCTGTGCAAAGTGTTTTATTTCAAGACTGAAACACTATTCCAGGACAAGTAGTATAGGAGTGACAGGAAATATCTGTTCAGAAGAAAAACTGGCAAAAGGATTGATGTATGTACTCTTAGCAAAAAGGATACTCACAAATAAACACTTCAAAGGGCAGAACTGCCTTAGATAGGGCTTGTTTGCCTTTCCAGAGTAAATGTGCTGTAACCAGTACGAAAGACATGTTCTAAGAAATCATATAGAATTTGAGCCATTTAGGATTGATTTGGGAAAGCATGAAAAAACATCTTGTAGAAATCTATTGGCATGTTTTATTGGTGCAAATAGTTACACATTTTCTCTGTGTATGTCATATGCTCAAGTAACTCAGGATGAAAATAAGAAATGTGAATATAAAACTTAACTCAAAATTCTGACTCTCATCATCTAATTCATTTCTTGTAGAAGTTTGTTCCTCAAATAAACCATGGACTATATCAGACTTTTGATGTATCATTAATATTTAGAGATAGGATAACAGTTGATTGAAATCAAGGTTTCTCTTTCCAAACTGCTGATATATAACAGAATTTGGCATATCAAATAACTTCCTTGATTTTCTTCAAAGTCTGTCATGTAATTACAATAAGCAACTGCCTTTCTTTCTGAATCTGTATGAATTTGGAATAGTGTCCTTATATAATCAATGCTTTTCTCCTAAAGATTCAGGTTTCCTTTTTCTGCAGAATCCTTTTAATTAAGGCACACCCATAAATGCTGGAATGTTGGAGAACGATGTCTTTTGGAGCTGCTGCTTCATGCTTGTGAGTATGCTGCACATCGTGAAAGAAAATGGTGGTTTCAAGTTAAACTTAAATGGCTTTAACAGCTTGTTCTGTACTTTTAATTTATGCTACTCTTTGAACATGTTACATTTTAGTTTATACATAGGCTCAGCCCAGTACTTTTCTACTAAGTGTGTAGGGGAGTGATGCACTACAGGCTGTAATTTAGGAGCAGGTTGGAACTGCCTGAAATATGTGTATCTTCATAATTTATTCCTAAAATGCTATTATTACCTGAACTCCCTCTAGTTTCAATACTAAATATCTTCCCTTCCCCCTGCACCGGAGTAGAAAGGCAGTGGGAGGGAAGCAAAGTCATATTTTATTTCTGTGGCTGTGGAGCTGCATGCCAGTGGCTCCAAGAGCCCACGCAAGCTGGGGGACACAGCTGGGCTGCCAAGGGCCGTGCTAGCTCTGGGAAAATTGGGGATTTTCCAAACACTAAGACATCCTCATAAAAATGGTGTTGGACGATGGGCTCACTTAAAGCCAATACACCAATACCAAGAGCCTACCTGCCTACTATAAACCTTTGAAAGTGAGAGGAGTGTATTAACATGGTGCTCAGATGTCACAGCTATGTCCATTCCATGCATCGAATCCAATGTGTGGATCAAAGGATCAAAGTGATCACACTGGTGTGAATAACTTTACAGTTATACTTTACATAATGGCTCATCCCTCCTGTACACCTATCCAAGTTGTTGAATGTTTCTATGAAACTAATGCCAATTAAAATTCTTTATTTGCATATATTAAAGTGGGATATTTTTAGTGTTATTTAGCATAGTGAAATATATGCTATGCTATATACGCTAAATATATGCTATAGCTATATATGCTAAATAGCAACAAAATACAGAAATTTAAATGTAATGAAATGTTTGAGCGGAGTTTGTAAATGAGAACTCTTCTTTGGAAAGTTTGTCGCTTGAAAGAGACTACTGGGGAGTAACAATTTTGAAAATGTCTTCTTGTTTTCATCTACACATCTACATCTGTTTCCTGAGTGGCAGAAGACAAAAACTGACTCTCTGACACTTGCTTGAAAAATAATCAGTTCCCACACAAATTCAAGATAATATTTTAATTTTTTGTCACTGTCCAAGGATCTTAGTATTATTTACACTTCAGGCATGAGACTGGAAGAAGTTTTTAAATTTTTACATATCTGTAACATTGATTCAAATTATGTAATGGGTTCTCCATGTTTATAAGCCAAAAAGATATTTAATCTGTAAATACAAACACTTAATTTAAATAATGCTCTCCTGAAATCAGCTTCACACACCTCTGCCTCTTCTTATCCATGTTATCAGTTCTTTCATTTTCAAGAGAAGATCTAATCAACAAATCCATGTTCTTTTGCTTTTCATTCACTCTCACACTGTTTTCTCTCACTCCCAATCCCTTTTTCTGGCAATTCCTGTAAGATTTTCATTTTAGCCCTCCTCCTTTACCAGTAATCTTGTAATTTTCTATTTGTTTTGGTTTTTACCCTTGTTCTTTGTTTGTCTTAACTCTTCACAGACATGCCAACACACATAGAATGATATCTATCTCATCCATGTTTTTTAAAATTCTACTTTTGACCTAATTTGCCCTCATATTTCTGCTGAGTTTTCCCCCTGTCTATAATTTTTGAAATAAAATGATACATAGCCTGAAACTGGGACCTCAGATGGCTTTTTGCCGATTTCACCTTTTCCCAAGTCGTCTTTAATGTCAGCTGTGTACACTCCACTCAGATCTTTTGAGGTCATTATTAGTGATGTGACCAAATCTCAGGACTCCTTCCATTTCCATGGCCTGTGATGTTATTGATCATACTGTGACTCTGAAATCCTGTCCTGTCTTGAGTCTCCGTCTTTTCTTGTTTGCTTTTTCAAATGACTGTCAATTCCTTAATTTTACTTTCAGCCAGGACAGATCTCCATCCTAACTTTCAAGAGATATCTCATCAGGCTCTTTTTTTTTACCTCTTATTATTCTACTCGTGTGTTGTCTTAGGTGATTTCTTATGATTGCATCAATGCAACTGTCATCTCTACAATGCAAGTTCTCAGCTTTTCATTACCCATACTTGGTTTCCACTTGAGCCTAAACCACTGAAGTCAAGAAAACCTTCCTGATTTCTCTCTATGATTTTATCAGCCTGTCTCTATATCCTTTTCTGGAATTCCCCTTCAGTGCCATTTTGAATATAAGTTAGGAGCATCCACTGGGCACTCATCTATAATTTTGTCTCGTATCTTAAAGTGTATTTTGTTGTTCCAAGCTGACAATGATATTTTCAGTTGCCCATACATCTCTGTCTCTCAGAAGTTCTTTCATATACACCTTTCAGGTTTTCATCTAGACAACTAACCACAAAATAAACTCTAAAAAACCCTACAAAGCCTTCCTTCAAAGTTATCTTAAATCCCACTACTTTTATGATGCATTCAGGAAACAGAAATAATATCTGGCTGTAACATTTTCAGTGGGGAGTGCTCATTTTAATGTATTTGTAGATTTTTAAATCTACTGTGTGCTACATTTTACAGTATGGATATCTAGTTTATACTAAATACATACTCTTGCTTCCTTCTTCTTGCTTTTTTTCCTTCAGTTTCTCTTATAAATACTGCAAGCTATTTTTGCTTTAAGAAGTGCCTTTTTGGGCATGCACAATAACCAGTACAGTATCCCATGACACAACAAATAATACTAATTTCATTTTTTTTTTAGCTCTACTCACATGACATTGATGAGATTTCCAAAAACACTTACTCTGCCCAGACACCTGTTGCAGCATATACACGACAATAAGACTCCGTGCTAAATGATGTGATGGTAAAAAAAAGTAATCAAGTTCAAAGACGTCAGATGGTTTGAGACATTAATATTGTGGCATGTTAGCTCATTTCATAGGATTTACATATTATAAGAATATAGTTTGAAAACAAAACCTATATAGTATTGCACACTTGCTACCAACATCTTTTCACACTCAGGATTTCACCCCTACTTTTAGGATAATGATGTAGATAGAGATTCCCACTGCTTCCAGTTAGAACTGTCAATATCAGGACAGGAAAAGGGGATGGAGAAGTACTTATGTTCTGTGTATATACAGTGCCAGACGTAATAGGATCATGATTAAGCAATAAGTGAGAAAACAGTTGAATTAAAGTTGGTTAGAGAATATTTTTAATTTAATCTCTCAAAGGTGAGAGAACCTTCGACCATTTCTGATCAGCATATTATAATTTTATATAGACCTAATAACCAGCAAAAACACAAAGCTCAAGCCCACTGGATTGCATAACATATAAATCACTTCAAGGGAGTTAAGTGTGAAAGGTGATATGAAAGTGCAAGTTGTTAACCACAGTTGCAGCTGACTGAGTGTTTTGTTTATTCTCTAACCAGATTCTGCTTCAGGAGTCTGTACCACAACTAATTAACCATAATGCTTTATACTTGTATAAACAGAATATATAATAGATCTTTATGATATAAAATTAATTCTGCCCTTAAGGAAAGCTTTTATAAGTCAAACCATGTGCTGTTTGAGAACTGTCTCTTTATGTTCTTCCTTACAAGGCAGGTATATTTCCCTGCCAGCAGAGCTCAGGGAACATTCTAGAAAATAACATTCGTTAAGGCCAGCCAGGTGTTTTCTTGCAGGACTGACTACTGGGAACCCCATCTCTGAAACTGAGGTGGTTGCAGCTGCCTTCACTCCTTCCTTTATGCAGCCTACAGTGAGGAAAGGCACTTTGGCCCAGAAATTTGTCTGGTTTTAAAGATCAAGATCTTGCTGTTGTCATGCCATAGTTACTTGTTTAATCTTGAGTTTTGCCAGCCTTACTTTTCTGTACTTTTTTGTGTATTAAATTCCAGGCTTCCATCATTACTACTGGACCTACAAGACCAGAACAAAACCCCGAACACATAGAGATAATTTGTTTCTGGATTATGACCCATGAATAAGCACTACCCAATGTAGTTAGAGGATGGCCATTCTCCCATCTGCTCTTTGATGTGTTTGTCCTTCCTGTGAGAAAAAAAAAACCCAACAAATGGATATACAGGAGTTGAGGAGACCTGGGAGATCACACATCTGATTTCACTAGGTGAGGGCCTGCTTCCTTAAAGTGACAGAACAGACAACATTTGCCTTTAAGACTTGTTCAATCAAACGTGTGGGCCACCCTTATATGGGGACTGGAGGCTTGTGTGTCCCAGACCATAGCTGCTAGTGAAATCTTGAGGCCCTAGGCTTAGCAGAGCTGAAAGTACGGTGACAGACTCCATTAGACTGTTTTCAGTGAAAACTTATCTTGGTAAAATGCTTATCAGAGACAGAAAATATCCAACATCCCAAGACAAGAAACTCCCATCCACCTAATACTCTGCTGATGGTCTAGTTGGAGATCCACTTCCAAGGACCACTGTGCCTTGAGACATTGGTTCATGCTTTGGACATCTTAAATGTATATAATAAAAGAAGTTAATATGAAGATAAGTTGTTTGCTGGAAGAAAAATAAAAAAGGAAAGAAAGAGAAGAAAAGAAAGAAAGAAAGTGAGTAAAGAGCAGAAGCCTCCTTGATCTAACCATCACCTGACTGAATGGGAGGCATAGGTTCATATTACGCTCCTCTGGAATGATAATCACACCCTTCTTCCCTTCTTTGAGCCTGACACACCACTGGGAGGATTATGTTTGCATGGCAGCCCAGATCTTTCTCACTGATAAAGCTGCTATATCTGAAAAGTATTTGGCAGAACTGTTGCCATATACACAAACAGGAGCTGGCACTCCTAACCTCAGAGGCTTGGTATGAGGAGTAGTCTGCATCAGCTCTTGTGCCCTCCAGATCAACTCTACAGATCACCTATGTAAGTAGTAGAAGAAAACACCCAACTTCCTTGGGGAGCTTTGAGGTGGTTTTATTAATGGATTTCCAAACCTTTTGAGGTAACATTTTTAATGTAACAAGCTTTTTCTTCACCCATTGCTTTCCCTCCTCATCCAGCTCTCTTCTGTCTCTTTGTGAGCTAAGTAGTCACAAAAAAATTCTTCTTTTCTCCTTTTCTTTCCAAAATTAAGAGATACAGCTTCTTCTACCATTGCATGATCAACTGCACTTCTTATTCCCTTTCTCTTGACATCTTATAATGAGTTATTTCACATATAATCATTTTTCCAAATAAATTTTTCTGGTTAACATTACCTCTCAAATAAGACAGGTACATAGAGTCAAAGCCATAACTCAGTACTATAGGAGAAGGTGTTCCCCTTGAAACATTTCATCCTGGGCTTATAATAATTGAACAATTACATCAGAGTTCAGTTTCTGTATGATCACACTGATTCCCACTGTGTATTTGTAGTAGTTCTATCTCCACCAGTAGTGGTTACATTATATCTCATGGAAATAATGTGTGACTACATCTACCTGGCCGGCAAATCCAAGTTTTAATTTCTTCAGGTAATATGTGTGCTTTTTGTCATTTAAGACTATGAAGAATCTGAAGAAATTATCCAAAAGATATGCTTCATTGGAACTGCTCTGATCTCTCAGTGAAAGATCTTTCTTTATGGGCAAGTAACACTTACAGATGCCAAACAATGCTTTTCTTTCCAAGGATCCATAAATCTCAGATTACTTTTGAGAGTAATGACTGTTGCAATAATGCTGTTCTTGATTACAGGCAAGACTATAACAGCTCTGACTGGTAGTGATTCCATAATTATGTTTGATTACAGACAGGACCTGTGCCAATGCAAGGGAGTTATTTGTTGCCTTCTATCAGTCTCCTGGATTCCACTGGAGACCAAGAGCATGCCATGCCAGCATACACAGCTTACTCAGCTGCCTTCCTCAGGGTTTTGTCACTAAAGCATTGGATTTAATAGCAGGACCTGTGATAGTCGGGTGTGCAAAACCCTTTATGGAACTGTAATTAAGCCATTATGTAACTACATCAGTGTAGTTACTACCTAAGAGGATCCTGAATTTCAGCAACTCTTGAGGGCTTGATCTTGCAAATAAAGTTTTACTTCACAGTCCAGGGGCTAAAGTTACTCATGCCTTAACTCTACTACAATTACAGCAAGAATCAAAATGACAATGACAAATAAACTATATCCATAACATTGTACGTGCTTTCTACTACTATAGAACGTAAAAAAAGGAAAAGCTCCATTAAGTCAAGTAGCCCTCCCTCTATCAATGAACAACAAAAAAATTAATGTCTTACAATTTATTTTCCAGTGCTTTGTTTATTTGGTATTACATGACTCATGGAATAAGGTTTCCACCTCTCCCCAAGGGAGATTATCCCAGCTGCTGAGATGTACTAGCAGTTCCCTTTCCTTTCTCTTTTTTTTAATGATGCCTAAGTTTTGAATTCTATTTTAGTTTGGGATGTAAAAGCAACAAAGGAAATTCACATCCCCAAACTTGCTTTTAAATACAATTAAAGCTGTGGCATGGACTCACAAATCCAAGGAAACATGCAGTTAGAACAGAAATGCACCATATATTTCACTTAAATACTGTGCCACCTCAATGGTACACTTTTAATCTAACTGCACACTTCCTTGTTTTTACAGGTTTGTTCCTTACTGTTAAGTAAATGCACTTTTATTGTATGTAAATTAGCATTAGTCAAACTCTTAAAGCCTGTTTTATAGCTGTCACACCAACAAAACACATTTACAAATAAATATTTGTTCTCCAGGCAAATATATTACCTACCTGGAAATAATAATTATTTCCAGCCTTTTGACTCAGTGCTGTGACTCTGCTCTGGACCTGTTGTATGTACAGAACAGAACATTGCTTACAGAGTAGCATACCCTAAAATTCTTAAAGTAATGTAGGTCTCTAATGCATTTGATTCTTATTCTTCTTACCAGGCTGCAATATCTATTTAACAAGAGAATATTCTCCTGCTTTGAAGATTCAGAGACAGCATGTTTATCTTCCAGTAGTAGCTGTGGAGTCTACATCACTCAACAGCATCCCATTTGGCTGGTAAAGGAACAGTGATGATAAGCTCCAAATAAAGTATAGTGCTGTTTGTTGTGCCTAGAAGGAAAGGTTGTAGTGAACAAGGCTTTATTTGTGAGAAATAGTGATGTAGGATAAAAAGAGACGTAGAAGCAACCCAGAAAAGGACTCTCTAAAATGAAGGTTGAAGTTCCCGAACCCTCAGATTTGCTTTTCAAATCAGAATTGTTGAAATGTACCCTTATTAACACCAGCACAAACCTGACAGCTAGGGCACTGGTGTGGCAGGGGCATTCATGCCTAACGCAGTTCAAAAAGAACAACACAAAACCAGATACAGACCAAATCAAGAAATCTTAGTAGAAAGATGTCAGGGACTGTACTATCAGACACTTATAACTGTTTTAATGGATCATAATGCCTTCAAATCTATCTTGTTAAGGGGATGCTGCTCATTTAAAAAGTTAAATATCATATAAATCAAAGTACTATACAGTACATTTATTCTTTCCTAACATCCTTAGCAAGGTAACTGCTTGCATGAAATGGTGCTTTTCCTTTCTTTTATTATATTGGTATGATTGGTAATAGATATAACAATATAAATATATTCAAATTGCTACCCGTATTTGCTTCCTGTTTCTACTTTTTCCATTCAAGGTATTATTGCTGTACATAACATAAAGTACCTAAGATACTTTGAAAACATAATTTGTTTCCTCACAGATGGTTCTATGATATAGCTTGAGAGCGGTTTTAGGAAGAATTATTTTTATTATGTCTGTGCGACATGACGTGTTGCATTATTTTGCTATTATTATTGATATTTTACAGGTAAGAGACTGGCAAGAGAAATTAAGGTAAAGAAATGCTAGAAGTGTCCATTACGCTTGACATGGCAGGTTATTGGAATATTGACCATTTTACACTCTTTCAGTCAGCTTCACTTTGGGGTATAGCAACCACACATACTTGTCCACAAGTGTTCTTGTACCAATTGCCTAAAAATGGAAAAAAGGGAAAACAAACCTGCAAAACCCCTCAGCTTCTCCTGTGAAAGAAGTTGGGCTTAGTCCCAGCTGTAACAATTTGATTTTTTTCCAGATGATGAACTGGGGAAGGGAGGTGGAGATGGTGATTAAGTCAAGTAGCCAAACTCAAAGTAGTAATGTAGGGCAGTGTTGCTGGCTGGAGAAAACTCAGCTTGTCACAGGGTACAGTCTGACATGGTTAACTTGCTAGCTAAAGGGAAGTGTTGAATGGAATTACCTGTACCAATGAATAGAAAGAAAAACTCGAGACTGAATGCGGAGCCCGGAAAGGTTTGGTGATTTTAGCTGTGAGTTGAATGTTTGCCTTTATGTTAGAGCAGATGCCTAAGGAATACATACTTCAAAAGTCCCAAGTGGTTGGCCTATTTTCCTGAAGAGGAGAAGAGGATGTAGCAGTAGGTCTGATTCCAGATGAGATAAGACTTTGTTATAACAAAGGTAATGTTAATGGGCAGATTCTTCTTTAAGTGAGTTATTCAATATCACAAAAGGGCTTCTGACAGATAGGAAATAAAAGATAATTATCCAAAAAGGTATTCAATTTTCTTAGGGGAAAATCTTAAGGTTTTTATTCTGTAGTTTCCTGGATTGTTCATTATGCAGTCCTTACTCACAGTGACAATCCTATGCACTGAATGAAATACAGTAACAATAGCATTTGACTAAAAAGACAGTACTATAATACCTTCTGACTGAAATTTGATGCTAAACTTAATTCTGCAATTTTCCAGTTTGTGAGTATTCCTAAATACTAAATTTGACCTAGTATAAATACTGATGGACCATAGGTTTAACAGCCCTTTACTTAATCCCTTTTCCCCATATCCAGGAAAACAAAGACACGAGGAAAGGAAATCTAACACTTGACCACATGTTTGGCCCTAAATTGGATGACCAGCAATGTTAAGGTAAGTCCTCAGTAGTGGGTTTCCTTTTATTGTTGGAAGATAACTTGAGCATGTAGAGACTTGTAAGTCATCGTGAGTTGGAAGTCTCTTCCCTGGCGAGTGTCAACAAAGCCAGCAGTGGGGATAATGACATTGTATCAGCAGCCCTGGAGAATTTGAGGGCCCAACTACAAGGTAAATCCCAAGAGGCCTGGGATAGAGAGTGCTCGGCTGATCTCAGTAGATCATATCTGTGCCATGCATCATCTGGGAGCTGTGACGAGATGGAGTGGGGATAATGAAGGCAGCGAAACCTTGTAGTAAAAATAATTCCATCCATATATATATATATATATATTTCCCATTCCTGGGTTATTCTAGCTAGAACTTTGTTTAAAGGCAAAAGAGGCCAAAAACTAAACCAACACCTCCACAGCTTGGGACAGGTATTTTCTAGGAAAACACGTCACTCTTGCTTCAGCAGAGTTATTCAGCTCCAGATAGCAGGAGCATTTCACACAGGGGCCCTTACTACAGGTGGTGTTCCCATTCCTGCCTAGGGATGCTGCAAGTCCACTGAGGCAAGCCTGTTTTAGCCTCAGTTTTATCACTTAAGAGTTGCACCTTGGGTCATTTGGGGTTATTCTAGTCTTTGGCTACAGATAATGCTTTCTGGTCATCATCTCCTTCAGAATATTACAGTGATGTAAGTACTTCTTATTATTTCTCTCTTCCCAAATATAATATTCCCAATTGAATATTTATTGCAAATAAGTGAAACACAGGGAATAGATTTGAACATATGTGAAGATCAGTGCAGTCTTTCTCATTACTATTTTTGTTCAGGTGCTGTGTGAATGCTTCAGAGATGGTCACAAAGGACTTGATTCTAAGTGGAGTAGGTAAAGGGCAGCAAAGAAAACATAGAGGGAGATAAGAGAGGAATAAAAATAATGAAATAAGCAAGTAGATACACTGGGAGCAGAGTACTGATGGCCTTATGACCTGGTAAATGCCTAGAAACAAAAGCTATGTCCAGATTTTAAGAGTTTTTCCTCTCTAAAACCTTGAAGTAGGAACAAAATAAGGATTAGGATTGCGCAGTGTCTAGTGACTGCTTGAAACTTCTCAGTTTCCATGGCTCATGGCACTCAAATAAACCTGTTTCTGACCTTGAGAGGTGAGCCTATTATCAATTGATAATAGTAGAAGAGATGTGTGTAGCTTTGATTCACACTTGCCTGTCACTGCCCCACTCCCTAAGTTCACTCCCTGGCTCTCATGCTCTTGCTGTGATGTATAATTTCCACTGTTCTCAGGATGCCTCTCCCATAAGCTTTGTTAATGATTTCTGTGTCTCCCAGAAGGATTTAAGATTCAGAAATACCCGTTACCTCCAGTATAAACTCCCTGAAGCACATACCAGATGACAAGGTAGTTTCTTAAAATGGAAAAGAAAAGCAAGAAATGCCTTTTATATGGCTTTTGAAAAGTTGTCTCAGGGTATTTAAAATAAACATGGGTTTCTGAAAGATATGAAGACTCTGATGGGAGCTCAGTTTTTACTTCGCTTTCCCTGTAATATCTTCTGAATATTACAGAGCAATGGTATTCCCTAAGGGAAGTACTCTGAAACCTAGATGAAAAACATACTGAAAAATTCAGCAGTTGGTATTCCACTTTAAAACAAGTAAGAATACTTTCTTCATCTTTTCTGAAATCACTGTTTCCTGGGCGCATGGCACTGTGCTGTTACACTATGTATGCTAACTCTAGTTAAGAAGGAATGAGGATGGAAATAACTTTTGGGGAGCAAATTCTCCCCTGTACAGCTGTTGATGTGCCTGGTAACCATTTGACTGGGAGCAGTCTCAGTTGATCTTTTCTTCTCCAGTTGCTTTAAAGGCAGGCAAAATGTTGGTTCAGTTTGAACTGTAAGGCTGTGGTGTGGTGGGGTGTATATGTGTTCTTGTTTTGGGGCTTTTCTTTGTGTCAGACATTTACCTTGTCTTTATGCATCTGTTCTTCATGCTCAAATACCTTGCTTGTTTGATGGGCAAGAACATGATGGAAGCTGCAAAATTTAGGCATTGTAAAACAGTTTCTAAACAGATAAATTCAAGAGTTATACTAGTTCATCTTTATTTTATTCTGATGTGACCCTAAGCACCGGCAATAGCTGGAACATATCAGCTATTGTCTTAGTCAAAGATGCACCTTCTCTCTCAGCTGACACTGAACGATTTTTGGTCTATAAGACATTACGGTCTCAGCAATGTTAGCTGACAAAGTTACAGACACAGCAAAATGTGCTTACTGTTTAAAACACCACTGATGTCAGTGTGGGCAGATGGCTACTACAGGTGAATGCTTTCCAGCCATTTTGATCCCAGTGCACTGAAGCAGAAAAACTAGATGCACTTCATAGCTGTGATTAAGCACAGTGTAAAATACTTGAGGGGAAAAAGTCTCTACAGCCCAGTTATAAAAAAAAATTTTCTCATGCTAACAGAAAACAAAAAGACTGGACTAATGGAAAAATACACGGCTGCTGATTTTTCTTAAAATTAATTTATACGAGTGGCTTTGTTGACTGAGCACATGTTCATGTGGATGTGGGGTGTATTATTCCAACCCTTTCTGTAACATAACCGCGGCGACTGCGTCACATGGTGCTAGTGCAAACAAAGTCTCGCTAACAGCCCATGAATAGAAGCATTTTCCGAGAATACAGTTTCTCACTGGGACTATCGACTGGTTCCTGTGCTACCAAGGGATAAGGATAACTGTGGACAGTTTTGGAATTATAGAGTAAGTGTAGTAACCTGAAGTGTGCAAGACCATTATGAGTGTTTGTTATATAATCAAAAAGAGTACAAGGGATATAGTTAATTGTGTGACACTTTTGATTGATTAGATTAGAAGGCAGTAGCTAATATAGTAGAATACAGCTTGTGAAACACCAACTATTTTAATTCTATCTATATTCCATGTCCTTTTTGTTCTCTTAATGCCTGCAGTTTGAATCTGAGAGGCCATCACACTGAGCTGACTTCCTCCAAATAGCAAGACTCCCTGCATTTTCCTTCACCTCCATTAGCATCCTATTTGCATCAGATCCAACATAAACACTGCTTTCTTGATGGACTCAGCTCAACTTATCTTTCTGATCTTACAGCCATTTATTTTCTTAGCTATTAAGCTACTCATCCTAATCTTTATTTTGTTTCTGTCTCATTGTCTTGTGTTATCAATTCATCTTGTGGGAGCTTTTTCTCCTAGAACAAAAGCACTTTTTTTAAAATTACTGTAAAACTCTTTGTTTTCCTCTTGACATTCTCTGAGAACTGTTTTTGGACGTACATTAGGAAAAAAAATTAATTCCATATACACATATAGGAAATGATGAAACTACACTTTAGACTTTGAAGAACATCTTGATCTTCTAACAGAAGTAAAAATATTTTAAAGGCTTGATGGGTGTGAATAAACTTTGTTGCAGGAAATGTTGGCTGTTTCTCAGCCGTCCCCGCAAGGGAGTGGAGTGAGCGAGGAGAGGCAGAGAGTCCTCTGGGAATAGGGGCAGTGCAAGACTCGGTCCAGAGCACTGGCTCTCTTTAGTCAGTGCCAAGTCTGCATCGCCATAAAGTCCACTGTGAACTCAGAAGCGCATCTTGGCACCTCAGGAGCTGCTGCACCCCTCAATTCCCAAACCGAGCCCGGGCCCGTCCCCGCCCCTCCCGCGGCCGCCACATCCCACTTCCCACAGCCCGCCCCCACCGCCGCCGGCCACACCCCCTGCCCCGACTCCCCGCCCCCGCCGCGGGTCGCCGCGCTTTCATTGGCTAAATGTTAAGAGCGACAGGGCCGCTGGCCAATGGAGCCTGCGCTGGCGCCCCTGTGGCGTCCAATGGGCGCACGCGCCCGCCGCCCCTGCCCGTCGCGGCCAGGCGCCGGGGCTGCGCGGTGCCATTCGGAGGGCGGGCGGCGCGGCGAGCGGATGGTGGTCGTTGCAGCTCTGTGGCGCCGGCGGGGGCAGGAGCTTGAGCAGGAGCTGGCTGGGAGCGCCTCCCCCCCTCCCCATCCTCCCTCCTTGGGCAGCGTGTACCCTCGTCGCGCCCCGCCGGCGACCACCCTGAGCCGGCAGCGCTGTACGATGTGAGCGGCCGCTGGGCTCGGCAGCGCCCCCGGTGCTCTCGACGCTGGGGCGGGCAGCGATGGCCAGAGCCTGGCGTGGGAGCAGCAGCCGCCGTCGCCGATAGGAAGCGCCGGGGGCAGCTGGGCAGGCGGCGCGGAGACTCCCTCGGGCCGTGCAGCGCTTGTCCCGCCCCGCCCCCTCTCTCCTTCCCCCCCTTCCTCCTCCTCTCCCCGCGGCCGGTGCATGCGGGGCGCCGGAGGCCGAGCTCGGGTTCCCCGCAGTCGTCGTAGCGAGTGACCCGCGGGGTCCTGCGCATCCCCGCCATGTCCTCGTCCAGCTCCTCCCAAACTCCCCCGTCCCACCACCAGCCCCCGCCGCAGAGGATGAGGCGCGGCGCCGCCGGGTCCCCCACTGCCGGTTGCGGCACGGCCGGGGGCCCCGGTAACGGCGCCGGGGGAGGCGCGGCGGGGACCAGCCGGCTGCTCCAGCCCATCCGAGCGACCGTCCCGTACCAGCTCCTGCGGGGCAACCAGCACAGCCCGACCCGGTCCCCCTCCGCCTCGGTGGGCAGCGGCACGGGGCCGGGGGGTCGCGGCGGGGGCAGCCCCCCTCCACCGCCTAGCGCGACGCCGCCGCTGGCAGCGGGAGGCGGCGGAGCGGAGCCGGGCAAGGTGAAGGGCAGGCAGCGGCGCTCGCCGGAGACCGGCGGCAGCAGGAGGAGCAGCTCACCTGAGAGACGGAGCCCCAGCTCCCCCGTGTACAGAGGTAAAGCACCGGGACAAAGCCGGTCCCGCTCCCCTGCCCCCCGGGCTGCCGTGTGGGCTGGGGCCGCCCAGCCTCGGGCACCCCGGGCTCTGCTACCCGCTGTGGGGCCGCGTTTTGCCCTCCCCCCGGGCCAGAGGAGGTGGGAGACTGGGGGACTCCCGGCCCGGCCGGAACAGCCCCTCTGGAGCCTTGGGGAGCGAGGGTGAGTCCTAAAACACTCCCTCTTCTCCCCCCCGCCCCCCGGGTCAGGTGTCGTACCCGCGTTCGCCCTGCCAGGAGTGCAGCCGGACAGGGGAAAAAACATTTCGTCCCGTTGCCCTCCCTCGAGGTTGGGGGGAGGCGCCCCCTGAAATGTCATCCTCCGTCTCGGTCGAGGTGGAGATCCTGCTTGGGAAGAACACCCCTGTGCTCTCATCCGCGGGGCCTCGGGAGGACCGGAGCCGGGGCGAGGCCCAGGGGTCCCCCTCCGGCGGCTCCCCCTGCCCAGCCCGGTCCCTCTGGGGACGAGCATCGGGGGCTCCGACCGCGGTGTTCCTTCTTCTTTCTACCCTTGAGCTCGGGCCCTGGCAGCGGAGGTGTGTAGTAGAGGAACGAGCCTGAAATTAACCGGCTTCCCTGTCTACAGCTGTAACTATTTAGTAGGGGTGTTAATGGGTTAGATTTATATCTGGGATGTCACAACTGAGTTCCAAAGTGTGTGCTAAACCCAAGCCTCAAACGCTCTTCCTTTCTGCAGAGCTTAATTTCTTAGACTTGCATTTTTATAGCATCTTAGATTAAAAGATGGGATGTTTTCAAGCACAGACTCCAGAAGAAGGAAATTCCCATACTGAGATGCTTAAAAACAAATAACAGTCTCCTTGTGATATTTAATACTGAATCCTTGAAATTGTAAAAAAATCCTAACCAAATAAAAGCCAACTCCAAAACCAAACAAACCAACCTCCAGTGCAGCCAAAATAGGCCTGTAAAGTTGAAAATGTAAAACTGAGTCCCAGCAAGTCCAACTTAACCTGCGTCAGGTTGTCTGTTAAATTATTGAATGTGTTAAAGTAGCAGTGGCCATCTTACCTCCCTCCCTCCTTCCCCCATCACTTTAGCAGTTGAATGAATCAGACTAAATGGACTTTTCATGTTATCCTGTTGTAGCTATCAGGTGTCTCACATCATCTCTTTCTCGGAACGTTTTATATGGTTCAATACCCCTTGCTTTTTCTATCCCTTCCATAAGCCTTACTGTGTTTGATTTCTGTGGCAAATTGTGGTCGGTGCTGGATGCCAACATGTTTTGTAGCAGTGGAATCTTACCTTCTCCCCAGTTCCCCCCTTCAGTTTTTCTGTGTAGTAAAACCTTACGATCTGTAGTATTTCTAACTTGGGCGGATCTGTCATTAGGACAGGGACAGTTTTTTGCGAATGAGCAAAATGTCAGTACCACTTTGGCATAGTTAATTTGCCCTATGCATCTGTTTATGCAGATGACCAAATGGATTGTGTTATAATCTGAGCAGAGATACTTTGTAATTTATTTTTGAAAAAGATCATCTGTTTACGCAGAAGTTTTGCGTGCTTGAAAATGGAACTGAGCTTCAGTGGTTTTGCTTCATTCAAGCTCTATTTTTAAAGATCATAGTTTTTTTTCACTGTATGGAGCATTAAATGTAGATTTCCTTTTTTCCTTCTTAAATCTTTGGAAAATGCTAATGGAAAACTAGAGGAAAAAAAAAGTCAGTGCATATGAGTAGCGATGGTGCTGATGATGAGCATTCTAAATTATTTAATTATGGGAACCCGGACGAAAACATTGTAGTGGTGCAGTGTATAAAGTCTACGCTTAAGGTGTATTGAAGAGGGAGGAATGCAGGCAGATACCTGCAAGCAAGGAAAATTACTGCAAAGCTGTGAAGTATTTCGTTACTGCATACGAATTTTTTTGTTGGAGGGGACATTTTAATTTTAGAAAGTGGTTTCAATCTTCTTCATCTGTGGGCTATTTTAGCCTTAATAAATCAGATTGTAGATTAGTACTGAATGACTTTTCCGTCACTCAACTTGGTTGAGCTTGCCTCCCGGTGAACCTCGTTAACAGCACACATAGCTTGATTCGGTTTAATGGGTGCAGTGTATAAAATCCTAAACGGTCCGTTAAGAAGCGCACCCTGTAATCTGTATGCGCTGGAAGGAATTCGTTCCCCCTCCTCCAGGTCAAGCCAGCTGCTGCTGCAGAAGCTGACATCCTCTAGCAAATCCTGAATGAATGAATGAAAACAACGTGATCGCCCTAATAATGACCACAATTGCACACGTCAACAGCTTTATTTTACCGAAATACAGGCACCATTTTCTAGCGGGCAGGGTAATAAGATACTCTATTTCTTCAGTTTTGGGAATGAAAAAAGGTTTCCAACCCCCAGCCCTCTCTACCCCCAAAACCTAGATCTGTTTTTGCACAATTTGGAATATAGTTGCATGCCACGGGGTAGTATTTTGTCTTTGTTTCCCTGTGCGTTCCTCAGCATTTCAGTATGTATGGTACTAAAAGCATTGCTTGTAGTCTATGTGGTGATAGTAGTATATAGAAAACTGATTGCTGAACTGGAGTACTGCTGCAGTAATAATGGAGGACTTGGAAAAAAAAATTAAAAAATGTTCTGTTTTCAGACATGGACCATCTTGCTGTGGCTTGTTAAACAATGTGCTACTCCAGCTATTTATAGTTGTTATCAGTATGCAAGTCTTGGGGAAGTGGCTTGATTAAGTTTTTTTTGTCAGTTTTTCAAAGCCATTTCCCACTGCTGTAAAATGTGAGCTTAGGCTGTAGGTTTAATCCTGTTGTTTTTCTCACCAGGGCAGGAGATGTTTGTCTTTGGCTCTGCAGTCTGACTTGGATTGTTTCACGAATATGCTCGTTCTGGAGACTGCTTATGATTCTGATGGATAGATGTTTTTTTTCTTCTTAAGACACCTGCCCCTTCCCTGCCTTCTTTCAGCCTTTTCCATTATAGATTCCTTGAACTGACTATTTTACTAAGCCATTTTTTGTGGATATTTTAGTAATTTGCCAGAGGTTCTTTTTATAAAGGAGATTTCTGTGAAAACACTCCAGCTTTGAGCCTCTACAGGTCACTGCAACTACCATTGCAGGCACTGACATCACCACTACATGAATGAAAGCAGCATGTTCTGTTTTTCTCTCCCATCATCACCTTTTTCTCTCCCTTCTTTCTACCATGCTGTAAATGTTTTTGTTCTGCAGCAACACCCTGCGTATTTAGAATGTAAACATTTAATAATTTGATGATATTTCCTTTAAGAAAATTTGGCTATTTTTAGTTGTTAGGAAACCGTCAATGCCAGTATTAGTATTTGGTAGTATTGATACTGAATGGGCAAGAAATCATGAATGCTATATACTGTTTTCAGGGTGCTAAAAAAAAAAAAGGAAGAAGATAGGGAAAAACCTTCTTATACCGTAGGATAAACCTGCTGTGTGCAAGTCTGCTCCTTTCCTCTTTCTTGAAACATGTTTATTCCTTACTAGCAGATTTTTTTTTTTATAGTGTGTGTTCATGTTTTGGAGAGTTGGCAATGGAAAAAGCGTCTGGTTGAATGTAATAACACATGGTTTTCTAAGAGGGAATATATCTGATAGAACTCTGAGTGCATAACATAACATAATCAACAGAATTTGAAGCTGTGTGGTTTATGACAAAGTACATTCCAGTAATAATCAAAAAAAATCAAACCCTTGGACATGTTAAATAGAACTTATTACTTGCTTGTGGATGTGTCTTTAAAGAAAAAAAGCAAGTTGTTTTCTTTCTTGCCTTGCCTGGATAAAATCAGTAGTTTCTGTTGTTATGTAAAGTAGCTTGTATAAATATGAGAGTGAGTTTCCTGTTAGGGTGGCTTTTTTTCACATCGTGTGAATATTTTGTTTATGTGGGGGGTGTAAATGACTTCTGTATGATTCAGGTTCAACATTTTTTTCATCAAATGCTTTGATTTGTTTAGTATTAACTCTGGTAGTATTGTAATATTATGCTTCATATTTTTCTGACTTTCATTTACACAGTTTATAGCACAAACTTTTTTCCATGTCAAATTCTGAAGACAAACATTAGTTTTAAGGACATAGGAAAAATTCTGTAATCAATTTGGCTGTTAAAGGTTCCCAGTGTCTTTTACTTCCCAAAATAACTCCTGAAGCATTGCCAACATTAGTGAGAGAAAGGAATTAGAAAAGATGCAAAACAACTGCATAACCCAGTCCTGAGTAAGAAGTATATATATCTCTTTTTAGGCTAGTGGAGTGAGGAGTGGCGTAAGACAGACAATATTGCTGATCTCTAGACTGGTAAGGGATATCAGTATTAAACCCCCCCATCCTAAAATTCAAACTTCAAAAGGCAGAAGTGTTTTAATAGCCTGGATTCAAGCCATCCAATATTTTGGCATCATAAGCCAAAAGATCAAGAAGACCTTTTCTTTATTTCTAACAAATGTAGGTAAGGAAGTAATTTTTGTGACGCTTCCTATTTCCTGATGCTTGAATAATAGCAGTATTCCCATAATTCCCATAACAGTTTTGCTCCAGCTTTGTCCCTCTCTCTTCTCAAAATAGCTTTCATTGGAATATATGGTGAAATAAAAGACTGGCTAAATTTGATCCAGTTGTCTTGAACTGAAAGGCTTTTTAGTTACATGTTTTAACATCACTTTAAGTGAGAATAGTGTGTTAGATGTCCTGTATAAATATGCTTCCTAAAACAAATTAATTTAGCTTCTTTCAGGTGTTAAGCTGCAGGAAAGAAAAATAGAAAGGTATTTTCTCCATTGAATTTGAGCAGTGCTGTAGCAAGGCGTTAGCTATGAAGAAAGAACCTCCCTGCCTCATGGAAAAAAATTACAAAGTGTATGCATATACCTATTTTAAACCACTACTTGACCTTTAATTCTTATTCTTTGGGTGTAAGCAAGTAATGTATGTGCGTTATGTATGGCTAAACTCAAGTTACTTGCCAACATCTGTGCATAGTAAAACAGTGGCAAATACTGCAGTTTGGTTTCTGAAATTCATGGTTCCTGTGTTTTGTTGTTTTCTTTCCCGTGACAGTGGGGGGACTGGAGGTTCTTAAAATATATCTTAAAATGCAGAGAGGGTAGATGAAGGGAGTGTATCTTAAAATCTTACCAAAAAAATCAGTGTTTGCCAGGTGTAGACTGACACATTTTGCTGTATAGCTAAAATTCACAGTGGAAAGCCAGTTATTTTTAAAATGGAGTTCATGATACTACTCTATGTCATCATGAAAAAATAATAAAGATAACTGATGAAGTAATTCTGAAGTTTAAGTTCAGTCTGGACTTGAAAGCAGTAGTTGTAACAATGCAGATGTATTGGAAATAGATTATATGCTCCTCAATATTTCAGTGTAAGTGAATATTTTGAATACTTTTTTAATGGCACTTCATCAGTTGATCTTCATGTGAAGAAGGTAATAACATTTTTTAACCCGTAGTGAAAAATGAAAGTTCCTGTTTAAATCAGTTGGCAATTGCTTCGGTAGAAAAGACTGTTGCCAGCACTTGACACAATAGTTAGTTCCCCATGGATTTTGCATATGTTGAGGAGAAGTTGTTAAAGTAGTAGGGTTTAAACATCAATTAGCGTTTTTTTTTTAAATGTCTTTTATAGATGAATAAAATGATGCTGTATTAAAGATATACAACTGGAAAATTTTGCTCAAGGATTAAGATAGTTAACTGTTAATGATCGTTATCTTGCTTTAATGTTAGTGTTTAAATGCATTGAGTTCTCTCTGTTTCAGTGCTGCCTCCATGTAAACTTGTAGTGCCTAAACAAGCTTAAGGCATTTTAATGGCTTAAGGCATTTTCAGGCAAGTAAAATATTATTCATATCTCGTCATTAGAAAGAATACATCACAGCAACTTGTCAGCCTGAGATTATGCCCTTTTCTTTTGTGTCACCATTTTTAAGGTATGGGTGGTTGCAAAATGAAGATAATTGGAAATTAAGGTGAAAGAAAATGGATGTTTGTACTTAATAATCTAATTCAGAGTAATAATTCCCAGTGTGTATTTACTTCTTCCCAAATTAGATTGTCCTTCAGTTATGCTTTTTTCCCCATCTGATTTGACTCTGAAGTTCATTACTAGTATTTGTATTACGACTATTTTTGAATTGGAAAATAGCTGATGGGTCCTGAAAGGGATGACAATTTGAGACCTGTGCAGTATGGATACCACAGAGAGTATCATGATACAGTGTGTAATACCAATCCTTTTGAATGGTGAGTTGGTCTCTTCAGCTCTTATTTTTGCAAAGCTGTGAACTCATCCATGGAAGCATTAATCCATATTTGACACTGAAATACATGCTCTGTCAGGAACCCTTTCTTGATCTACCAGCTGTGTGATCTGGACTTAGGACTAGAGCTGTTTCCTTACATTGTCTCCTTGGAATGTCTGGTGATAACTTTGCTCAGACTGTCTTCTGTTACTAAGACAGAAGAAGGCATGTAGCTCCTGGAAAATCTGGAAACACAGCCAGACCAGGTGAGACCATGCTGGGGAGTGCCCTCAGCCTGCTGTCTCTGGCCTTGTAATCCTGTCTCTGCCCTGGTTGTGTTCATTTCACTCCTACACTTTCTCTGCTCCTTTGGTATATGCACCACTTCTTATTAGCTGCTGCTGCTGCTTTGTACCAAACTATTGTCACCCTGTTAGAAACAGATTAGTTTTCTCTGATAGGGAGAAAAATACACCCAGGAGGTGTGGGTGTCTACACCTAAGTTTCCTGCACAAACAATTTGTAAATAGGAATTAACCTAATCAGTTGGTGTTGGGTCAGTGAAGATGGTTTTGATAGAAAGTTTACATTTTTTGTTGTAGTAGATCTCTTAATTAGCTTTCCGTATTAGATATTGCTGCTTTGGAGACTGTACATGCTTCCCAGTAGGTCATAAAATGTTATGAGCCTGCTAATTTTGAAACCTTAATGTAGGGTACTGTATTAGACCTCCTTATTTAGTGTTGCATGTGTGCTAACAAATGATGACACAGGTGTTGGTGTTTATAAGAACGTAACTTTCACTGTTGTGAGTGTTAGATTGAGGAGTAGCTGTTTGCAATGGGTATTATTCTCTGAATCAAATACAAGTGAGTGATTAACAGCATTAGTTCTTATATGCCACTTGTTTTGCACAACCTGAAGCTGGTTTTACCCAAACTGCATATTCTGTTTCCTCTTTAGGAGGTGTGTCATATTTTGCTCATAAGAGCAGTGACTAAGAACAGTATGATAGCAGCTCTGTCATGGTTCTTGAATAATTTGAAATCCACTGTAGGATATTTTCTTCTCAATCTGCAGCGAAATAGTCTAGACCAGAATAATAATTAGTTAAGTGTCCCATTCCTTTGAACAGTGCAAGTTGCCTGCATGAACAAGGTTAGCTTCATCCTCCTTTCCTTTGCTCACACCACCAGGCATTAAGCAAGGAGGTTAGTTGTAGATGCACTTCTGAATTTCAAGAATTAACACTAGTTTCTGCCTTCATTGCAAGATCACTAGTGTTCATACTACAAACTTGAAACTAATTTATGCAGTATGTCTACATCTGTCTTTTAGAAATGTTTCCTGTAAAAGTAACCGCTCAGTTGTGAACCAATTAAATGGTATGGCAGTATGGGTATTGTCATTTGTGTGCCTTTTAATCTCTGTTTTGGTGTACAGTACTTATTCTGGAGTTCTGAAATAAATAATTTGTGAAGGTTTGCTAGCTGGCTTACCTGAATACCATCATTTTTAAGAAAGCTTCATGGTTAGAAAAAAAGCTAAATATTCTAATACAGATGCTTAGGCTGCAGTACTAAAAAAAATTCAAAACTCTAATTTCTCAACCTTTGTCAGCATTTGGAGACTAAGCTGTGATTTGGAAATAATGTATTCTTACCAGAAAACAAGTTTTGATTCTTCAGTATTTGATCACTAGCTAATTCAATTAATTGTAGTCTGCAGAAATTAGTCTGTTAATACAAAACCTACTTCTTCAAATTATGTCATGCAGTCAGCAGTTGCCTACTAAGTGCAGATATACATGCCCAGGTTTGTGAACGTGTAGCTCCCAGGGATAACAGTGCAGTTACTTCGGTAGATGAAGCACTGTACCCGTGCTGGATCAGAAATGTTGCTGGATAAACCTTGTAAATTTTGGACTGTGTTTCTGGACATCAGGCCACAAAGACACACAGTGTGGAGGAGCCAGCTCCACAAAACCTATGAGTTTCTGTAGGTATTTAACATGGTCTCAGTGACACCCTTTCTGTACCTCACAGCAGACCTCGCTAACCCAGTAAGACTAGAAAATGCTGGTGATTATAGGAGGTATCTATACTGTGGTGCAGTCTGTGCTCTGGAGGGATTTGGTGAGGGCACTTCTTGTACAGAGTCAGCTTAAATTCGGTGCCATGTGTCAGCTAATCAGTCTTTCTGGAGTCTGGAGCCCTGGGAAGTACCTTGTGAAACCCAGGAAGCTTTGCAGTGTTGATGCCATGCATTTAGGTGTTATATCTCCGTATCCAGCATATATTATTCTAAATCTCTTGTTATACGTGTTATCTTAACTTTCTGCTTTTCGAAGCAATGGAGAGTTGACTTGGTCACTAAAAGTTAAACCCAACTTTATGCTGAGTGCCCCGGAACAGACTTTGACCAGTGTGACTCTAAAAATATCAGCTAACTGCTGAAGAATGCAGAATGAAACTTAGGTTTACACAGTAGTTGGGAAGCTTGCCAGGTTAAAGGAGAAGCTGTCTTCACAGAAGTAAATTTCTGTTGAAGGTCTTAAATTTTCATTCTTAACTGATAGCTGTGTCTGCTTAACTGTGGCAATTGACAATGGAATACCTTATACTTTCTTTTTCTCATCCTCTGATTTCTCTGGTATTTCACTTTCAGTGACTCCTTTTTTGTACCTGATACTGTACCCAGAATAATTATCTTTGCAATGTTTTCTTCCCCCACAAAGAAACCATAAAATACATTTGAAATACTTGATGTTCTTTTCAAGGGGGACAAGAAAAAGTCCTAATCTAAAAGAGAAAAAATTCTGATGGGCAAAAATGTAATTAACTAATGCATGTTGAAAAGTAATGTGTATTTGAGAAATATCCATACAAGGAAGTGACTGGAGACACATATTCAATGTAGGACATTGTCCACACTGGAGATCCAAATAAACTTTAAGCATTACTGTAAGAAAGAGAGACTCATTCTTTCAAAACAAATTGTCTATCAGTGTGTGCAGTTCATATATTATTTAAAATATTAGATGTGAGAAACTGATGCATACATCTACCTGAATTTCTTCCAAAGACAGATATAGCCTATTAAGATGATTGGAGTCTCATGATTTTGTTTAGTGCTGTGTATAGCCTGTAATATGAAGGATGCAGAGAGATCTTTTGATTGCAAGACTTGTAGCAGAAACTCAGATTGGCCACATTGAAGATAGGAATTACCAAGTGTGGCAATTGAAAATGTGGGAGAAGGGGAAGAAATGATTGTGCTGACACTGTATATACAGTAAATGTTAGATCTAGCCTTTGTTTAGTTCTGCAAATTTGCATGCATATATAGCAAAACAAAAGATCCTACACAGAGATATTGTTTAAAATCTATAAATCTGGAGTAAAGTTTTGGATTTCAGAAGGAAATAGTTTGAAAAATTGTCTGAACAGTGTTATGCTGTCTTCAATACAAAGAGAATCTGTTGTAATGAAAAATGTAAACACTATTGGAGTCTTTGAGACATAGAAAACCCCAAGGATTTGATCTGATTGCTTGGACACTTACCTCAAAAAGGCTACTAGGAATAAACAGAGAGCCTGCAAGATACAGCAAGGAGAACTGAGGAAAGAATGTCGTATTATCAATCACTTTTTGAAAGTGAGAATTGTTAAAACCTGAACAGACTTAGACTTTTTATGCTTTAAGACAGACAATAGAAACAAGCAAATTGGAAAATAAGGAAAAAGTAGTTGCAGCTGTTCAATACCAAGAAAAAAAGATGAAGTGATCTGAGACTGATTTGCTAGAATGTATGGTTTCAAAATTAACTCTAAGGAGTAGTAAGAAAAATCTCAGAGGAAATAACACAGATATTTTTTTCAATTCTTTCTGCTCACCAGAACAAAGTCTTAAGAAATCACTTCCATAATGGCAGTGATTTTTAACCCAGAAAGATTTAGGAAAAAAATTGTAAAGGATGAGAGTAATTTGGAATTAGGAATAACTGAGACTATAATAAATACAGATTGCATATTTTAATAAAGTCCATTCAGAGATCTCCATTGCAGGATTTTAGAAAAGCCTACTCAGAAATTGACACTTGCCTTCAAATTTCTAAGGCAATCTTGTAAATAGGAGGTGACACCATTTGATAGTAGATACCTGAGCATAGAATATACAGTGCTGATGTTTTTAAATATGTGAAAAACATTGCATCCAGTTCTAAAATGTAGACACCAGTTGGTGAAGCTTCAGAAGAAATTTGAAGGGATGGTGGAAACCAGAGAGAACTGTTGAAGTGCAAAATGAGCTTCCAAGTTGTGTCATGCTAACTTGGTGGTTTTGATAGGAAAACTGATTTCCTAAATGGGAAGTAGATCTTATCTGCTTAGGCAAATTTTAAAATTAGGGTGATGAAATGCTTCATGAATTTTGAGAGGTTTAATTAGTACGCAGGAAGATTATGCAAGAAGAGTTTAAGAACCATGGGAATTGAAATAATAAGTTTGAAAAGTGAGATTTAAAAGTTAAAAAAAAAGGGGAGGTATATGGATGCGAGGTTGTACTTGAGCAGAATATCTTTTCCTCAAAGGAGGAACATCTGATTTGAAAATGCTGGGGGGTGGAGTTGAGTGATCATGAGATCTCTAAACTGCCAACAAGAAGTGACTGAAAAAGTACTGGGCACAGGGCAGGTCTTGCATGAAGAGTAGCTGACCACACAGGAGCCTGATGAGGCATCATATGGGATCCTGCACACTCCTGTGGTGCTCCACAATTCAAGAAAGGTAGAATCAAACTGGAGCAGACCCAGAGAAGGACTACTAGGTTAGGAGTTCTACTGTTTGATGCTAAAAAAATCTGCTCTGCATGAAAATACAGTTGCTTTTTTAGAATTCAGGGGATGGAGAGTTGAGAAGAAAGAGCTGAAGTTAGTGCTAAGACACGATTAGTGAATTGGTTTGAGATGGTAAATGTTTATATAGAAAACTATAAGAAGACTTGAAACCATCAGGGGAAAAAAATCTTCCTGGATCACATTTCCAATAGGAATCATGAGGGCAAAATACTCAGCTGCTGTAAGACTGAGTTTGTAATCTTTTTTGAAGTTATTGTGTTTTGTCGGTGATAGCTGCGAAGTGGGCTCCAGGTTTAGGAAGTTGTTTCTAGTCCTTTGTTTCTGTGTCTTTAACTGATAAGGAAAAGGTAATTTATTTAACCATTGAAGTTGGACACTGATGTAGGCAATCAGTTTTAATCTGGTTTTACATTTCTGTTTTCAATATTTTTTCAGATAAAATTACTATTCTTGTTTAGTATATTTAGCCCTAACTAGGAGAATGCTTTCTATCTCTAATAATTGGTGATCATTATGATGGCATTGTATAGCCCCTGTGCATTGATTACAGTTCTTTGAGTATTTTGATTATGAAAATGGTGAATCGTGCATTCTGATTTAAGTTGTTTAATTTGTTGTTATGTCCAGCTGCATTTTTATGGAAAGTGGAATTAGAATAAAGTGTTACAAACCCCTCACTTTCTACATCTTATTAGATTTTAAGTATTGTTGTTATAACAACACCAGACATCCATTCAGTGTCACCAAATTTATTCAACAAAGATGGTAGTTTCTTTAGTTACTGAATTAATTGTGTTTATAATGACCTTCAAGACTTTATTTATTAATATACCGGAAATAAAAAAATAACACCCCAAGCTTTAGTACTGTTTTTGGTTCCCAAATTGGTTCTCAGTATTGGATAGATAGAATAGATCATTCAGAAGATCTAAATTAATGAACTAAAAGGAGGAAAATTTTCTGTATGTACTGAAATACATAACAGTTAATGGCCGATTGTGTGTTTTGGTGTGTTTTTTCTCAAGTACTTAGCTGCTGAGCTCCAATCAATTTTGTTTTAAATTCTTAAATTAGGAACGTTTTTAGATACTTTATTAAATGATACTAAATTTAGGTATTTGTGTGGTGTTTAAAGTTGAAGTAATAACTTTAAGGAAAAAAAATTCTAAACATGTGAAATACATAAAAATCTGAAAGATTTGGAAGTAGTGTTTTACCTACATGGCGTCCTGTTAGAAGAGTGCAAATGTGTAGGTTACATCTGTTGAACAAAGCAGGCTTTTGTGATATTAAATGCCACAGGTCCTATACATGCCAGCAGTAATCCTTGTTAGACGAATAACTTAGCTTTAGAGCACTGAAACTTTCTGCCAGATGGTTTGTTTACTTTTCTTACTGAGATTAGAGCGTTCTTTCTATGTTTGATCCTAAGGATAATGTTGATTTTAAACAGGGGAGTTTTGCTGTGAACAAAATCTGACTTCTGAAAGATATTTGCAGTCACGTTTTACTTGATCTGTAATTGAGTGGAATAAGGGACAGGAGGCAGAGACCTTACTTCAACATACATGCATAGGCAACCAAGATTGAGTCAGCTGTAGGTCCAGTGAAATATGCCAGCAAATTCATCCAACGTGTCCCACTTCCTCTGGGTTTCTATAGCCTAACTCTGTGCCTTGTGCCTTCTTGTATGTGCAGTTAGGTGAATGGAGCTGTGTGTCCTTGAGGGGTTGTGCATGAAGCCCATTTGATGGAAGGAAATGCCTTGGAATGCTGGTTGGATTCAGTGACTAATGAGAAGACCTCTTCCCTCTCTAGATGTGTTAGTCATATTGATAAAAGATAAATCAATATGGTTGATTTCTAAGTCCTGTACTGTGGGTCAGTCTGTATGCTTTTCCTTTGAAGCACCAAGCTGGTTTTGTTTTACTTTGTTTTCCCAGTACAGGCTACCTCTTCACAGACTCGTGTTTTATACAGTTCAGTTTGAATCCTCATAAGCCTTGTCAGGTACGAAACCAAATCTGCTCCGACTACCAAACTGGAGAATGATCTGTGTGGAAGACTAGTTCCCCTCTTTATTTTTTTTTTCTCCCCTGAAGATTTTTGCATGTAGAAAGAACATAATTCATGGACCTGGATTTCTGAAAAGATCTTAGATCTCATCAAGAGAGATCTTGTTTTCTGCTTGTTCAGTTTGGTTTTAGGCTTGTTGGAGCCTTGGTTAGATTATGGTGCTGTTCTGTGCCTTTTTTATTCAGTTAGGATAATGAGAGGAAATTAAGAGTGGATTGTGTCAGTCTATTTAGAGTATTTACTTCAGAATGTCATTCTCTCTTCATTTTTAGTCATTCTCTCTCTTGATTTCTAAAAATAGAAACTTGGGAATAATTTCTGAAGTTGGTACAACTGAACCAAAACCAATGTGGTGCACATAATGAAGACAGACGTTGTATGGAGCTGAATGTACAGTACTTTTAGAGATGTATCAGAAGGTAACTTAAAATGACTGTGTCTTCTTATATCCTCTTACAAGTATAATTTTGGTAGCAAAATATTGTACTGCATTTTAAATGTTTGAAAAAGCTACTGTTTTGCTTTGTTTTAAGCTACTAAAGATATTAAGCTGTATAATTTGAAATTATGAAGGAAAGTGCAGTAACTTCACGTCTTTTCAATTACATATTAGTGTAGTGGTTTTTTTAAGATGCTATTTAAAATCCTATTTTTAGTTATTTTCTATGAACAGTACATGGGAAACAGTATGCTCTGAACCATTAATGCAGTCATTCAGCCAGTTTGCAGATTGGGTCAGAAACAAGTCTGTCAGTCACTGGCAAATGGGAAATGTCTTTTGAGCCAGTAGATCTGTCCTCTGGAATAAAACTTCAGGGTACCCCAAATCCCTTGTTAATCTTTTTCATGAGAGATTTTGGCTCCAGTTACAAGAGAAAAGCCTTCTTGAGAATGAAGATTGAAATATTTTTTTTGAATGGCCTCTAAATCCCCATTATTCAGTCTTTTTCCTCGCAAAGTCATAGAGACAAGTTCTGCAAATAAACATGCACCAGTTTGACCATCTACCTATATGATCAGAGCAGAAAAGACCAATCAGATATACATTCAGGAATCAGTGCAGTGTCACTATATACTTGCTTAAAAAGCAAACAGAAAGGCAAAACCCCTTGCCCAGACTTGTCCTAGACTTACTCGTCTTGAATCTGAAAATCTGTTTGTTGTGGTACTCAAGGAATCGCTGTCCAAAGCAAGGAAGAGGAGAGGTGTCCATCTTTCATGCTTGTACAAGGTGTAACAGAAGAGGGGAATTTTAGCTAGATGTGTGAGACAGTCATCAGTAGCTGCTGTGGGAACTGTGACCTAAGTGGTGTTGGACCATCCTTCTTAAAGGTCACCGTGGGTCACCATTCTTTAATATTCAGCTTTCCATTTCTAGTTTATGATTTCTTGGACTGCATTTCCAGGTGCTTCATTATTTAAGAGGCATTCACACAGACACTTCTGCATCTGGTTGGGTTTGTAGATTGTTGTGAATTTGTTGTCATGTCCGGTAGGAATGGTCTAGAAATACCTGATACTTGTTCGTAGGGTGATATAGTCTCTGCAAATCTTTCAAACCGGATGACTAGAACTCTGACTTTGTGGCTCTTGAAAAGTGTCTTAAGCAGACTGGGGATGTCCATTGAAGTGAGAACTTCCAAGAGTCTTGAGTATTTTTGGAATTAATATTCATTTCATATGTAAAATCTGAAATTCTTCAGGAATGGATGAGACCTAAGCTTGGGACTCACTTCAGTAGTAGCTCTTAACCAGAATGTTCTGTAGAGTGCTGGTAACTAAACTGAAGAGAAACATCTCATGAAACTTTATTGTGGAATTCAGTACTGATGTTTCACAATGTCATAACTTGGCTTCTTGGCTTGATAGTTTAAGTTAAAACAAACTTTCAAGAGGAAAATCAAGATCTTACTGCAAGAATGTTGTCTTATCTTATGGCAAGAGAGTGTCACAATTAGCTGACATCAATAATGAGATGACAATATTGATACTTCATGTTTTTGACTCAACTTGAGAAGAGTCTCTGTCATCTGAGAAGTTCCTAAGATAATTTAGTCTTTTGAAGCTGGTTATATCCATGCAAGGATGTGAATGGAAAAGTTCTTGCCAAACTTGAACAGCATTTGCTCACTGCTGAGAGAAAGATGGGAAGAAAAGATGCTGACAGACAAGCTCTGTTGGATTTAGCTGAAACAGTTTTTATAATGCTGCCAATGCTCTTCAGCTGTAGGTGATTTTCCTCCATGTACGTGTGGCACAAAGCATTCTTTAAGCTAAAAATGGACTGTGAACATGGCTTTCAGATTATGCACAGGTTAGCTGCCTCTATGCTGGATGGGAAGGCAAGCTCTTCATTTTAGAACTGTAGCAGATGGTTTTATTTGAGCCCTATGTCCTTTTCAAAAGAGCTGTCGTGTTAGTCTCTTACTGAATTACATTTTGCTGTAAGAGAAATGAAAACCTTTTTTCAGTCAGTCTAGGTGGTATAACTAGGAGTCTCTTTGCTCTCAATCCAGCATGCAGAACTGTGATTTCATGCAGTTTATTTTAGTTGGTTCCTGCTGGGAGGTAGGATCATGTCGAATTTCACCAGCTGTAGTATTGAGGTGGACCCTTCTGTCATTCTGCGTAACATTATTTATAACTAGAATAGTGTAGCAGTAGGCTCTAAATACATGCCATTAAACTTGTGTCATATTTTAAATAACACATGGGGTATTTTACCTTCCTGCAAGCTTATATTTTGCTTTTCTGATTTCTAACTGACTTTTTCAGGTAACATTACACTGCTTCAGTGCTGTTCTCCCAAGTTCACCTGTTCTGGAGGTAGAGCTGAGCTTCTTGTGAGATGTGTTAGATGTTACTGAGGAAGACAATAGAATCCTTCTTACTCACTCATTCATATGCTTAGATATTGTCAGATGAGGTGTAGTCTGAAACTTGCATAAAATCAATCTATAACTTTAGAGATGTCTTGAAAGTGTTGAAGCCTTTTTGAATGCTGAAGTCTGTTGGCTGTGTCCAGGAGCTGTTGAAGTGCTTCAGCTGTCAGATGGTACTTGATTCTGTGAGAAGCATTAATTTTCTATCCAGAGAAAGTGATTTGGTCTGGAGAAGGATATTCATGACAGTAGCATCAACATTTCATTGATAATGAAAGTTTGGGGAGAAGTGAAAGTTTTGTAGTAGTTCCCTAGCATAGTGAGAAGCCAGACTTAGGATGAGGTGAGAAAAGCAAAATTAAGAAATAAATCCTGAGAGCAGGTTTAATATTTAGAGAACAGTTTAAGCTGATCTGATGTGCCACTGTTGTGGTCCAGTACAATGCTGCTCTCCGTGACATCCTGTCATCTCTAAGTACATTACTGTACAAGACAGTTTGTCAAATGCTAACTTGTAGACGTCCCTTCAAATTTCATGCTTACAGATCCCTTTTTCTGTATTTTTTATGATCTAATGATATCAAGGGGGGGAGGAACCGAAACTATTATTGAACAGAGCTCAATGCTGCTGCAGCCTTGCTGTTCCTTCTCGCTCTCCTGGGGTTGTTTCTGCCCATTATGTTATGTCAACTCTGCCTGTAATGGGGAGAACTGTGTATTTATGACTTTGAGGGAATGCATTTTAGTTGTCTTTATGTTTAACTCAGTGAATCACTCTAGTAGGTGGATTCACATATCTGTGCATGCCGTCTCAAAGGCAATGGAAAGAGCGTAGACAACAGTGAAATAGGGATGGCATTAAATTAGTGTTAACTTGAATTGGTTCGTGCATTTGAGAAGTGGTTTGTTTCCTGTAAGTCATAGGAATGCTGAAGAAGAGTAGGGACTTTTGAAACCATGTCTTCAAGTTTTTGTTTTCCTGGCTTTAGGGTTTGACAGTGTCCTGCAGTCCACTTCCAAGATTACCATGGAAAACCAAAAATGTAGTAACTTTTGGTAGTGCCTTTTTTTTTCTGTTGTGTTGTAATGGTATTATGTTAGTCGTTATGGGATTGCTGTTGCCTTTCCTCTGGGTGTAGAACAAGACACAGACCTTAGCTCATTATCTGATTGTATATATTTTATTTGTGGTTTTTGGGCTTGTGCTTTCTTGGTTGGTTTCTTTTGGCAGCAAGACTTTTTAAATGTAAAGTTTGCAAAGGTATACTTAGTCTTTATTTCCTCATCTTCAGACATTGTCTTTACCTGTTCATCTGTGCATTGTCTCTTAACTTATTATAAAAAGTGTTTTTGAGCAATTTTCAAAACTTGGGCTACCTAAGAGAGTAGCATAGTGCCATAGCATGACAAGGACAGTTGGAATAATGCTTTGTAGCTATGTACCCCTTAGGTACACTTGTGTTTCAGTGCAAATGTAAAAACTAGTTTCATTTTTAAAATTTGTCATCTTTATTTTGGATTTCATGCTGCTTTTAATTGTTCAAAGATATTTCTTAAAATGCATATTGGTCACAACTGGAATTCTGTAAGGATAGTTCTGTTTGAAATGGTAGGGATTTGATTTATATTTAAGGCAGTCAGAACAATTATATTGCATAAAGGGCAGCATGATGTATTACTGTATGTCCAATTCATGCCATTATCTAGAATTCTTCACTTGAAATGAGTAGCTAATGAAGTGTTTCAGTGGCTTATATTTGTCTAAAATGGTCTGTTTTAACGTTGTCATGTTCATATATCTATAACCATGCTGTATTAGTGCAAGCTATACCCGAATAATTGTGCTGAATGTTACATAACACATTGATGATTGACTCAGCCTTTGGAGATCCATCAGTTCTAGGTGATATTGAAAATGCTTGTGAAGGCCAGTGGCCATGTTTGTATTCAGAAGTGTGCCAACAGGTCTACTCTCATGTTCTGAGCAGTGAGTAGGGTTTTGGTGGGTCAGATCGGTGCATAGCACATGATTAATTTGGAAATTAGCATACTTGCTAATTTATTTTAGTAGGGGTGAGCAAAACACACAGTAGCTGCAATGTAGGGCTTAGGTTGGCTAATGTGAAGTCTAGAAAATGAGTATATGAAGTAATTTTGTCTAAAGGACAAAGCAGGAAGATCCAGAGAACATGGTCTAAAACTGTTCTTTCCCACATCAGTCTCACAAATCACCCCACACTCTGCTTTCCAAATGAAATGCAGGAAGAAGTGTTCCATGATCTAGGTGTATGGGGAGAGAAGTCCAGGAAGGAGTCAAGAACTGCAGGCACCGTGATGAGCAAAAGGAAGCAAGGCAGCTGCTTTGAACCGAGCTCTGTCAGAGGGAAAGACACAGTCATGCTCTCAGCTTGCTAAGGCCTGTAGTGGGATCTTGTAAATAATATGGACTGACGTACACAAGAGCAATAAATTGGATGTACATCTTCTTAAGAACCATAATTTTTGTCATGGTTTGTGTTTTAGTATTTAGAAAGCTAAGCAAGCTAACTTAATGTTATGCTATGTTATATTTTCTATTTCTGTGTGTCTGGCTTTCCTGAATTGCATCATCACTGTATTTAATTTGCTTGATGTTTTTTGTTGATGAAAATATATAGTGTAAGTAGCCCAGTTCTTTGCAGATATAAACACTTTAAGCATTGGGGGTTTTGTGACTGTTAAGTTTTCTCTTTTATATTTGTTTTTCTTCTTTGTCTGATGTTATTTGCTTTGATGGGATGGCATTCTTTTCAGCTTGGCATTGAGACAAAGGTTTCTGATGTGTTCTTGCCATTATTTGTCATAGCTAGCTTTTAACATTTCACATCAAATGTAGCCTGACTTTTTTGTTGGTTTTGTTCTGGTTTTCTACAGTGGACAGGCCAAAATCCCAGCAAATCAGAACTTCTGGTACCATAAGGCGAACTTCTTCTTTGGACACAATAACAGGACCTTACCTCACAGGACAGTGGCCACGTGATCCCCATGTACACTACCCTTCATGTATGAAAGATAAATCTACTCAGGTAAAAGCTGTAAAACAAGACAACAGAGATGTTTCAGATAATTGATGTCTACTCAATTTAATTCTGAAGAAATGTGGATTCACGTAATCTTACTATAAATATGAAACCCTAAAAATAGGGTACGGTAGTCTTTTTTTAAGCAGTGTCAATGCAGTAACATGGTGTGTGATGTTAATATTTTTATGCTTTTAGAAAACAGTTATTAAAAATAATTTTCGGTATGTGGGCAGATCTGTTGAGGCTAAATAAGCAGATTTCCATCTCAGCCTCGTATCTGGTTTATTTTTAAGCTGCTATATGCAAAATTACGCTGAGTGTTATTTAAAAAAAAAGAAAAAAATTCCGTATAGCAGTGGCTGACAAACTAAAGAGTTTACTAAATCAGGGTAAAAAATCTGCCAGTCTCAAAAAGTGTATTTGTGTCCGGGGGGGAATTGAGGGAAGGCTAACTTGAGGTTATTGATGGCCTGATACCCTTGTGATAGCCTTGGATTCTCTTCAGGGCTCTGTCCTTAGCAGGAACCTCTGGCAGGTGGGCTGCTGTGGCATTCATACTGCTCTTTGGCTAGAAAGGTGAATGTTATTTCTTGCCTGCTTCCTCCTCATCCTGGAGCTTGTTGCCCTCAAAGATAATCACTGTCAAACAAATAAAACCCACATAATTCTAACCCCCCCAAATTATTAGCAGAGGAACTGCATTCTTTATTTTTCAGCAGTGCTGTTGGGATATGGAGTAAGTCATCTGAGTTTGTGTTCCAAACTAAGTTGGAAATGAAAAGAAACTAACTCTCTTTGGTTGTATTTTCAGTCTATAGGCTGTGTAGGGATGGTTTTTAATTAGTTACTTATCTCTTATGCCGTGATTCTGGTCCATAGTTGTGGATCTTTAAATAGATTCTGTGATTCTAGTTTTTTGTGTAATACTGAAGTTTTCTGGACAAGTATATATAATTCTCCTCATCTCTTCAAAATACGGTGTAATGCAACACAGGAAGTCCTCTAATGGGGGAAAGATAAGCATAGAATACTTAGAAAAGAAAAAAATCTATCTGTATGATTCAGAAATCTTATTTAATGACCTTGGTAGTCTGATGATTAAAATGTTCTAAGAAAATTTTTAGGAACTGTATAGGACCCTTTAAGAAAATGCTGTCTTCATGTCCTGCTTATTTATTTTAAAAACAGTCAGTTTTAGCAAAAAAGAAGCAGCAGTCATATTTACTGTCATGAAAGATTTACCTAAAAAACTCTAAATCCTGGACTGGCTTTCAAGGTGCCTTCCTTTTACAATACTATTCCTTGAAGATCTTTTCTGGTTTGAAACCATAATTTCTATTCAGGAGATTTTCAGTAACCTGCTTTGTAGTTATTGTATTTCTCAATTCCTCTCTTAAAACTTATATCCATATCAAACTTTGCAAGTACTGTTATGAATAGAAAATATAGAATATTTTAACATTCACAAACAAACCTTTTCACCAGTTACAGAAAAGATAAACAAACTTGTTCTATAAATATTTGAGCTTCAAGTATTTGGCAGTAAAATTGCTTTCTTAGTGAGCTCAAGTAAGTGTTTAGGTTATGTGAACTGTTGGCTGCCTCCCTTTGCCTCATTCAGAAACTGAAAATGAAGTTTTACCTTTTCAGCATAATCAAATGTAACAGAGAAGAGAGGCAGTACTGTTGTCATTGCAAATTAAAGTATTATTTCAAAGGGATAGGAGCAGGGTTGGTGGATATCTTCTAACAAAGAATTATGTTAGCCAAACTCGAGCATGTATCAGTGTTTAGGTTGAGTCACTACTTGGGACTATACGAATATGTAAAATGGAACAAGCATAGTGATTTGCACAGTGATTTCCAGTTTGTTTTTTTGTTTTGTTTTCAAATGAAACGCTCCTAGAGAGGCTTGTAGATGATCATAAAACATTGTCTTATGTTTTGGTTGTGTGTGTGGCTTTCTGTTGTTTGAGCTCTGTGTAGTTTGAAGTATATCTAATTTCAAGAACTAAGGATGATTTCCAAGTTGTTGATAGGATGCATGCATGGCAAATTAAGTTAAATTAAATTAAAGCCTTGTACTTTGCCTGGGTACCAGCACAAGTGCTTCTGCTGCTTCATGTTTGTTGGCTAAGTAGCAGTTTAAGTCATGGGAGTTCATATAGTTTACACTATTTAAAAATAATAACACTTGGTAGTTTAGCAGAATGGAAGATGTTACAAACAAAATAAATAAAAAAAGATAATGGAAATCAGTAAACTATTTTTTTATGAGCATGTTTCATTGGGGAATAAATTATCTCTTGCTTTACTTCTAAACTCGTGAACAGTGCTGTCAGTATAACTTACATTGTAGGTGGAATAATTATTTCTCTTTCAAGGGTACTTTTTGTCCCTAATTAAAATCCAAATTTTAATTTAAACTAATTTGAAATCCAAATTCTGTGCAATTTTGTTAAGGTGATGATTATGGCTGTTCTTAGAATTCTTGTTTTTAAAAAAAGAGAGTCAGTTTCTGGTCTTCACTGTGATCAGATGAGCCCTCAATGAGTTTTGTTCCAAGTCCTTGTTCCCCGCTTAAGTTCTTTCAACCTATATAATGCTCATGAATAAAACACTTCTTCTTTTTCTAAAATAAAACCATGATTAAAAAAAAATCAACAATATCTCACTATTTAAATAGAGGGAACAGAATTTTGTTTGGTTTAGTTTCTGTTGCATCTTGGAGAATGCTCTGGTTCATATTTCTGTGTCCCTCTTACTTACCCCAAATGTTTTGATTTAAAATAGAGAAGTGAGGTTGTTACATTGGCTTTTGGAAAAATATACTGTTACACTATGCATTGTGATACTTACACTGTTCAGTATTGCTCAAAATTCTGCATGTGTTTATATTAGTGTATGTATGTTCGCATACACACAGAACTAGCTGATCTTTAGGAAGTAGCATGTTTTGGATAATTAGAGGTATGCAATTTTATTTAGGAGTGTTTTAAGTATTTCAGAAATACAGGTAAACTTTCTATTATAGGAAGTTACATGTGTTGATATACTTTGTGATCCCCTTCCTGAGCTCTTCCACAGTCCTACTTTCCACTCCTTTTGTAGAATCGGAACTTTTCATTAAGGTCATTTAAAACTCAGTATAGTTTTCTTCCCCGTTTTTTCTGTCTCTGTTGGGAGCCATTTCTTACACTGCTTCTTCATGCTTCATCATGTAAGTATTTCCCCTTCACAGTGTATGGAATAATTCAATGTTCAAATGGTTATCCCTAACCTTGAAATCTTCAGAAACATTTGGATAATTGTCAGAGTTGATTAATATAATTATTTGACAGTAGCTAAATAATATAAAAGATACTTACAAAATTAAAAAGGAGAGATTAGAGATAAACATGATGTTAATGCCAGTTAAATATTGCCAGTTAAAGTTGGCCTATGTAATCTTTCTCAATCTAAATAATACAAAGAAATGAACAAATGACCAAATGGAATATTAACCAGTGATTTCCAATTGACAACTTAAACTGGAGTCCAGTATTGTTGGATATGCCTTTCTCATTGTATATGGCAATTAGGTATTACACAAATGAAGACAGTTTGCAAAATGGCTCTCAGAATTTTTGTTTCTCTCTCATCTAAAGAATAATGCAGAGTTATTAGGTTGAAATACTTGGCTAAAATATGTTTTTCTTATGTGTGGGTCAAGGCTTTAATGTAGTTAGCCCTCATTAGACACTTTTTTTTTTCCTTCTGGGTTGAAATTTTTTTGCTCTAAAATGAACATCATAAACTAAGAGGCTCAATTCCATGAAAGTTTTTTATTGGTGTATTAGTTGTCATTGATTTTATGAGATAATTTAATGATGTACTGTGGATGGAAGTTACAGGGAAGAAGATACATGTGTCATAGAGCTATGAATTTATCATTCTAACTTTACTTAACCTGTCTTATGTTTAGGAGTTATCATCTGCAGTCAAATTAACTTCTAACTCCTTAGGCCATTTCTTTCTGTAAAATTTCTAGAGGGCCTTTGAATACTTTGGAAATATCTGAAAACCCATCAATTTTTATCTTCTAGTGTTGCTCTTGGGTTTCTTCTGAATGTGGAATTTCTTCAAAAACATTACTGCTTCCCCTGTAAAACCTAGACTTGTGTAGATATTCTGGGATGCAGGCTAGGTATTGTAATTGAAGGGAAGGACTGTCAATAAAATGTGAGATGTTTAGAGTAATTCAGTCTTATTTTAGGTTTAAGTAGGTTGGTATTCTATGCAGTCATTCTGATCTAATTGAAGTGGAAAGAATGTAGGTGTAGGTCCCTGACATGGGTGGAAAAGCAAGGCAGAATTACTTAATGTATTGGAAGAAGTGCTCATCTCTAAGGGGCTGGGTGAGTCTTAGTGAAGACTAAGAGACCAACCATATATGGTGTTTTCAGCACGTCCTGTCCCACGTGTCAACTGAAGTGGACCATGAACCTTCACAGTTTGAAAACTAGTCATCCACCTCTTGTAGCTGCAGCATGTGTTATGTAATATTTTCAAGGTTCTCCTAAAATCTTAGTTTCTCAGACTTCCAGGATTAATCCTCCTTCAGGAAGTTCAGTGCATACTTGTGTGATGGATACTTTTGCTTCTGCTCTGAAATATTACCAGTTTTGCAGGTAGTGCCTGACCTCTCTTACTGTGTTCCTGACTTGAGATGTGGCAACTTTGGTTTTGTTTATTGTGACTCGGGCATTTTTCTTCGAACACGATTTTGAGTTATATTTTTACTACCATTATTTTTTAATATGTTTAACACATGGGAAGCACACTTGCAGCTTCCATGGATAAGCCTGTTTTGTGGAAGTTGTAAATAAAGATGAGAAAACAGTTTTCATGAAATGTGACGGATCATGGGTGCCATACACCTCCATTTTATTTGTGATCTAAATTGACAGCATTTAAATGAGATACGAGGTGGTCATACGTGAGCTAAACTTTAAAAACCAGAATTTCTATTTGAATGCAGCAAGTCTGGAATGCTTCTGTTTGTTTTGCTTTTTAAAAGCTTTTGCTCGAATATCAAGATTTGGGGTTATGAACCCCAAACTAATCTTCATATAATGTGGATTACAGTAAATTAGAAACAGCATTTTGTAGGGTTTGAGGAGGACTGGCTCGCTGTAATATTCTGGTACCCACTTATGTTATTTTTTAATGCTTTTTCTTTTTTTCCATCTGACTCCAAATAGCACAGTAATATAACATTGCCTGACTTCAATACTGTGCTAGAAACATCATATAGTATTTGTAATCTAATGTTGCTAATAAAATTGAGGCTCACAAAGAGTCTACCCCCTGTATACTGATGGTGTATATGTATTATTGAAAGGTTGTGTTTGGACTCAATTTACCAGAGGTGGAAGCAACCATGTAATCTTTGTCTCAAGGGAGGTAGTATTTGAGTGGAAGAGAATGTCAAAGCATACTTGAGAAAGTACAAAATTTAGTATTAAATGAATGGATGTTTTCTAATTTTTACTTTTGATTTTCAACTGCAATATAAGGAGTCTCACCTCTCTGCTAACAGTCACTGGTGGTGTTGCTGAAGGTCTTCAGGGTGTTGTTACTACTTTGTTTTTTGTCCTTGCTATCTGGATCAGTATCTGTGCTTATTAAAAAATACAAGCAAGCTCTTGCTTTCTACATATTTGTTTTGTTTTTGAACAATGTACTTCTCTTTATTGAGAAAGTCACTTTGGGTTTTTAGATTCCTGGTATCTTTTCTCTTTATTAAGACGTAGTTGAAAGGCTATGAGTTTGTAGTGATCCCTGCTATACCCTCCTGCACTACAAGTAAGTATTTAAACACCCAAAATGCCTGCTTCTCCTTTATCCTGGAGTTGTTCTCCAAATTATGGAGCAGTATTGTATTCAGAAAACACTCTTTGGAAGATAAATTTTCATAAAATTCCCTTTGCATTGCTAGTTTTCTGTTTCTGTGTAATTGTATGGTTCCAGCTGTACTTGGGATGTAGTAAAATGCTGTAAGAAAAGAGCAATTTAAATTGGAAAGTAAGTTGTAATAGGTTGTGAAAGCCCGTGATTCTGAAAAAGAACCAAATTTTTCCCATTTTCTCTAGTTCCTTAGAAATCTGCAAACCACTTCAATGTTTTAAAAACCATTTAAAATCAACACAATGGTTTTCACACATTTCAGGGAGATGGTAAGTACCCAGTCTGCTAAAACAAGTAATTACTTAGAACGTGGCTCTGTTAAAATGCAGAGCAAGTGGATGCACACACAGTTAGCACACTCATGTGGCAGAGGCTGTGCTTTGGGTGATGAGAGTCAAGGATTGCCTGGCTGAGGCACATCTGTTTTCCACATATTTTTAAGTAGCTGTTTTAACTGTTCACTTTTGATTTTTTTTTTTTTTTTTCAGTAACCATATTACCTTCCTGGTTTCTTCCCCACACTCAAATAGAAGGGGGTATTATATGACAGAATCATGTAACAAGCACACAAAACTCTTAATTTTTTATATGAGGACTTGTTTTTTCTTTTCTGGGAACATGCAGCAAAAAGTTCAGTACAGATTTTTTTCAGTTTTGCTTTCTAGTCATCCACACAGCTTGCTAGGCCTTTGGGTGACATATTCCTGATGGTGTAAAAATAGCAGAGAAAAAGCCCTGCTGAAACCATGGAAAGTGCAGAAAACACAAGTGGGATATGTAGCCCTGTGCACACAGAGAGACCGATCACATTAAATACTAGCACTGATGAGTTAGTGGTGTGGGGCTGTAGGCTGTGTAATACTGTGGCAGTGTGGTGGTTGTGAAGGTGTAGCCAGTGCTCTGAAATTACAGTTCTGTGCATGATGGTACCATGCCTGGCCTAGCATGTTTGTGTAGGGTGGCCTGGCCCTGGGGGGCTGCTCCCACCTACCTTTGCAGGGCAACAAGGAGCTGCAGGCATTGGTTTTGTGGTGTTCCCCAAGGTGGTGTCCAGCTTCCTTCCTGAGCAGAATGGTCTCTGGGATTGCCAGGCCTCTGATTGCTTCTTCAGTAACGTGCATTGTCCTCATGCTTTGTAAATGCAAGTTTGCAAAGCCTTGGTTTTCTATATTGCTTTTTATTTATTGAGACTATTACTGCTGCATATCAGATTCTGAAATTTATGCTTCGTGTATAATGCCTAAACTCTGATGCTGCCTAAACGGTAAAGCAGTAATTTGTGCCAGAAGTTTTTCTTACCTGGAGAATTAAGTACAGTGTATTTTCTTTTTTTTTTTTTCCCTCTAGACACCCAGCTGTTGGGCTGAAGAAGGAGCAGAAAAGAGATCACATCAGCGCTCAGCATCATGGGGAAGTGCTGATCAACTGAAAGAGGTGAGAAGTTTTGCACAGTGGAGCTTTTCAAGTTTTGATAAACCCAAGACGTTTTTTAAGCCCTATCTGGAGTCCAGGAAACTGCACCCTTTCCCTCCCCTTTATTGCTTTTGAAACAGATTTTACCTCCAACGTAAGAGTAGTTTTGACAAGTGATTCTTATTTCAGCTTGTTGAAATTTCTCCCTGCATACTATCAAGTTTTTACTGTGAAAGAGTGATCAGAGTGAGCATTGAGGAACCAGCTTGTTGCTTACTAATTTTTCTGTTCAGGGTTACCTTAATTAGCTTTCTGTTCTTTAATGATGCTCTCCTGAAGGAGGCAGAGTGTAAGGTGGTATGTTAGCATATTTTTGTTTAGAAATGTTGTTCAAGTTTTAGGTTAGAGATAGAGAGGACACCACTTTCAAAAATGAAAAAGTGTTGGTACAGTAATGGTATGAGCACTTTAATCACACGTATTTTGCTATAGACTGCAATTGCAACTAGGAAGAACCCACCAAAAGGGAAGTGGATTTGCATCATGAGAAAGTAGGTATAGTAAAATGTTCTCCAGATCAGCTGAAATGACAGTGTTACAGTTTTTTCCCAATAACCTCCATTTTGTCTAGAGTTTATGTAACTAGGTCTGTCCAGAACCTAATAAGTGGCCTACATTTGGCATCATGCCACTGTCAGGAAGTGTGTAGCCTCTCTTCAAGAACCGTGCTTTTCTTTTTATAAAATGAATCTTGCAGCATGTTCCCATGAGGTGGAACTTTTCACTGGTACTCTAGGCTTCTTGCATCCTCTCTCCTGACTCCCTGTTGAATAGGGCATTCAAAAATGAGAGCAATATCTAAGGAGATAATGTTAGAGGCAGTATATAGTTCCCTTCTGGAAAGCCATTGATAGGAAGAGTAGTTGTCAAAAGGAGTTTAATTACTTTAATTTTAAAATCAGATTTGACAAATACAGAATAATCTTGCAATCCAGTGGTGGCAATAGATGAGGAGCTGGGCCAAAGAGAGGTTAATCCAAAGAGGGTTGTCTGTTCCCACCTCACTGAGTACCTCTTATGAAACCCTGATGTGTTGGTACATGGGCCTTCAGTTGCCTGGATGACTTCAGCTGTGAGGAAGCACTCAGAATCACAAATGAAGTGACCAGAAATTAGTGCAGAAGGAGTTTTGTTTCTGAAAAGTCTTGGCTTAAAACAGTCCACCAGCACAAAGAAATTATAGCATGGACAGAAGTAGCATCTGTTTTTCTAGGATAACACTTCCTTGCTTTTACTGAGACACTATCCTTCATATTCTGGCAGTTCCCTATCGGGTTGTGCAATAAGCAGCTCTTCTTCACCACAGGACTGTGGCTGTCAGTGATAGTGAAACCTTCAGCATGGAAGCAAGTCTCTGCCAGTTGATAGCAGTGACCTATTGTGCTAGGTTGCCACCCTCTTTATGTACTTGACCACAAGAGAAAGATAAGAAATGTGTGGCCAATGTGTTTCATAGTTCCTTTTTTTTGATAGAACACTGCAATGGACAAAATAGGTTGTGTTGGAAGGGAGTTGTTTCTGTCTAAACTTTGCAACGGTTGTTCACTCTCAAACCTGCCCTTGTCTTCTCCAGCTTACAGTTCTTCCTCTTCCTCTGTTTTCCTTTTTCCAGCTTCTCAGGCCAGTTTTCTTGCCCTTCTAGTTCCTCAAGTTCATAGTCCCAGTGTCATTGTGTGTTTATTATTCAGCCAATACTCACCTGCCTTCCCCTGTTTGAGCTCTTACTCTGTTACTTTCCAGCTCCTTATCAGTTCTGTCTCTGCATTGTTTGGTTTCTGTTTTATCCCTTTCTTTTTCCTTTTGCTCACCTTTAAACCTGGGGGATGGGGGCTGTTAAGAGTTTGTTCAATACCAACAGTTTCTGGGCACTCAGTTTCTTTGTGCCACAGTAATCTGCAGTTCCTGGAAGGATAAATTCTTTGGGGCAGTTCTGTTCAAACTGTAAAACCCACTAGAGACAGAATTACTAGTAAATGTAACTGCCAGTTCCAGACATCTTTCTTGAACATGTGCAAACTGAAATTTTTGCTAAAGCTTCACCAAATGCGAAGATTCTTCCAAGGGACCTTTGCAGCATAAAGAACCCCCAGGCAAATGTTTGGCTTTTTCATCCAAAGCACTGGAAAACAGAGCTTCTCAGGGAAAAAGCTACAATAATGTGTTTTGGCACATAAAATGGTAAAAATCTCTTCTTGACCCCTTTTCATTCTGAATCTCATTCTTAAAACACCTCTGCTACTTGTAATGAAGTTGTTGATGTGAAGGAGATAGGAGAGCAGAACGTTGCATAGTAGACTTCAGAGAAAATTTGACAAAGCTATGGACACCTGAAAGCAAGAGTTTAAGTAATGGACATAAAAATATCACCTTCTCCTGGGCGACTGCATTTGTTATGTGTAACGTAGGTAACAGTGTTCTGCTCAGCATTTTGAATTGTTTCCCATAGCATTCAACAGTAAACATGTAGGTAGCTGTGTGTAGTTTCCTTGGCTTGTCTTAAGAGTTTGGATTCATGTTTTCTTGCTTCAGCAATTAATGGAGTGATTTTTAGCATGTATTTTTTATTACATTGCTCACATAAACTAGGCAAACACTTGTACACAGAATTTTAATTGATTTTGATAAAATAAGATTGAATATGCTATTAAGTTTAAAAAAATATTTTTCCTTGGTTAGTTTGAGTACTGTTACAATCAAATAGATTTGTTTAATACAACTGGTTAGCTCTTTGAAAAAGGTCTGCATTATAAAAACTAAAAGTAGGTGTGGTATAGACTTAAGATCCCAAGCAAGAAAACGAATTCTGTATTACCATCTAAAAAAAGAATTTCGCTTTGTGTAGTGAAGCTTATTTTGCCCTTGATTGAAATAGGTATGTGTTAGGATCGAATCTGTCTAGCACTGAAATAGACACTGTTTGCTTTCCTGTAGTGGCTCTATTAAAAATTTAAATGTCCCCTGCTGTCTCTATGAACTTTGTAATGATAGACTGTACATTTTTAATAATTTCTTGACAAAATCTACTTTTTAAAAATTTGTTTATTCTAAAGGGTGAACTGTTTGATTTTATGAAGCCTTGAGTTAACTCGCTTAAAATAATGCCAAACTGCTTTAACATTATTTTAATAGATACACATCTTGACTGGGAGATAGAGATTGCTCTCAAGTCTTTGTACTGGACACAAACCAAGTAGTGGTTTGAACTGCTGGTATTTTTTTCCCCTTGCAACCTGAAGAGTTAGTTTGAAATTCTTTGAAGTTGTTCAGGGACAATTTTAGATACAGCTTACCCTGAACTGGAATTTACCCAGAACTGGGAAAAACCCACTGTTTAAAACAAGTAGGTTTTGCTCTGTATAGGTTTTTAAAGACATATGTCAGACAGTTGATATTTCACTTCCCTTAAGCAGCTCTGTGTGCTGTACCTGTTACATGGACACCAGCAGCCCCCCATTGGAAGGTCCCTTCTGCCCCAACAGAGTACTTGAAAAGGATGTGGGAATAAAAGAGAATTCAATATGAGAGCTTGCATGCCTTATGTGCTTTCATATACCAATTGAAAGATTGTATTCAAAGGTTTAGAGTGAATTTCTAATGCTTGTTTTGCTCTTTGACCTACTCTTAACTTGTTTATTAACAAATGGCTAATGAATGAGATGGAGCTCACTCATTAACAAGGGGTTCATGGTTTGTTCAGCAGTAGGAAGTTATCATGTTGTGTAGCCTGACCTGGAGAAATACAGCCTGTTGACTGGTAAATATTAATGAGCATTTGGAGAGTGACATGTTCCTTTATATTAATAGTCTGCATCTAGGTCCCTTCAAAAGGGAAGAATTACCAGGATATTCAGATTATCCCGGTGTTGTAAAGAACCAAGGTAATTTGGTTATTTCTCAGGTTTTTGCCATTAGTTATATTCTATTGCATGCATATTACAAGTGGCATAGACAAAATTCATATTTATTTCAAGTACACTTTGAGTTGTAAAAATATTCAGCAAGCAAAAAATATATTTATAGGGTTTTTTCCTAAATTGTTCTTTTAATAATCTGTGATGGTCATCTTATCTTTTGCTGTATGACAGTAAACCATCAAAGCTGAACTGAATGACTTTGTGTAGGTTTATTTCTGATAAGATGCACTAATCTTTGTGTTTTCTTGGGGATTTTTGTTGTTGGGTTTTTTTTATAAATTACTTTGAAGTAGGTGAAGAGTCTTTCCAATGCATGAGCAACATTGCAGAGAATGATTGCTGGAAGAAGAAAGGCTGACCATTTGAATTGGTATACTAAAATACTTGTAATATTTTATGGACCTAAGTGCACATATGTATAAGGCTTTGATGTCTTTGACGAGTGGATGCTTTAGGATACAAATCTTTTGTGGTGATTTACATGTGTTCCTTAATATTATTGTGTATGCCCCAGCCACATTCATGGTCAGGACTTGGGCGTGTGAAGGAAGTGGTGTTACAAGCCCTTTCTGTTTTAGCTGCTCTGTGAAAATGGAGCGTGTTGTTACTGCACCTCTTCCTGTTAAGTAGTAGTGGCTTTATTTCAGTTTGAGACAGAGAATAATCAGCAATTAAAAGGTAGTCTTGCAGAAGAAAAAAGCTATTGCAATTTCAGGATTATCTTTAGCAAGTGGCAGATTCACCGTGAACTCCCCTTGATGAAGAGATGGAGCATAATTTAGTTTAGAGGATTTCATATACTCGGCGACACTGCCTGCTTGCTGGTTGCCTGTACTGGCAAACCTCTGTCTCCTGTGTCCAGAGCATAAATAAGAAATTTATATGCCCATCTTTACTTTCTCATTTTTTGTCCAGTGGTAACTACCACATCATGGACATCCATGGTCCTTCAAGTTCAGGGTTAAGGACATATGTTCTGAAAAGGCATATCTATTTCTTCTCTGCACTGCATGTTTGGCTTAAGTGATCATATCAGTTCCAGATACAGTCAAATTCTTCAACAATTTTTCATCTTTCTGTTTCTTCTGGATGACTCTTTCTGTCTGTTACTGTCAAGAACCTACTGTCTGCCAAACTATACATAGTCTTGAGGTGGCTGAGAGAACGTTAAATTGCAGGGATCCATGATTCCTTTCACAGTATCAGAACTTCAAGGCTTTGGCTAGCCTAGAGACATACCAGCCTATCAACACTCTTCCATTTAGTGCTTTCACTATCTGAATTGTACAGTGAGAGGCTATGTTCTCAAAGATTTGCAAGCTGTTTGTGACAGAAATCAGTCAGCCAGATCTCTGAGGTGGAATTGTGTAGGTAGTTTTTTTGAATAGTGTGCTCCTAGGGAAAGCCCAGAAACCAGATTTTATTTAAATTAAACAGTGCATTTAACTTTTTACTAGGAGGAAGTATTCAGCATCAAGGAGACACAGTAGAAGTGAAAGATTTATATACAGCACTCCCTATGCTTTCTGGTTATTATTGTAGCCAGCCATCTCTATCCACAGCTCTCTTCTGATCTGGACATCATTTTTCTCTTCTGTTTTTAAGTTTTTAAAGGGGAAGATGAAGATTATTTCCCAGTTCTCTCCATTCTCCAACATTCCAATGTAAGACATAAATATTTGTAGATGTATGTATACTTACCTGCTTGGTTTTTCATCTATGGAGTTAGGTTTCATAGTGGCTGGTACTCCTACAGGGAGAATGGGGAAGTTCTGGACAAATTAATTTTTTTAGAGATGAAATATCTCTTCAGACTGCAAAATTTCTTCCAACATGGTACTTGAGTTGCATCCTTCATCAAGAGATTATGACCCAGTTCTCTAAATGTAGCTCATCTGTGTTAGTAACTCAGTTGTATTAGAGCTCTGTTTTTCTTGATGCGTATTATATGCAGACCCTTTTGGAAGTCTGAACTGTTTGTCTGTTGTTGAAAGATGAAAGTTTTCAGCCATTTCTGAGTAGCAGTTCTCTGAATATGGGTAATGAGCTGTGGCAAGAGGTGATATGAAGCCTCAAAGGTAGATTGTTCTTTAGTGAGTGCTACCAGAAACATCACAAGGAAAATTCCATGGCCTGGAGCAAAGCTCCATCCAAACCACACTGTCATCTCTGACACTTGAAGAGTGACATGAAGTGATTCTGTACCACAGAGCTGCTTTGCAAGAGTACTAGTGATATATTTAACTACTTCGAATTAACCACACAGTGTGTGTACTTGTAAGCTGTCACTCAGAAAGAGAGGTTAGTTTTCAGCTGGAGAAGTTCTTTGACAAATGAATTCCATGTGCATTCATTCTCCTTACTTGCCCTTCAGGTTTTTAAAAATTGTATCTCTTTCTGAGTTAAAAATGAAATGGGGCTATATGTGGCCTTTTATTCCAGTGTGGTGAGCCTGAGGAACAGTGGGATTTGAGCCCAAAGGGAACAAATTATCCAGTTTTAAGGAAGAGTCTGTACCTGTTATGTGAATTTACACAGTCTAAACTTCTGAGACAATGTTTATAGAGGTAAATGCTTGCTTTCATGTAGAAATTTCCCAGGAGGAATAAGTAAGTGGAGGAATCCCCAGATGAAATTCTTTGGTTTCTTGTTAGGGAGGAGGTCAAATGGATAATGTCTTTAGTTGTATTTGACATTTAAAATATGTAACTTTTGATTAGACATCTTTGCAGCAGACAGCAGAAAAGATAATTCTGTCTGTCTCAAGGAATCTGTGATAATTTAGCCTGCAGGGAAATGCTATTAAATGTATTAAATAAGGTCTCTAAGATGAGTAATGCATTTTGATTGTCAGTTGTTTGTGAAGGCGCTTTGCTTTTATGATGAATTATTATTGAAAAACTTTGGTTTGGTTTAAGATCAAATAAATTAAACTGCAGGCTTCAAAGTCCCCAGCTTAAACCATTATAGGTCAGAAATTGCTACAAATTGTCATTCTTACTGCTTTTGTTTGCATCAGTTATTGCAGTCCTTGTGTGTAAATGGGAAAATTCAGTAATTAAACTCAGCCTGTTGGTGTATTCAGGTTGGTGAATAGGGCAGATACTTTGGAGAAAGTATCTGATAAGCATAAAGAAGCTTTAATGCAATCCTATATGCCTATAAAATCCTCCAAAGAGAATTAAAATGTCCGTGATTCATTTTCTATGTGAAGATTTGAGCAGTTACCCATTCGGTAGCTCATTCTCACTTCACCTGAACTTCTTTCCAGCAGATTGCCAAACTGAGGCAGCAGCTTCAGCGCAGTAAGCAGAGCAGCCGTCACAATAAAGAGAAAGAACGTCAGTCACCTCTCCATGGCAACCATATAGCAATCAGTCAGACTCAGGTAAGTAGCCTCCTGCCTTATCAGGGTTGGGAGAATGGCCTGCTGAGCCTTCCCATCTGTCTTCTGTTTGTGCTCTTGTACGGCACACAAAAATGCTTAACAATCTGATGCTACCACATCTTCGCTGAAGTTTATCTGATGGTCGTCATATAATTAAAAAAAGGAGCGTTGCAGCAGGGTAGCAACTGAAATGTATTATGATGCTGTAAAAATTGTGGGCGTGACCAGATAAGGCTGTGCTTCCAGCAATATGTACTTGCTTTCAAGACTGATTTTTGTGGTATGCTTTTAGAAGTATCTGCTCCTCTGGAAGGTATTGGCCTGTCAATTTTGCAACCTAATTTCTTCTAGACTAGTTAAAAAGTAAAACTAGAAAATAAAGAGGGTAACAAAGCAGGGTGCAATGCCCAATGCAGTGTTTGCTGTAGTCATTACAACCTGCCAGCAAAACTGAAACCCAATTACAGTTCCAAAGCTCAAGCAAGATTCAGTCAATGACTTCATGAATCTTAAGCCACTTGTAGAAAGCATTTAATCATTTGACAGTGCAGACATCTGAGCCTGATTAAATTTCACCTGTTGGATCCTTAAATTGGACCGTGTTAGTAACAGGCCCCTGTTTGAACACCTGAAATGTTGGCTCTGTTCTGGTATTTCCTACTTCCTGACTGCCTTTTTAACTGCCTTGTGTTTTATAAAGGAGTGGTTGAGCTGTGATGGCTGATCCTTTATGGTCCTTCTTCTGTTTGGATAAAATTTTGTAGTTAAAACCTGATCTTGGGATGAAGACATATAGGAATCCGATATTCTTCCTGAACATTTTATGCCTTTATAACAAGGGATTCTACTACATTTTGCACAGGAAAGGGTTTGCTTTACATTTCAAAGTAAGCTGTGGCAAGTACCTGTGCCATTATAGTCACAGTACAAACAGTCTTTGGATTGAAATCCATCTAGGACATATGTTTCTTCATGGCATTCCTTAGTACTTGGAGCTTACTTTGTCATTGCTTGTGCAAAGTTTTGATTTCTCAAGGTGTTCTCTGATGAAGCTGTCCTGCAGGTAGTGTTTTGTCAGAGTCAAAGAATGCTTGCAGATCACCTTTGGAGCTGCACATTGTGCAAGGTTCACTTGATAAGAACTCAGAAAAAATTTTTACATTTTGTCTTAAGCATCTTGTGATTCTGTGAGCAAGAGGAGAACACATTGACAAGCGAGCGCTGTTCACGGCTGTCAGTGTAGCTGCTGCCAAGGTGAAGCTTTCAAGGTTGATAGATGTGTGTGCACTCCTGGGAATGTTTTCTGTTGGTAACAGAGCTCTGCTCCAACAGGCTTTTCTGAAAACCATATTTGTATTTATTTATGTGATTTATTCTTAAATTCAGGATGATTTCTCTTACAACCTTTGACATAAAGTTCTGAAAAGCTACAAGCTAATGAATGAATGTTTTGTTTTTCGTTTGCTAAAGCCAACCAAAAGAGAATAAAAGTACATTAAGTGAATATTTCAGTTGAGTTGTTAAGCTTTAGCAATGTTATGAAATGCCTTTTGATCGTGTTAAAACATCAGCATCAGTGCTCCACATGCTCCCCATTCCCCTATGGTGTATTCCATAGTCTGTGCATCTGGGAAGTACATATATATGTCTACTTACTGATAAGTGAAGTAGTAGAATGCTTTGATTGTAGAATACTACTATGAGTTAAGTAGAAGTGATTTTATTGGATTTAGATTTATACAGGCATTTGTTTTTATTTGAATTCGCCAAGTGAAGGTGATCTTCTAGATGGCAAAATTAATACACAGTTTCTTACTGATGTTTTTATCATTGGTCTCAGACTTCTGTCTTTATTCCATTTTCAAATCATGTTGATTTCTACCTTCTAGGCTTGTATTTCCAGATCAGTCCCTATGCCACTGTCAAACATTTCAGTGCCAAAATCAACTGTGTCACGTGTGCCGTGTAATGTAGAAGGAATAAGTCCTGAACTGGAAAAAGTATTCATTAAGGAGAACAGTGGAAAAGAAGAAGTATCCAAGGTAAGCTTATAGTAACATGTTTATGGTGGTTTTTTTCTTTGTAATCTATAAACACATGGAAAACCTTCCTCGTGAGAAACTTTCCTTTTGGCTGAAATTACAAATAATTTTCTTCAAAGAAATGTTTGTTTGAAAACTTTGTTTCAATGTTTTAGCATGGTGGGGTTTTTTTTTGGTTTTTCTGTTTTATTTTTAAAGGGCTTCTGCCCAAACACACTTTGTTTAGAGTGCCCTTTCTGTAGAGAACTTGAAAGTTTTTGTGCAAAGTGCAAGTGCTTGAAAATTCAGATACTTCAGGCTGCAGTAATAAATAATTAGAGACCAGAAGATTATTATATTTGCTTCTTTTTGCATTCTTTTTCTTGAGAAAGATGTAAGTTCGCTGTGCTATGCTCTCCTTTTTTTGTTTAATGCTTTTTTTCCCCATAAACTGAATGTGGACCATTTTACTTCCATGAAACCTGCGGGAGAGCTCTGCATGGGAAATACTAACAAATGAGGCAGCTTTGCATTAGAGCATTGGAGTTGTCATTAAGGATCTTAGTTCTTTGATGACACTTTAAATGTGAAATACTTGGTTTACAGCCACGGTTTCCTAAATAGCCAGTGAAAATTTTCTGCTGTGGAATAAACTACTCCACTGTTTTTCTAATCTTCTCCAAAGTGTAGGTGCTTTTCTCATGAATGGTCATGTAATAGCAATTCAGTATATGAGTCAAGCTATAAAACTTTAATCACAGGTTTAAGATTCTAAAACCTGATATTTGTAGTTCTTCGTTTTGGTAGTAAACTTAAAAAGTTTTGGAGTGATTTTTGGCTTCTCCAGAGTCTTACTTGTGTGGGCAAACCAGTCTTAAGATTGAAATATTGTAGTAGTAGAAGTATTATGGTGTTTACTTTCCTTTGGATGTCTTATTCCTTTAGAAGAGGTGTGTATTATAACAGGAGAATAAGAAAATCAGATGTGAAAACTGAAACAGTAAGCCTAAATCAATAAACCTTGTTGCACCATCTTCAAAGAGGGAATTAAAATGTATGTATTGCAGTGGAACCATTGATGTTGCTATGGCTAGGGTTGTAATATCCTATAGTGAGAGGATATTTCATTTATCTATCAGACAGATCATCTTTGTAAATGTTGTCCTTGGTTTTTAACAGCTTATTGCTTGGGATGCAGAGCTCTCCTGTGTTACTGAATGTACTGACTCTGATCCAGCAAAACAGTTAAGCACATACTTAAGTGCATTGTTGGATTTGGGCCAGAGGTGCTCAGCAGTTTACAAAACCAAGGCAATAGTGAACCCTTCCTCCAAACATTTAGCTGGCAAGAGTTTTCAGACACAAAAGAAAGTCATAAATCAGACATTGCCCTTGAAGTCAAGTCCATCTTTGTGGGCAGAGGGTTGTTTCCTGCTATGTAACTGTTAATTTCTGTAAAGTCTGGTCATGTGGGACCTAAAGTGGGACTCCTAGTGCTGTCTTTGAGATTACTAGGTCTCAGTTTGCTTATGGAGGATCATAACAAGATTGTAATTTACTTAATCTTACTGCTGGTGAACTTTCTCCTAATACAACAGTTCAGCTGTGTTTTAGCCTGGGGGAGTTGGGGTAGCTAGGTTAAAGGTTAGGAATTACTGAACAAAAGATAAACCATAGGAAACCAAATTTCATTAGTTTCACTGCTAGAGAAACAATTAATTTTTCATTGTTTTCTGCCATTCTTTCTTACTGTAGTGTTCTGTATTTTTAGAAACTATTTTAAAAGAGCAATCAAAGGTAGTTGATTGCTTTGGGTGATGTGTGAAGGATAGATCATTCTATAGACTCACTTGTAATGGATGTGCATCTACATTTTCAACTGGTTTCTTTTAGCCTGTTTCCATGTTTACTTCACAGTTCTAACAGTGCATGTTCAAACCTTAATTTTCATATGAATTGATCTATCCAGCTGCAGAAACACTTTGTGCCCTAATATGAATCTGTATTCACTTGCCAGGAGAGATATGAGGAATAACACAAAACCTGCTAAAACCACTGAGAAGGAATAATATCTTTACTTTAGTTGCAGCTCAGTGCCCAATTTTCAATTTTTATTCATTATTTCCAAATTTAGGTACTACATTAGTAGCTTTGTGATTTCTTTCATTTCGATAACCACATTTGGGCTGTCCCAAGTAAAATAAAATGCATTTTAACTTTGTAAATTTTTAAAATTTTACTTTAATGTTCTTGAATTTTTTTTTCTGTTGGTCTCTCTTCAGTATAAATTTACAAATTTCATTTTTCTAACAAGCTGTTTCTTTATTCATATATATTGAAATCAGGTGATATATAGGACAAATATAAGGTTGAAGCAGTTTCAAAGATAGTTTTATAGATATTACTTGAATTGCTTTTTGAATTTAGCTCCCAGTTCAAATAGATAACCAATGAAACTTTCCTCCTAGTTTTATACTTGCTTCATCTTCAGATACGCAAATCAATTTAAATTTTTTTTTTAGATTTGTTTTTAGTTTTGTAGGGCATGACATTACATACTTTATTTTCCCTTTTGCTGACTCGAATTTTTGTAATCCTACTTTAAGAATGTATAGATCCATTTGAAAATGTTTTCTGTCTTTTCTCATGCTGACTTCTCATGCTGACTTCTGATAGTTCTTTGAAACCTTCTTTTTTGGTTTTTTTTTAGTAGTATCTTAATGTTGATTGAAATTGTACTTATGAAAGTAAAAAAATTATTGTCCTGTTATTTTTGTGTTTCACAAAGATAGTTTATGATTAGTAATGTCATTATGTCATTATGTTTTAATAATCTAATTGACCATCAAGTTTAGAGGGATTGCATTATAAGTGGCCAAAACATTAAAAATATTTTAGTCTTTGCAGTTTAGCTATGGTATGTGTATATTTTTTCAGATAATTCATCTTGCTTAGTTAGCTAAAGATGTTCTCTTTTTGCTTTCATAAAACTAAGTTGACTTCATTGAGTGACTTCTTAATCATCTGTCTTTTAAATTTATTAATAAACTTTTAATTCATGTTCTAATGCATTTATTCAAAATTCTTGGATATATTTTCCTTCCTTTTTTGTAGTTTCCTGATTAACATTGAAAAACTGTGATGGTGTGTCTCTGTTCCCACCATACTTGTAAGATGGAATTAGCTCTTTGTGAAGTTGTGGCAGGCTTTTGTTCTCTAACCCATTGTGACTCCACAACACAAACACTGGAGATTGTGGTACAATAAGATGATGGACTTATTTCCCTTAATGTAGGGATTGGGGGATAAGAGATGTTCCCTCTTACAGAATACATTATGAAAATCATGGAAAGTGCCCTGTAGCGGAACATGGGTTCATAGGTCTCCTATTAGGAAAAACATAGTACTGGAGTTATCTTTCAAGTGTACAGAAATAACTAGAAATGAGGCAATTTTGATGGACTGTCACACAACAGAAATAAAATGATTACTGTTTTCCTTGTTTGCTTTCTAATGCTTCTGGAAAGAGATAGCAAGATGGTTTTATGAACCTATCAGAAAACTTAATCCTGTAATAAAAGGACTTTTCCTAATTTTCACAGATGCAGCGAAGCTTTACTTAAATCTTCGTAACCTTCATCTGAGAAGTCTGAGTTTTTTCCAAGGGTTCCTTCCCAGGATGCATTATGGTTTTTGCACTTGCAACCTCATCTAGTGCATTGATGGCTTCATTGATGCCAGTAGGAAAAAGCACTTTCCTGTGTCCGTCCGCCTTTGTGTTCCAAAGGGGAAGGTTTTAAAATCAAAAGCATTGAATGCTTTGTTCTCAAGAAGTTGTGTCCAAAATAGATGTACAGCTTGTGAGGAGCAGATTTTTTTTTCAAGGCTTCCAGTGGTATATCCTTATAGCATTCCTGATGTTCCTCCTAAGTTGGGTGTTCTTGGTTTTTTTTCCAGCAAAAAGATTTATACTGACAACAAGGTGGTGAATATTAACAATGTATTCAGAAATACATGTTGTTGTCAGATTTGCAGGGAGATGAGAGCAGTATGTAATTGTGTCCAAGAACACACTGTCCTGTAGGGGCTGACAGGTGTCCTGTCAGAATGCATTTGGCATAAGGTTAGTACATGACTAGACATTCTTGCAAAAAAACTCTCAAAACCAGCAGAATGCAGTAATTTCTAATTGTTTTCCATGCATTGGGCATTATGGAAACTAATAGCAGCTGCACCAAATGAGCTACCCTATTTCTGATGTTGTAAGGTTGTGAGAACTTCAGTTTTACAATAGTTTGGGCATGACTCATGGAAATTAACTTTGAAAGTGGTTTTTTATGTTGATTTTGTTTAATACATACAGTTTTTTAACAAGCAAAATACTTCTAGTTGGTATTTTCATGGAGATTTTTGCACTTCTCAAAACTTTGATTCAGTATTAAGGGAAAAATAAATACAAAAACACAGTAATCTGAAATACTCACTGGCATTTTCTATGCCTTAAAAGTTATTGTAGTTGGAAAGAATGACAAATATTTAGCTTTTTCTACTTGCGTGTATATTTAGATGCATGTCTAAAAATACGGAGTATTTTTGTATCTCAGGCTTTAATTGAGGGGAGATTGAAATATGTGATTTGGGATATGCTTCCTGACTACCTAAGATTACATTGTTCATCCAGGTGTGGAAGAACATCTGTGTTATCCTAAATCCTTTAATTATGTGATCACTTAATTTTTGTTTTTCCCCCTGCCTGGAATCCTTGCTTTACCTGTTACGTAGAGCATAGTATTTGCCCTTCATGAGCAGTTGTTTGGTGTTCTTCTTTTCTCCTTATTAGATTCGTGTCCTCATGCTTACTGTTAAGCTTTGCTTTGAAGTCAGAAATCTAAATTTCTGAGGTTTTGCTTCTGTATAATAGGAGAGTGTGTGAAATTTTGTTCTCTTTTTTTTACCTCACTTCTATGAGAAGAAAGATATTAACTACACTTTATGGAGGGAGAAACACAAATCCATCAGGGTTCTGTACTGTGACTCTTTAGGTAACATAGGATACTTCATCCCATTTTTTGAAGTTTAAGGTGCAGCTCCCATAGTTTCCTTCTGCATCTGTGAACACCAGAAGACTTTTGCAAATCAGACCTATATAAAGTGGGCATCCAGAAAAATCCAGTTGATTTTCTGACATCTCACAAAATTTTTGTGGCAGAGACAGAAATAAAAATGCTGTTCTGCATAGCAGGTTTGTATTTTTGTTATGATAATTATAAGACTAATTTCTGTCTTCAGTTCTTCTTGCTTCAATTTCGTTTTTTACCTCTCTTCTGTCGTGTAACAAATGATACAATGCTTCAGGTCTTTCTTGTGCATTAAATGAGTCATGGCCTGTTGGGGGTGATGGGAATAGCAACATGTAGTCATGTTGTAACGCATTTGCAATGTGAACTGAGCTGTTGGAACAGACCACACAGCTGTGCCCAAACTTTACAGCATTTGATGTAGGAACTGTAATGTTCTCTTTATGGTGTGTTTCTTTACTCTTAATTGAAATATGAAATGGTATTAACTGGAAGGCTCATAAGAGGAAAATGATCTTCCTGCTCTGCTATGTCTGCCTTTTTGTTTAATATGTGGTAGTTTTCTGGATAGACTTGCTGAAAAGGGGAGAATGCGATACTTGGCCAATAGGTTTCATGTCCTTGTTGCTGGCAAGAGTGTTGGGTTGAATTTTAGGCTCTGGAACAAGCTGTAATGGTTTTGGAATATATGGGGAAGAGGAAGGCAATAAAATAAAAATGTTCGCTTGAAGTGAGAAGGAAAAAGACATTAATTTTTTGTAGCTAGAACATTTAAGCTGTTCTCTGTGGCTTGGTCACAATCCTCACTGATGTGAGGATAAAAATTATGTTTAAATCTTGCAGGCATTTTTTCCCTTTCACTTCTAAGCAAAACTATAATTCCCATTTGATTTCTTACATTTAAAGCAGCACTGTCTGCATTATAAAAACTAATTTTCCACTAGGAAGGACAAGTAAGTAGAGCGTGCCAATCTGCTGCTGTGAACATGTCTATGCAGTATATTGCAGAATGGGATGCAATATCACTCTGGCCAGTGCCAACTATGCTGATATGGGCAGGCAGAGCTTACTAGCTTAGGTTCAAGACAGAGGTTGAGAACCTTGTTATAAGCCTGTGTGTGCACCATCTGTAGAAGTAAAGGATGGAATGTAGGGCTGTGCTAGAGAATTATGACTTACTAGCAAAACATGGATGGTTTCTTTTATAGTTGTATTTCGGTTGTCATGGCAATAGTATGTCATTGTATTTGACATTTTCTACTGTTTCCTTTTATCCAAATGTGTTCTCTGTCAGGGTACTTGTTTTTCTTTTAGAATAACAGTGACCTTTTTATTGAAAATTGTATAACTAGGTATAATTAGAGGCATTTGTTGGTGAGGTTTGACTTTTTAAATTATCAGAAACAACGTAAAAACATAATACTAGCCTGTGTTGAAGTGCATTTTGGTGTTAACTTTGTGTTAAGAAGATGTAGTTGCCTTGGAACATGTGCGCATTGTCCCAGAATTCAGCATAATTAATGTATATTGTGTCCATTGCACACTGCGTTATTTTCTTGTGTAAAGTCTTCCTGTTCTTTGAAAAATGGCTTCTTGTTCTTAAAGGCCTTCATTTACGAGTGCTACTGGCTGGCATTGCTTATGAGTTTGATCTTTCCTCTGTAACCTGCATTGCTTCGTTTCTCTTGCAGCCTTTGGATATCCCTGATGGTCGAAGGGCCCCATTACCTGCTCACTATCGTAGTAGTAGTACACGAAGCATTGACACTCAGACTCCGTCTGTCCAGGAGCGCAGCAGCAGCTGCAGCAGTCACTCACCATGTGTCTCTCCCTTTTGCCCTCCTGAATCTCAGGATGGGAGTCCTTGTTCAACGGAAGATTTACTCTATGACCGTGATAAAGGTGAGAGTAGAATGGCCTGCCTTTATCTGTGGGAGGCATGTGATGTCCTGCTTTTACAACTACCTTCATTTTACTCATTACATCAGTTTTTGTTTTTGTTTGATGGCTGTGGAGGGATTGAGGATTTACCTTAAAATTGGTTTTGTTTGTTTACATATCTTTTTCCCTCTTGTTTGTGGAACTTCACAAACATCTTCCATAAATACGTCAGAGGAGCACAGCAAACAGTTAACTATTTATGAAGATTCTAATGTGAAGAATTCAGACTGTAACATGTTTATGTTTAAAAAAGGTTTCAAGAAGATTTGTGGTAGACTGTATAGTCATCGTGGGTGAGTTACTTGCTGTTCAAAATGGTGATGAAGTTTTGGACTGCTTTTGAAAATACTCTGCTTCTGAACTCTTACATTCCACTTGAAGCTATTTGGTGAGAAGCTCAGATATGAGTTTGAACAACCTGATGGAGAGTAATTACTTCTCTATGTATGTTGCATAACACCTCAGAAACTCTGAATAATTTATGTGTTTATATGTCAATATGCTGTGCTGTTTTTTGAAGTCTGTAAAATGTTCTTTGGTTTTATAGAGGGAGTACAACTGGTGTTCCAGTAATTAAGAGTTACTGACAGAACATGTAGTGTGAAAATAGAGGCACCGGTGTAAAAAGACTGGGTTTGTTTGACAACTGTTTACTAATGAAATTACCCTTGTGCTTCTGGTCAGCTAGCTGAAACATGGACTTTAGTTTGGAGGATGCAGAAGTTGGGTAAAACATGCAAGCTAAGAGTAGTAAGTTTCACAGAGGAAATGAAAAATTTTAAGATTTAGCATAGATTTACAAATGAATTAAAGACAACAGTATTTTGAGGCTGTAAGTGAGGGTAAACTTTTTTGTAAATACTATCTGTTGAATAATTCTTAAAGGAATTTGTCAATAAGATTGGGGAAGTCAGGAGAAATACTAGCTTTTCTTGGTTTACGAAAAGTAGTATTTTCCTGTCTTGGATTTAAAAAGACAAAATGAAAACAAATCCATCTGCCCAAATCTTGAATTGAGGGTGGGTGTGTACAAATGTGTAAGTTAACCACATTAAAGTAAAAGTCTTAGATCAACATTATAGTTGGCCGTGCTCCAAAAATAACAGTGATATTAGCTCACTTCTTTCTTATACTACACATGTGAATTTTAATGTGTTGTCAAGACCAAATCACTATAGAGACATCCACTGAATTATTAGCACACAAAAATCTATCTTGATAGGTAAATTGGTTCCTATATGTCCTGATAACAAATAAAAGTTAAAAAGCGAGGAAATGAAAAATTTCTTTTGCGGTTAGTACTCCGTTATCACAATAATAGAAATTTTCAGTGGTACACTATCAGCTGTAGCAAGTGAAGACAGTTTGAAATAGTGCATCTAACCTTCTTAATGCTTTTCAAGGGTTTTTATCTCCTGTCTTGGATTTTTTGAACAGCTAACTGGAGTAAAATTTATGAGTAGTTACTTCTTTGTGGATTTCAGTTTTAAGGGCGGGTTTAATGCTGGGCCTGTATCAAAAGTCTGCTCTAGTAGTAGTGTGTAGGTGACAGTGATAAACAGCCAACTTTGTAAAGTCATGATAATGGCATTTTTAAATTAGTTTAAAATTTTATCTTTCATACACATGAAAGATAAAAGCTTGAACTGCTCATCACATCTTAGGTCTTTAAAGGCAAGGTAAAAATTAGGAAAACATGGTGTGGTTTTCTGAGAGAAAGTAATTTGTTCAGAGCTTATAAAAGTATAGTCAGAAAGATGCCTTTCTCAAGTCGTCAAGATCCTGAAGGCCAGTTGTTCTGAATAAGAATGTTATCTTCAAAATAGTTAAATTACAGATAAATGAGGCATATAGGTAGAAATTATATGGGAACAGCAAATTTCGAGAGACATTTTATTACATTTGTTGTGAATATTAACTGCTTTATAAGACCAAAACTCGTGAAGGTTTTCAGACCTTCGTTTTAAAGGGTTTTGTGATGCTGGGATAAAACTGTAGTGAATTTGCTGTTGTGTAACCAAATGTAGATGTTTCGACCCCAAGATTTTTTTTTCTTCCTTTCTATGAGAATAACTTGACATTACCATTAAAAAATACAATTATCAGTGCTAATAATGCTTCTGGGTGTTTTGCTGAATGGGAGAGGAAGGTTAGTAGTTTAACTGAAAGACATGAGCACTGAGAGGAGCCAGTGCTCTGTGCAGACACAGCACTGCTTTACATTCCTAAAGCATCTTTTATTTCTTGTGCAAAGTGGTGTTTTGGCCTGAGGCCCTCGCAGCTGCCCTTCGGACTGTATCAGCTGTTGGGTTTACCTTTTGTGCAAGAAGCTGCAAAATTACTGAGTTTTTCAAAAGAAAGTGAAAGCTAATTTTCAGACAATATTGTTCTGAATGGAGCAGTGATACTGAACAGTATTGATTAGAGGGGAGAAGGTATTTTAATGGCACCTGGCTGTATGATTTTGTATTAAAGCTACTGGTTTCACTAGATCTGTTTTATGATGTTCTGGTCCATGAGATTATAATTCAGAGTGTGCATAGCATGCTCAACAGCTGTGGCAGAGGTAAAGTTCAAAGCATCCCAAGTTATAAGAGAATGAAATTTGGAGGAGCTTTTTTGTACAAAAATATATAGTATGACCTGTTTTTTAGGGCTTTCGGTTTAGGTGCTTTTGTGTGCATTTTAGGTGCATTGTGTATTCTCACTGTTGCTAGTAGACTCTTACAAGCAACACATTCATGAAGATGACCTGAAGATACTTGTTAAATTCTGGGCATCTGATTCATAGTTTTTTAAATTAAGATTGTTAGTTAAGTCTTAGAATAGTCTTAAAAAGCAAAGCTATTTTTGAACCTATAAAAACAAATCCCAGTGTGCTCACTGGCAAAGTTTCTTGTTTCCTTAAAGTTTTGTCATTTAAAAAAATGTTTTTCAGATTCTTTTTTAGTTAGCCTCCTTTGTTGTTCTAAAATATGCAGGCTATAATTACGGGTATTAAGTGTTCTGGTTAACACAGTATTTTTAGTGTTTTAATGACAATCTTAAAACCTTTTCTAGATAACAGAGTATATCTGTTTAAAATATTTATGTTTAGAAGTTCCACGTGATAGGGCTCCATATTGTCTGCTGTGTGTTTGTGGTAACAAAACTCCCGTTAAAGGTTCCATCTGTTAATGTTCAATCATTGTCAGCGGGATGGGGTGGGATGGGGGCCATGGAACACGCCCGCAGGGCACCCCCTGCTGACGGGAGCCACGAGGCGCAGACACAGCCCAGGCCTGAGGGCTCGGCCATGGGGCCACAGAGAGTAACAAACCTGCACGTAAAACACTTTGACAACATGCATTTATTTGCAGTGTCATTAAGGATTAATAACGTGACAGTTTAGCACTTAAGAGCTTACGGGATACACAAGTGGAGGCTGGGTTAAGCTGTGAATTCCACCTCTTGCCACTTCAACTCGAGGCCTGTGTCCCCAGTGCCCTTCTGCTCTTGCACTGCTGCTGTACGTGCTGGACCAGCAGCCAGTGTGTACGTGTGAGCCTCCGGACAACCACACGTGTGTTTCGAATAGTGGCATGCAACGCGTTGGGTCAAAATGAAAGTCTAACAGCTTAGCAAACTTTAAAAGCAGAGAGGGTAAAGAGAGAGAGTTGTTTAGCAGCTGTCTTGTATAGAAAGTTTCAGCCAAACAGGGCTAACTAAACGAAAACCTTGATTGAAAACTGAACTGGCTAGTAGACAAGACTGAATCTTCCAAGAACTGACTTAACTTTGAATTCTGTTTGATTCTTCCCTTGGATGTGCTGCCACGGTTTTCCACTATTTGGTGGAATGAACAGTAGTGCATTTTATGTCTCAGATTTTTTAAATAGAAACTTGGATCTTCAATTTTAAATATTAGAAGGAGGAAACAAACTGTCTGGGTTCTGTTAATGATTTCTGTGTTTGGAATGAGCTGTGTGGGCCAACAGTGAAAAGATGCCAACAGGACGATCATGCTCCCAACTTGGCAAATATCTGTATCATCTCTTAAGTGTTTTCTGCCTTCATAGTTAACACTGAAAATTCTGTAAATGGAAGTTCTGTATTCACTCTATGGCAGGAAAGAGCTGAATAATCAATATACTGCTGAGGTTCACTTCAGTTTGGTTGTTTTGATTTTTTTTCCTTCTCATATCTTTCATAGTAAATCTTCAAAGGGGAGTGTGGTGTTTGAGTTGATTTGTTTCTTGTAAGAGGAAGCAGAAGAGTTTTAACATGTCTAAAGATTAGTCTTTGTATTTAAGTCATGGTAATACGAAAGTTTATGGAGCTACTTTTTGCAAGCTGTTAAAGACAACTTTGTACACTTCGGTGAAGCTAGATCATAGTCCTTGAAGCTTGGGTTGGTTTTCCATTGTTGCTGAAAAGGCACAATATGCATGCACAACAGCAAAGTAAACATAAACTGAGTTAAAAATGGTAAGGTACCCCAGATTGGTGGAAAGACTCAAAAGGACCTAAAGCAAGAGCAGCTATTTCTCTCCAGTTAAAGTGCGTTAGTAAGTTGGGAGATCCACTTTAATTTTGCTATTTCATTTTTTTCATTGTAATCCCAAGCAGGGAATAGGGAACCACTAGTCCTAGCCTGAGATAGATGTTGCTCTTTGAAAAGGTAGAAGCTACTGCAGAAAGCTATTTTTCTATGAATATTTTTGTACCTAATTTGTTTCCTTAATGCATTGACTATCGTGTTGTCAGCATGACTGTTTAAAGTGAGCCCTTTCATAGTCTTAATATTTCAAACTTTTGTGCTTCATCAGACTTGAGCTTTCTCTCTTATGTTTTCTGAGTACAAATATATCTGCCCCTTACCTTTTGTCCTAAGTTATCTAAGTTTGTCTTAAAATATACACAGATGGCTAGATATATGAAGTGTACCTGTATCATATAGCTAGTAGTGATGAGAGAATTAAACTGTAGAAGTTTTATTTTGGATATTAAAACAACTTCACAATATGAAGCAAGTAAGGTAGGGCATTGTAGTGATGAGGTATCAGTACCTGTGTTACGAACATACTTTATTTCTTTGCAACTTCTGAACTATTCATGAGACTAATGAGGTCAATATTCCAGTAAAGTATTATTTTAAAATAAGATACATGTTGTATGCACACATTTTCAGTAACACTGTTTGTACAGTGAGAAGTTATGTTATCATTACCTCTCATAATTCTTCTGCATGTATTATGCATATTACCCTGTTCATTTATGGGTTTTGAGCTACGTAATAAAGAATGTATTTGTTTCCAGGATCACAGCTCTGCTTTGTTCTGATTGCAGTGTTCTGGATAAAAATATCCTCCTGTTACGTGTTGTTATATGATAGATTACTCCTGCACTGAAGCTGTTATTCAGAAGAAATGTACTATACAAGGGTGTTAGAAATAGCCTGCAATAAAGGAAGCGTTGTGGTAGAAGCAAACCGGCGTAGTGGCTAAATTGTGAAAAAAGGCATCTTGTTTGGAAATCGAATTTAATTAAAAAGCACTCTCAATCTCTAGTAATATAACTGCTTTAAATTTTCAGACAGTGGGAGTAGCTCACCGTTGCCCAAGTATGCCTCATCTCCCAAACCAAACAACAGCTACATGTTCAAACGAGAGCCCCCAGAGGGATGTGAGCGAGTGAAGGTCTTTGAGGAAATGTCGTAAGTAATGCCTTTTATATCAGCTGGTATCTGCAAAGCAGTAAACCTGTTTACTGAGCCTATTCAACTGCAGATGAATAAACTATTCCAGCTGATGGGTTTTTCAGGAGCAAACTATTCTTACAGTTTGTACAGAAGAGAAGTTGAAGTGTTTAAATTGGTTTGAAGAGGAAATGGAGTCTTTTAACTCTTTTTGTGCATTTATAAAAGGCAACTAAACTCCAAGCAGAAAAAATAAGGTACATTAATTTCCTAAACATTTATAAATCTCTTTCCCTATATTTCTAATAAGATTTTAAATTTTCATGGCTTAAACAGAAACTCTCCTTGTCATAATTATCGGTTTCATGAATAGGCTGCATTTTAATGCGTATAAAACATATACAATGAAGTGAAACATATGTAAAGGGTTTGTAGATGGTAGTATGCTTATGACACAGACTTTGCTCAATATTTTTGCTGAGCAAGAAATTGGAAATTACACCCTTGGACATCATGTCTTTTTCCCTTAGACCCAGCAGTATTTGAGCACAGCACATGCTGCCGAGGTTGCGTGCTTAGCTCCTGTAGATGAAAGAAGTAAATAGGGGATCTTTCTTGCTCTGACAGTATTCATTGCCTGCTGGATGGTGAAGGAGCAGTGTTGGGTTGTGGAGAAAGCCTCCAAATAAATTATGGAGTATGAGAAAGGAGAGGTCTATTTTATGGAGGTTTTTAAAGGGATTTAAAATGACTAAATGTGTTATTGCTGCATTGCTTTTATCAAAGAAGAATTTGTACCATTCCAAATTACTGCAATTTTTCATGTGCGTATGTACTGCAGATTTTTCTTGCTGGAGGTTGCATGTTTGTCCAGTAATTATCAAGTCATTTTTGTGACTGTACTATTTTTAATGCTGTGGATCAGTTAGCTGACTACCAATATGGAAGATGTTTGCCCCTCTGTCCAATTAATCCCATTCCTTGTCATTCACATTTTAGCAACATGTAGAACCACAAAGTTCGTGACGTAAAAAACATCTCGTTCGGCCAGATATATAATGTTTTTTCTCGTTGTAGGTCTCGTCAGCCTGTCTCAGCCCCTCTCTTTTCATGTCCTGACAAAAACAAGGTTAATTTCATCCCAACCGGATCAGCTTTCTGTCCTGTAAAACTTCTGGGCCCCCTCCTTCCTGCTTCAGACCTGACACTGAAGAGCTCTCCAAACTCTGGACAAAGCACAGCTTTGAGCACCCTGACTGTTGAGCAGCTTTCGTCTCGGGTCTCTTTCTCATCTCTGTCAGATGACACCAGCACAATGGACTCCACAGAGGTCCCGGTACAGCAGCCGTCCCAGCAGCAGCAGCCGCTTTTGCAAGAAATTCAGACTGAAGACCATTCCTCTGCTCAGAGCTACGTGTTAATCTAGACAAGGCGGAGCAGGCCTCTGCCCCGAGACAAGGACTGAGGAGATCGTAGCTCAGATACATCTGCATGAGGTGGCAACCTTTCAGAACAACACGGAATACTTAGCAGCACTCGAAAAAATATCTCAACACTGTTCTTGGCAGGGACAGAATCCGTATTCAGCATTTTTTGTGAGAAAGCAGTAATGCCTGCAGAATCCATATATCATTAAGCGTTTTAAGTGGAGACTATGCATTTCATAGTACGTTTGACCAGATTAGTACTGTGTCCTGTGCTCTGTTTCAAATTCTACAGTATAAATAAGCTCCTTCTCTCTCTATATATATATAAAAAAAATGTTGCCTGTCTGAATAGAAAATGTCTTGCTGTGTTGTGTCCTATGGAAAATACTGTACTTCAGGATTATGTTTACAATTGATCCAGGTGTTTGTTTCTAACTTCTGTAATACACACAATGCAAAAAAAAAAAAAAAAATGGCCACAACAGTTGCACAGTGCCCACCCTATGGCCTAGCTTCAGGTACTTCTCTTGAAGTCTAAACTCAGGTAACTTGGAATGTATATCATATTGGAATATAGAATATTTTACAGCTACAAAGCTAAAGAGGGAACATCACTCTTTTGCCTTTCCTTGTTTTATGCATTAATATTTCCTCATTACATTCCACTTTCTTGGAATAAGTGCATTCAGATCCAGGTGAACAGTGACCCTGGACATGGGTGAACATGAGGAGAACCAGCAAATCTGTGGTGTATATCACGTTGTCATGTGCTTACAAGTAAAACAACTGTTGCATTTACTTTCATTTCAATAGATGTAAAAATGTGGCATTTAAAGGTTTCAGGTGTTGCTCAGTTAATGACTGTTAAACTGTTGCAAATAAAGTGTTCAGTACTAGGCTGTACATGAGAAACATTCCACATTGTGCGTGAGAGGATTTTGAAAGACAAGAATGTTTTTGTTCAAGGACAGAAATGCTTTCAGGTTTCACAGGGGTTGATGGGGATTTCCTCTCATGGTTTTTGTTGGCAGTTAAGGATGTGAAATGCTACTGTTACTGTCTAAAAGTCAAATTAATGTTTAGTTTCTCTTTTGGAAATGTTCATTCATTTGCTGGTTGGAAATAGGTTTTCAGATTTGTCAAGCAGTGTTAGATGAGCAGCGTTTTATTTATGTAGTGAGTAATTGTGTTTGGATTAAAGTCCGAAAGTAGCAAGTGGGTGTTCTAAGAGGGGTGGGGAAAAGAATAGTTTTAAGTTCATGTTACTTAAAGCTTCTCCCATAACTTTCAGTTAGTTAAGTTGTGTGTGTAAAAGTGTGCTTTCCCTTCTCCTTAAGTGTGAATAAAAGAAAAATCCATGTAAAATAATCCTGGTTTTGCAGGCTGGACACTTTCTCAAAATAGTACATGGCAAGATCAGGTTCGTGGTGCTCTTCTATTGTTCTGGAAAAAGGAGCATTGCTGTCAGAGATAATTTCCTGTGATACAAAGAGAACCCCAAAGGCAAAATAACTCGATGTTCTTGCTCTGTTGCTTTCAGCTCAGTGGAACTACATTTATGCTGTCTGCTCTTAAGAGAATAAAGTTCACCTTTTCCAGGAATTGAAGAGATTAGTAGCCTGCAGCTCCTGAGCATTTAAACTTGCTCCTTTATGTTCTTTTCCTTTTCTGAAGATGAGGTTGGAGGGGGGGTGAGAGCCACCAGTTACTACTCACTAAATATGTGCTTTCTTTGGAGATAAAGCATCGCTTTCTTTTTATTACTGAGTTTTTGTTTGTGCTATCTTACAAGGTGGAATTTGCAGCCTACAAAACAGTTACTGTTTTTTGACTCCCCTTTCACAAAATATAGTAGGAGAAAGAGGTCTCTAACCATTTTCATGTGAAAATCCTTTAAACACAACAGCCATCTTTAACCCTACTAATCTCAGGCCTAGGTGAAAACACTATATATTTTATAGACTGAAGATAAAGGGGAGGAAATACTCTTAAGTATCGATTCCTTTTAATATTTTTCTTTCTAGATTAACATTGCAGTATGATGAACTTTTTATGGTCTGGTTGTGTCCAGATAAGAAATTGTAGTCTCAGTTATTGGTGTTAGGTTACCAGGGGATATGATGAGTGGTTTTTAGATCAGTGCTGAACTCTGTACAATATTTGCAATGCCATAACATGTTCTTTATATTTTTTCCACGAGAAACTAAATATTAATTAAATTGCACATTTGTTCTTAGCAGATTTGGAGGTTTTGAACCAAATGTGTTAAAGCTAATGCTTTGTCATGTAAATTTCCCAGCAGTTGTTTATCTCAATTGTATTCTACATGCAGCTGTAGAAATTTGTCAAATATTGTTTAAAGTTTTGTACATAGTTGTACTGTTATTTCTAGCCACTGTGCTGAACAGTATTCAAGTTATCACACAATATTGCTTTACACAAGGAAATGTGTGGCTTTTGTTTTGTATTTTTTTCGGTATAGAAGTTCCTGTGTCTTATTTAAATAAAAATTATAGTTAAAAAAAAATGGTGGGGACAACACACAAAAGCAGTGCCTCATTTATTTGTTTTGGAAACTGTGCATGAAATACTATAGGATGAGATTGGAGTTAAATATTGTTCCAAATTTACACCTAGAATAATGTCAACCATGCTGTCTTTAGAACAAGGTAATAGTTATTGATTTTTGCATAATGCTCTGCTGGGGGGGGAGAATCCTAAAAATAGTCGAATGCTTAAATATGCTTTAAATAGCATATTTTATTTCTACATATGATGAGGTTTTCTTCACAGCACAGAAAAAGATCAGTTAAGAGTTATTTGAAACTGTATCTACTGCTATGTTTGTGGTATGGCTAATTTCAAGTTATCTGTTGAAAATTATGAAAGCCATTAGATGTTTCACTATGTGAAACTAAACTAAACACCTAAAGGATGTGGTGTAAATCTACTGACAGTCTTGGTTTCATGTTGTTTAGTATGAGTCAAATGATTGTCATTTGACTTGCAGAATAATTCTTTCTAGATGGGGGGTGAGGGAAGGAAGAAGGATAATATTTAAAAATATGTAAATCTTCCAGAGTGGGTGTTTACTGAAGAGCACTATGGCAATAACCATCAAGAATGGTTTAGTGCTTGCTGTTGTCAGTCAGCGGAAATTTAGGTTTTCAATATCCCAAAGATTACAGGGTTTCTATGTGACTATGTTAAAAACATTAACTGAAACTGAAGTAAAAGCCCTGTGCAGGGCTGGGAGTTGGACTTTGATGATCCTTGTGGGTCCTTTCCAACTAAGGATATGCTGTAGGATATTCTGTGATCTCACCCTGCTACAAAAATACTTGGTGTCCTTCAGTCAGAAGCAGCATTTCAGCCATTTCATCATCAGCTTGAAGGGGCTACTGGGAAGAGCTTTGTGACTGCCTTGTCCCCTAAATGGATTTGGCTGCAGCAGTTTTGGGCTGTCCTTCAGTGGGAGGGCATTTTCTCAAGAAGTACTTTGACAAAAGGGTTTAGCTTCCTCTGAAAAGATGTGATGCAGCTTGTATCACGGGCAACTTTTACCCATCCCTGGGAACCTAGGCCTCAGCTGGTTAGTCACATTTTGGGTTTTTTCCCACATAAGCCATGCTTTTAATCTGTTTGCTGTGTGTAACTTACTGCCTATGTCTTCCTCAAAGCCCAAATAACCAGTCTGAAAAGTACTGAGAGACCTAATGAAATAATTTTGCCTTGAATTCCTGCTTTGTGACTGAAAGATCTTCATTGACTTGAATGTCACGTTTTCTAGTAATTCATGGCTCTGGAACTGAACTCTCTTCAGAGACTGGGGGACTGTGTAAGGGGAGCCCTTGGCTATGTATGCTGGGGGTAGGGTGTAATGGATAGTGACCTTGTTTTAGGAAGCAGGGTGTTGTCAGGGAAGTGATTTATGGCTTCCTGACAAATCAGATCTTGGGAAGGGCCAGATAGTGGCGCAAGGGTAGAGTCTTAATATCTTTACAGTATTAAAGCATAAGGAGTAATAAAAAATAAACACAAATTGCCATCCCACATCTCTAATCCATTCAGTTGCAAGTAAGGGCCATTGAGTCTTAGCAAACTCGCTTCTGGCTTTATTCCATGGTAGTGGATTGGTACATTCCTATGTTGAGGTAAAGCCCAAGCAGCCTGAAGATGACAGATAACTTGTAAAAGTATATATCAGATACTGTTGTAAAACAGCCTGGCTTGCTTTGCAAAATACAGCCATGCAAGCAGAGATTTGAAGCTACTCACGTGGGAGAAAATAACCAGAGTTCCTGCCGTGTCTTTCCAGAACCTAAATGTAAGGAAAAAGTGAGTTAAAGCTGGGAAATTACACGCATTACACATACAGCCATCCATACTTGGTGCCTGGCTGAAGGAAGTTGTTTGTGATCAGAGACTGTCATGCAGTTAAAATATATGTGTATCTTGTTTCTGTTTGCATTAGTGTAACCAGTCCTGGAAAACTCTAGTTTGGGAGAGACTGGAGAAAGCCCAGGGAAGAGCTATAGGAATAAAGTACTGGAAAAAACAGGAAAGCTGTGTAGGAGTTCAGCATGATTAACTTGACGGTTAAAGAGTAATTTAGTTTTGGTTAGTAAATGCATATATATGAAATACGAGCTTTATATTTAACAGACATAGAATCTTAAAGCAGTAAGAATATGAAAATAGATGAATTCACACTAAAAATATGGATTTGTTTTAGCACTAAGCATAATTAAGTACTGGGCCAATTTGCAAAGTTGGATTTTTTCAGTACTGTTATGTTTAAAATTAGATGATTTTGCAAAGGATGTGCTCAAATAAGATGCTTTTATAAGCCTTACTAGCTCATGATTATTTGAGGCATTTTACATTTCAGTTGACTTTAAAGAGGTGGAGGTTTTTAACTATCATCAGTATTCTTGCCTTACTAAAGAAGCAGATGCTGCAGTAATTTTAACTAGGGTGTTCACACATCTTTTAAACTGTCTGGAATAGATCTTTGAGGATAACTTCTGGCTTCTGAAAATTTTTGGTTTGTCAAATGTCAGTGAGTCTTGAGTAAGGCAAGGGTAGTTGAGTGGCTTTATTAGTTGTTTTGGTTTTTTTCACCTCCTCAATAACACTGTAGTTATGAAGAGATAGCAAGAAATTGGAGAATAGGCAGTGTCTTTTTGGAGTGCAACCAGTCACAGAACCAATGTGTCGTTCAAGTGGGGCTGAGAGGAAAACGCTGATTGAGGAGGTGGAGTGTTTCCTTAGTAAAGGCCACACTTTACTAAGCGTGGAAGTGAGTGAACATGCAAATTAAACTGCAAATTCAATTGTCAACAAGAAAGAACAGCAATCAGATGAAGCTGGGTAGACAGGTGATCCCCTTTTTAAGAACAAGTTGAAATTTTACCTTGGATTGTAACAAGTTCCGCTGATAAATGGTATGCCTTGAACTGCAACTTGGAAGCTCAGATGCAGAGGAGCTGGAAGCTTGGGAGAAGAGGGAGTTGGGTAATCTTGGTTTTTTTCCCCTTGAATTAGAGACTGAGCTTGTTAATGATGCACAATTAGGCTAATAACTGCTGCTGTAGAAAACTAAGTTCTGAGGGGGTTTAATTGGTTTTATTTTTGTGTATGTGCATAGTGAAGTGTGTGGTTAAACTTTGCAGTGGTTTGTGCAGCTGTTGGTTGAGAAACAGGGTTTGCTCAGGGCAATATAGGTTTACTAATACCCATAGTAATCTATTTCTTGTACCTTTGTTTATAACTTTGTAGTGGGTTGAGCCTGGCTGGACACCAGATACTCTCTACAGCTGCTCTCTCACTCCCCTCTGCAACTGGACAGAGGAGAGAAAAAAAAAGGCAGTGAAGGATTCATGAGTTAAGAGCTGGAAGAGGTCACTGATCACCATCACAGGCAAAACAAACTCAGAGTGGGGATATTACTTATATTTATTACTAACAGGATCAGAGCAAAAGAGTGAGAAGTAAAATAATCTTAAAAACACCTTCCCTCCATCCCTCCTTCCTTCCATGTTCTCCCTCCTCCCCCCCCCCCAGTGGTGCAGGGGGATGGGGAATGGGGCTTATGGTCAAATGTTGTTTCTGCCACTGTTCAAGGAGAGGAGTCCTTCCCCTGCTCCTATGGGGTCCCTCCCACGGGATACGGTCCTTGATGGACCTCTCCAGCGTGAGTCCATCCCTCGGGCAATAGTTCTTCCCAAACTACTGTCCCATGGGTCACTCCTCCATGGGGTGCAGTCCTTCATAAATGAGCTGTACCAATGTGGGTCCCCCACAGGAGCCACAAGTCCTACCCAGGAAAAACCTGCTCCAGTGTGGGCTTCCCTCTCCAAGGGCTGCAGGTCTCTGGCAGGACCCTGCTCCGTCTTGGGCCTCCCAAGGGGTCACAGCCTCCTTCATGCATCCACCTGCTCCAGCATGGGCTCCTCCATGGGCTGCAGGTGGGTCTCTGCACCCTGATGGTCCTCCATGGGCTGCAGGGGCCTCAGCTCCGGTGCCTGGAGATCGTCCTCCCCCTCCTTCTGCACTGACCTTGGTTGTCTGCATTATTGTTCCCATATTCTCACTCTGCTCTTCCCTGGCTGGAATTCTCATCTGCACAAAAACTTTCTGTTCTTAAATATGTTACCACAGAGACATTACTATCACTCCTGATTGGCTCAGCCTTGGCCAGCAGCAGGAAGCCCATCGTGGAGCCGGCTGGCATTGGCTCCACCAGGAGAAGCTTCTAGCAGCTTTAACAGAAGCCACCCCTGTAGCATCCCCCGCTACCAAAACCTAGCTCCAAAAACCCAGTACAAACTTCTACTTCTCCAGATAAGTTGTAAGTAAATGGCATCATCTAAATCCCAGACTGCCTGGCTTAACAGTCATGTTAACTAAATCTGGGTGTTCAGCTGCTTTCTGCAGGTGAGATCGGAGTGCTTTTGAGATTTTTATGGACAGAGGTCCTTTCTCCAAGGAGTAGAAAACTCAGAGAAATTAGACTCTGTTAATGTTTGGTGCCAAAAGGCTGGGTGATGCAATTACTTCCTTTCTGATTTTTTATTCGGATAAGAATTTCTAGTTCTGCCTTGTTCCTTGTGATACAGAGCTTTCCCAGGGAGTAGCAGCCTCCCTTTCCATAAGGTCTTTGGGCTTGTTACATAGGGAAGGAGGAACATTCTTGTGAAAGGTTAAAAAGTAGTGTTGCCTTTGGAAACTGAATATTGTTTTTAGAAAACGGGGAAAAGAAAAAAAAGCTTGAATCCGCTTCTGTGATTCCTTTGGATTCTAATTTATTGTACCTCCTGAGAATGCTGAAAAACATTCAGCATTTTCGTGTCAGTTGCTGGAAAAAGTTTCAGGTGTAGCTTTACCTCTCTGTGACAGTACAGAGATGTTTTGGATGGCACATGTAGGTGTGTTTTAGGGATTGCCACTTCCTAGTTTTGGTTCAAGTGAAGAATTCCAGGGAGATAGTTTAAATACTTTCTGAATTGTGTACCTAAGAAACCTGCCTTCCTCTAGGGAGGATTTTTTGGTTTTCCTCTTGTACAGGGGAATACTAAACCTTCAGAGATAGAGGAGTGATGAAAATAGTATCAGTAGGTCTTGCACTTGCTAAACAATGGGAAAGCAAAGGCAGCCTAGGCTCTGCTTGTAGTTGATCTGGAGGGTAACCCTGTATGTCTGTATTTCTATGTACAGAATGTTCTTTGGGTAGGAAGAGAATGGATGCTTTAATACTCCAGAGGATCATTAGCCTGGATAAATGTCATTTGTTCTCTAAATCAGGCCATCTGTAGATTGCAGTCTGTCTCTTTGGTAGCATCCTGACTGAAAGACTGTTGAATGCCACTGTAGCATGATTTGGTTTTGTATTCAGTAAGGGAGAAAATGTACCTGCTAGACTGGACAACAAACTAGATATGAAAAAATATTGTGTGGGAATCCTGTAAGTACTGCAGTGTGGGGCATCCTGGGGTCTTTGGTACTTACGTAGCTGCCCTGTGGTGCCTGTGGAAATGCACTGAGGGAAAATAAATGTCCAAAGATTTATGTGTCTTAAGGATTAGGGACTGTTGAATAGAGTTGCAAGAATATTCTGGATGTGGAAAATCAATCTGTGGATATAACCCCTGTGAGCAAAAATGTCCTAATTGTCAGCTGGAGCAGCTTGTTCAGGCAGTGTCCAGTTGGGTTTGGAGGGACAGACCATAGAACCTTCCTGGGCAACCTGTTCCAGTGTTTGACCACACTCACAGGAAATGCCATTTAAACATGTCAAATTACTTTTTTTTACTGTATTTCAGTTTGTGCCCATTGTGTTTGGGTACCACTGAGAACAGTCAGGCTTCATCTCTTTTGACACCAGTTCCCCCTCCTCCCATTTCAGGTATTGGTTCACATGGACAAGATTCCCCCCTGAGCCTTCTATAGCGCTGAGTAGAGAGGAAGGATTAATCTTGGAGTTAGGTGATCCTTGAAAATCAACCAGGTCTCCTGGACTCTTTTTCAGGGCTGTACCCCATGGGATTCTTCCAAGCCAGGTCCATGAAGGGGCCAAAGTCTGTTTTTCTAAAGTTGATGGTTGTGATCCTGCTTTTGCTTTTCCCCTTTCCTCCCAGGATTCTAAACCTTACCATCTTGTGGTATCTTTGGCCAAAGTGGCCCCTAACCTTCCCGTTCCTGACCAGGTGTTTTGTTTCTAGATAGGAGATCTGAGCATCTCCCCTCACCAGCTCCTTGACTGTCTCAGGAAGTTACCAGGGCATTACAGAAATCTCCTGGCTTGCTTGGCTCCTGCCGTGTTGTCCCTCCAGGAGATCTCAGGGTGGTTCAAGGCCCCCAGGGAACTGGGCCTGTCCATGTGGGACTTCTCCCAGTTTTCTGAAGGCAGCCTCATGTAGTCCTGTGTGATCAGGTGCTCTTGCAGCAGGAACTCACCACAGTGTCACCTATCCTGGTCTGCCTTCTAATCCTGAGCCAATCAGCTCTCATCTGGGTCACACTCATCCCAAGGCATCCATGCCTTCCCATATAAAGGGCAACTTTCCCTCCTCACCATCCTGTCTGGTCCCACCTAAAGAGCCCCTATCCAGCACTGGCAGTGTTCCAGCTGTGTGAGCTGTCCCACCACAGCTCTGATCCCAGTGAGATAGTAGCCTTGCAACTGCATGCAGCCTCCAGTTCCTCCTGTTTGCTCCCCGGGCTGTGTACACCCCCTTTGGAGCCACCCAGGTCTCCCAGCGCACTGTGAGAGTTCCCCACAGGGCTCTGATCTTGAAACTTTGCTTATTTGGGCTCACTGTAGGTGAGCCCCTGGTTTTGTCATCTCTGGGGTTGAGCTTGACCACGTCACCCTGTGCCTTGTTTACCAAAGCTGGGCCACCACTTTGTCACTTGACCAAACAGGCCTCAGTGGTGTCTCCATAGTGACCCAGAGCCAAGTCCCTGCAGACCTCCCTAGATGGCCAGTGGTGTTGGCAGCAGGAGTTTCCTGCTGCTGTCAGCTGCTGCTGCCTCCCAGTAACTCTGTCTGGACCAGAGGCTTCATGGGACACAGCCCCAGGGCTCTGGCTCTGTCCTGTGGATGCAGGTCTGGCAGTGGAGCAGGAGCTGTTCTCCAGCTCTCAGCCTTCACCATCATGGGAGTCTCCATTTTGCAACATGGTAAGTATGGGCTCTGGTGGCCCCTCCTGTGTGGGAGTCTCTTTTCCACCATCTCTGATGTCTGGGAGATATTTTCTCCTCCTTGTTCAAACCAAGAAGATGAGACCTGGTATCCTGCAGCCATCAGGTCTTAAGGCAGGCAGCACTGTAGTGTTTTTGGCTCTGGCAGTGAGCTGGGGACAGGCACATCATCCTGAGTCATGGTGAGACTGGCCCCAAGCTACTTGATGCTGTTGTGGGTCCGGTGGTTTCTTTTCATATGCCCTGGTGCAGAAATTTAGGCTCCTTGATAGAGATTTTGTCATTGCTGATGGTGTATATATTGGATTAAGTCTTACCTGCATAAAGGGACTTGCTTCACTTTGGCAGTTCTACCTTGCAGAAAGGAACTTGTTTTGTATGCTACACAACCAGACTTATTTTGGGGCCATAAAAGCATTTTCTTGTATCTTAAAACACTTTCCTTTTTTTCACTTGGATAACAGCTATTAATGAAAACAACATTATGTACCTCAACCTCAATTAAGCTCTGCATTAGATACTTCACATGTTTATGGGGAACAGGGAGGGAATCCAAACCACTTACAGACAAGCTGCAGTCTTCATTAAAAACCACCCCAGGACAGGCAGTTCAGTCTTCTCTTCCAAATCTCAAGTAGAAAGTGACCCATTATGGATTTTTAGTGTTTCTCAATGGCATTTAATATTTGCTAATAGGGTAGGCTGTTAAAATGGGTGGGGCAAGAGGGGGCCTGTGATGCAGTGTCAGTGCAGCCTTTTTTCCTGAATGCTTGTGTTTGCTTTTTAATCTTGTTTCCCTTTATACTTTGTTTTGGCAAGAAAAAAATTTTCCATGGCTTAAACTGTGAGCAGTGAGATGGACCTGTGCACTTTGATGTCTGTCCAGGCTTTAAAGCACAGCAGCAGTAACTTATGAACTTGGCAAAGGCTGGTGAAGTCAAGAGGTCTCCTGCCTCTGAGAGATTGGGGTCACTTCCCTTAAAAATGAAAGCAAAAGCAGCAGAGTGCTCAGTACGAGAGGAGGAGGGAGGGTTAAGAATTGACAAAAAGATTTTGTTCGGTTCAGGCTTTTCGTAATTATTTCCCTGCATGAAGAACAGCAATGGCTGTGTATATCTTGCAGGTGAGCTTGGCTGTGGTTTGGTGAAAAGTAGTGGTGACCATAGGCCTGAGTACTCTCTGAGTACTGTTCAACAGGCTCTTCTTCCAGCTGGAAAGGGCCTGCTATGATGTGGGGAGGTGGCCCCCGTTTAGGTGGGTTTGGGATGCTCACAGACCTGAGCCCTGGGCAGGCTTCTTTGACTTTACAGCACAGACTCTCATTTGGGGGAAAAGCCTCAAACTGCCTATGGGCCTGTGGCTCCTTTTGCATCCATGGCTGCTGTCACCAAATCCAGGGACAATCTTGCAAAGAGGTCAGATCAGCCCAAGACCCAGCTGAACCACAGATCAGGAAAGTCCCCCCAGGGCTTGTCTCATTCTTCAGAACCTGTATTGTCTTCTAAAAATCTGTCTTTCTGAACATCAAACGATCGCCCTGCCATAGTGAGGGTTGCTCTCTGTGGTCAGACTTTGGTGTTCTGAACCTCAGGTACTCAAGTTCAGGGCAGAGATGATCATAGAAGGACCACCCAGACTGCCTAAACAGTCCAGGAAACTATGCAGCTGTAACAGCAAAGCAGTTACTTCAGTGGCCCATGATTTCAATTCCTCTATTTTATGTGTCAAGGGTTTATTTTGAGGACTGTACTTGGAATAATAGTAGGAGTTTGGTCTTTTTCCTTGTCAGATCCTGCTCCTGTTACATTCAGAATGCTTGTTTCCTGCAGCCAGCTGTTATTCACCCACCTAGATGGAGACAGGGTTGGATGATTTAATTGTGTAGCACTTTTAAAATTGTTTTTTACCTTGCTCCAGCCTGTTGATGAAGCAAGCATATGGCTTCCTGCACCTGTTCTGGGGCTCTTCCTACTGACATAATAGATGTGGAAGTATAAAATAAAAAAACCCAAACATCCTGCAGAGTAGGTTTCTGGGACAGATGAAAGACTTTTGTTTAAGGAGAAGACTGGCTGTAACTTCTTTAACAGCTTAGGTAGGTCTGCTGTCTCTTCTAAAATCCCATATCTATTTTTTTCTCATTTTTTTTGTGTGTATTCCCTACCCCATAAAGATTCCAAAAGCAACCAGTGTAAATAGCTGGCAGGTAGAGTCACTCAGCCAAGCTACAGCATGCTTCTCTCTTTTTAATTTAAATTTTGTAATTTTTTGCAAGGAGCCAAAGCTTCAAACCCACTATGGATTAATAACAAGGCTGGGCACATCAAGCTTTTGCTATGGTAGAACAGTTAGAGCTTGCTGCAGTTGATGGGAGTTGTGCACTGCTGCCTGGCAAATAGCAGCCTCCTCACTGCGCCATGGACTCACAGAATGGTTTAGGTCTTCTATTCCACCCCCTCTGCCATGGACATTTTATTGCTAGATCAGGTTCTTCAAAGCCCCATCGAACCAGACCTTAAACATTACCAGGGATGAGGCACCTGTCACTTCCCTGGCCAACCAATCCCAGTGTCTCACCACTCTCACTGTAAAATTTTCTTCCTCATGGAGTTTAACCCCTACACTCTTTCAGTTCAAAACCTGCCCCTTGTCCTTAGGTCCTGATAAAGTATCTCTCTCTGTCTTTCTTACAAACTGTCTTCATAAATTGAAAGCAAGCCACAGTAAGGTCTCCCCCCAAAGCCTCTCATCTCCAGACTGAACAACCTCAGCTCTCTTGGCCTTTCCACATCGGAGAGGAGCTCCAGCACTGACTGTTTCTGTGGCCCTTCTCTGGACCCACTCCAGCAGGGAGGACTCCTGTGCAGGCAAGTACCTTGTCTGACTCAAAAGGGAAGGCTATACTGGTTTTTGTAATTAGTGAGGGGAAAAGTCAATTTTATGCTTAGGAGAGCACTGTTAATGAATACCCAGGTCTGACTGATTGCAAAGCCAGTGTGCCTTGGAGCTGGAGGCTGGATGGTTACCCAAGGCCAGATTTGCTGAACCTGCAGGGCCCGTTTGGCCGTGGTGCCCTCGTTTCCTGTCACAGGGGAGGCTCTGTGTGTGTGTGCACGTGTGCTGAGCACACGCAGAGCGAGGACGGCAGCCCCCACAGTGGAAAGAAGCTCGTTTGTGCTTAGTTGGCCAGCAAGGTGCTAGACCATGTCAGCATTTCTGCTTCTCAGCTGAGGCAAAGCCTCTGCTGCTTGGCTGTTGGCAAGCCTGGTGGTTGCTCTGCTTCCTGCCTTCCCCATATGGTGGCTTGTTTAAAAATAAGACATTTACAAGGAGCAGAAATTGTAAAAGAAGGCTAACCAGAGAGGGATTTACAGTAAATGCTTGGAAGGGAGCTTGACAAAGTTAGGAGAATCCCAACACAGGCAGCCGCACCTTTACTGTGTTAATGTCTTAATACTGCTCTCAGTAATCATTGTTAGGAACTGCAGAGAGAAGACAGGATCTTCCAACTACTCTTTCTCTGCCCTGAGGCTCCACCCCACATACTCTCAACAGCAAACATGGACAGTACAACCAGCACTCATTCCTCAGTGGTGCTTATCCAGCATCCCTTGGCACCTGCAGTGGATATGATGGAAGGTGGCAGATGGCAGTTGACAGAGGCTCCAGGAAAAGGCAGCATGATGCCAACACCTGGGTGCTGTGTCCTCACGTCAACCTCCTACTCTGCTGAGCCTTTCCAGGCTCAGATCCTGGAGCTGTCAGGACTTGTAGGCCATGACATTCTTTGTATTTTCACTTGGAACAAAGCTGCTGCTGCTTCTCTACTCGCAGTCACCTTGTTGCTCAGGTGGTCCCATTTTTTTCTAGCATGTGCAACCCCTAAAGTTTGAAGAGCACTTAAGAGGAAGGCAGGTGGCTGCTTGTGGCCAAGTGGTACTGCTTCAAAATACATCAGTGTCATGCCCATGCTGGATATGGAAACAGCAGCAGGGAACAAGGTAAGTCCTATTCTATTCTGTTGGAAGTAAATCATGGTCACTTAAGAAGACCAGAAAAGTTACTTGGAAAAGTTATTTTGTTAGTTTTCTCCATGAGCTGTTCGATTCCCAGGGCACACACTCCAATTCCTCTGAAGCAGCTGTTCTGAGATTTGTAGAAACCTTGAATCATCAGAATCAATTACATCAACTTTAATAAACTTTACAATAAAGACTGTTAATGAATTACCACTGTTTTCATCTGCTGTAGGGGTTCTGCAGCTGTTTTTACTTTAAAACAATCCACTATTGAACCAGAATATGCAACTGGAATGAAGCATATTAAATCAAGATGAACATTATGAGCGTAGAACAATCAATCTGTAATTTTACTAGGATGATGAACTGTCCCTGTTGTCCCAAGCAGAGCTGAGCCTCTACACACAGCACAGATAATCCTCTCACAGTGGCACTGGGGTTGGGAGTTACTCTGCAGCCGAGGCTGCCGACGAACACATGCTGGACACTTCCTCGGAAGTAGGGAAGTACTGTTTATAACTCTGTAATTATTTTTTTTTTACCTTAAAAATGTTTATTTGCAGGATGATAGCTTTCTTACTCTAGTTTTCAACTTCAATAAATCTTCATGATAATAATGCATCATTGTACATAGGGATTTCAATTGCTTTTCTTTAAGCAAAATCAATTACATTTTAAGTACCTCTGGCTTCTTGGCTTAGTTTTGTTTGTTTTTTTTTTTTTCATTTGAAAGTGTGAAAAAACTGCATTGCAAAGGATTCAAACCTAATTTCAAAACCTACATATTACAAGAAATCAATTCTTAAAATGAATGACTTAGTAGTGCAGTTTGGGGGGGGGGAGGGAGAGGAAGGAAAAAACTCCTCTGCAACTACAGTAGTCTTGAGTAAAAGGGATGATCATTTCAGATGCTTTTTGACCTAAAAACGTGGTGATGATTCAGAACATCCTTCACTGAACTTCAGCAATACCCTTAATTGTCCCAATTGTCCAATCAAGACAGGAGTTTGTGTATGGGGGGGTTTCGTGTGTTTTTTCTTTGTTTTGTTTGTTTGTTTGTTTTTAATTCTGGAAGTCTAGAATCTATGACCTAAAAAACAAACACATACATTTTTTGAGCCTTAAGGAACAGTTAATTGGCTGTTTTGAAGTCAATACAGTCTCCTCTTTGCTTTTAGCCTAACTGCTTCAGCTACTAAAAAGTGCTGGAGTTGATTGTCCACAAGTGTTTTAGCAACTACCAGATGAATGTAATCTAGAGCAAGTTTAGCAACCACAGACTTGCTTAAAGTTGCAAGAATCTGTTTAATGATTTCAGTGGTAACCCAGCTGGGCTGAAAAGCAGCCTGGCTATCCCTTGAGCGCCTAACATTTTTGGCATTGCAGATAATTACAGCCTGAGATGAAGAGGATTTTGGGCAAACATTCTCTGCTATGTGTACAAACTAGCACTCATAAGTGTAAATGCACCCCAGTGTAAACCTTAGGTATTTCCCAGTTAATCCCCTTTGTAGATGTCTTATTTACTGCCAGAACTGCAGCCCAAAGTCAGGAGTTCAGCCCCCCCTTAATGCTCAAGAAAGTTATACATTGCAGAAAAGGCGGCTTATTGAGCGAGGAGCTGCCAGTAGTGAACAGTAAGAAATATTGTGGAAGGAAAAAAGTTTTGTCTTTAAAAAGTGTTAGGCATCTACATCAGGTTCTCTGATGTAGTTACCAGCCTCGGTGCTGGGGCTCTGGGTGGGCTAGGTGCAAAGAGAAGATCAGGCTGTCTTTTCCCATTATACATGAAAATATACTGCTAAGCATCTGAAGAACTTCTCTGGCAAAAGTTGAAGTACCTTGACACTTTCAGGCTATGGAGTGGGACAACAAACACTACAGTTTTGAACAGAGCTGTTTAAAACTTGCTGAGGGTTCAGCTAGATGAACTCTGGTCAGTCCAACACCCTATCCACTGATAGCTTTTTAATGCAGGCATCAAATGCACATTAATGCTTCTTGGTGCAGCCATCAAATGATGTTCCACTGCACTCAAGAAGAAGCTGGTCAATTCAGTGAACTTCTGTATTTATATTCTTATTTTCAGGTACTCACTTATCTAATAGACCATGAGGCAAGAATTAACTGAAGGTACAGTTAACTAGTAGTGGAAAGCTTCACCAGTGTAAAAGGATTATCAACCAAATTAAAAAAAATGCCAAATATAATACATTGTAAAGCAGGTCCTATATAATAGATATAACTGGCTACTGACATATCCTCAAGCTGTACCAGGGGATGTTCATGTTGGACATCAGAAGAATTTCTTCCCTGAACAGGCTGCCCAGGGAGGTGATAGAGTCACCATGTCCGGAAGTGTTCAAGAAATGACTGGATGTGACACTTAGTGCAATGTTTTAGTTGACATGGTGGTGTTTGGTCAAAGGTTGCACTTGATGATCTTGGAGGCCATTTCTAACCTTTATTATTCTATGATCCATTTCCCCTTCTTTTGCTGTAAAAGAAAAGCAGCGAGGCTAAGGGACGTGGCCTTGAGTTCAAATTTTCTAACTGTCCTACTGGATTACTATTCAAAAACTAAATGAACTGCTAGGTACTGTCTAAAACTGGTCGTGTTTATCTTTGGATGCTTGTTATGTATCAATTCAATAGCACACCAGCATTCCAGATGGGAATAAAGTTGTGGTTTTTTGTCAAAATCATTTTATTAAAGAGTTAATGTCACAACAAGCTCAAAATAACACATGCTTCAGAAATAAATGGGATGAAAAATTCTCAGAACAGAAACATGAATGGTTTGAAGGCATGATAAAGCATCGGTTTGAAGAAACTTCTGCAAACAGGTGCAAATTCTGTTGGTGCAATGGAGAAAAACCTCAGAAAAGAAGCCTCCTGGGCATGACTTCTGTTTATGTAGTGCAGTTTGTCTAATAAGTTAAATCAGAAAGGTAAATTTTTCCATGGCTGCACAGACCCAAAATTACTTCTTCAATAATTAGCCCTAGCACAGGTTTTTTCACTGTGAGTACTAACAAAACAAGTTCAGTTGACATCTTAACATAGCAGTAATATATATATTACAGACATGATAGATGTTTGACTCATGCAGCCTCCTCAGTTACATGATTTTGTTTTTAATTTACTCAAGAAACATTATAAAAAAATAGGTTTGCAATTTGTATTTCACTCCAGTGTTAGCTCCGCATCACCCCAGGCAAAGACAGTGTTTTAGCAGATAATCTAATTTGGCAAGAAATCTGCCCTAATTCTTAACCTTATTTTTGTAAATCCACGTAGAAAATAAATGTGAACTCTTTATACAAAACAAGAGCAAATAACTGCACCTATATAAAAGGGGATTCATTCCCTTTAGTTTTATTATCATGGCACATACTTTATAGTTTCACAACAGCATACTAACTTTCATTTAGTTTTTTTAAACTCCAAAATAGTGTTGATGAAGGGAAGAATGTGAGTTACCAGAGGCAGCTGACTCATGCATTAAGCAATTCATGTTCTTTATCAGTTTTCCCAACAGCATCAGGGTTGGATAATGGGTCAAGGTCAGCAAAGAGACTGAACCAAGCAGTCAAGTCTTTAGGATTCTTTGTAGATTCTGGAAAAAAAAAGAGAAAAGAAAGGAAGAAAAAAGAAATGTACAGACTTGTCAGCTATTTTAAAACAAAACTGACTGAATGTTTGACTGAGGTCAAACAAATGCCATGCTATTGTTTAATTTATTGCTAAGGGCACTTCTGACAAGAAAATCAGAATGAATGATTGCATTTTAAAACACTATCTTTATCAGAATATAGAACTTTAGTAAGAATGAATGTTTTACATCTGTCTGCTGTGTATTTTATATGGCTCCTGCCATGGGAAGTACAAGAACACTTGAATTAAAAATAGAAACAATCTCACTCTGTCTAGCTTTGTTTCATGAAAGGTATTTGAGTGAGCACCTGCATGCCTGCAAAACAGCAAAAGGGAAGTGAAGGCAAATTTTACTTTCAACCTCTCTTACAGGACTAAATTCCTTTGCCTAAATCCAGTTCATGTGACTGTTCTGTCTCCCCTGTATACAACTACACAAGGTCATTACTCATCTGGAATTAAGTTTTAATGGGAAGGCATTGGCTGGAGGGAGAAGGGTTACACTTGATAGCCAGTCCCAAGTACAATTTCTAGTATTATTTTGATGAATATAAACAAAATGTGAAAAGGGAATATGTTCCAACAGCAGCTGGACTATTGCACCCCTGTGTCCACACTGACATACATATTTCACAGAGGTCTCCTGCTTTGCTTTGTTTTTGTAATGCTATGCCCAGCAGGTATTGTATCGATAGTGAAATAAGATGTGCTCTTCCACTCAGAGAGATAATGTCACATGAAAGTTTTCTTTGTGACACAAGGAATTTACAAACAAAATAGGCTCTGCCTGGCATGATGCTCATCTTGGTGTCTGCAAGGCTGCAGTACCTGCCACTTTCGTAACCACAGACTTCCAAGTAGCTGAAGGCTGTTCCTTTTGCTGGTGCCAGTTCTGTGGCTGTGTAATTGCACTACTTTCCAAAACAGCTTCCAAAACACCTTAACCTTCTATTTTTTTTTTCTGCTGAGCTGAAGAATGTCAGGGGAAGGATGTCACCCCTTTCTTCTTCACTGAACATCTTCCATTTTGCTTCTGATCCAATGTGAATGCACAGAATAGGTACAAACTGGCAATAAGAATTCAATGTAATCCTGGTTTACTTATCCAGAAAATCCTAGTCAAAGTCATCAGGGCTTTGTCTCAGTAGATGGCAGGACTATGCACACTCGGCTCAGTTGCAAGAACTGAATTAAGTTTCAAACAGATGATTACTGACATGATGTATGTTTATCAAAACAATTTGCATTTAGGGCTCTTCTGCCTTATCAGTAGCTTATATTTTAGCCACAATGCTAAATCCACTTAGCTTAGACTAAGTGCATGCAGGTGCTATTCTGTGTGACTCAAAAATTAAACTAGTATAACGAAACTGTAGCTTCAGCTCCCTTATTATATAGTAAATTACTCTTCTGACATGCTACTAGCAGTGAAGCCTAGCAAAAAATATAAGGTACATACACAGACATATCATACATGTAATCAAGCTGAAGCAGAGTAATTAGGGGCATAAGATTAAGCTGTAGCTACTACAAAAACAAATTTTATTATAACAAAGTAACTGAGAAGACATGATAGATACAAGAGTCACAGCTAAAAAGGAAAAGCAAGAAACTGAAGAAAATACATGACCATCACCTTTCAGAGGCGTTTTGCTATCATTCACATTCAGGCTGTGTGGTTTCTGTGCTGGCTGTGGTCTCGATGGTGGGCTCACACTGTTAGCTGCCCATCCTAGAATTCAATAATACAGCAGCATTAGAGTGAAGAATTACTTTGTTAACTCCAACACCCCACTGTCTGGCACCATCAGACAGTGGAGCAGAATATTACATTTATGGCCATTCATATCTTTCCTTGTATACAAGAAATCAGCAGTCAGATGCTGCAGATGAGCAACATCCTTAACAACAGGGTAGCTAGGGACCAGTTTCATCATCTCTGGACTCAGGCAACTATACTCTTTTCAAACCTTTAACCTGGCTAAAAGAGATTTTTGTTTCTTTTATTGAATCACAGTTAATACTCATTCACAGCAAGGCCAGTTCAGTAATAAGTCAAACACAGCTGTAGGGAGAAGAATATCACTTACATTTGGGTGAAAATAACACACATAATCAACATTTTTTCCACCTTTCTTTACTTTTACAGTTTCAAAGACTTTCAATTCATCCACTGTTCCAGACAAAACCTTATTCAGAGACCCTAGATTTTTTAATTTTGAAATAATTCTGAAAAAAAAATATAGTAAAACACTGAAGAATTAAATTCAAAATTAATTACTTCAAGTTAACTTAAAACTACATTTTAATGAAGTATCTTTTTTGTTCTTTATTTGAATGGATCTTTACAGCAAAGAGAGATTAAATATGCAGGAAAAAGTGAAACTTAGTATTCAAAATTTTTTGTTCTTACATGCATATTTTATAGCCACAAAAGAGTAATGATAAATACAGCTAATGAGGCCAGATGAGCAGGCTAGCAAAATGACTAGGGGTGGCATACTGTGGAAACATATTAGGAAAAAGAAAGCAATTTTTGTCCTTGGCTTAAGATATTTAAGTTTTTATCCTTTATTACATTTAGAGGACTGGAGGTTGTATTTATAACTTAATTAATATCTCTTTTTTAAGTTTGGCCTGGTCAATTACCCACCCATCTCAGAGACCTAGTATATCTCATTTGGAAGTGTCACAAACAGGATTGCTCATCTGTGCACACAGTTAGCATTTCCTTATTCAGTTTCTTTTTTCTATAAGTTTATGCTCTCATATCTTTTTTTTACTCTTCTTGTCCTTCCTCCCCTTATTTTCTGCTCTTTTGGGACCCCTGTCAGATATTGGTACCCAGTGTCCTGACAGTTACTGCAAGAGCCACACAAGTCACATCATTCCTTCCTCTCTCTAATAGGTTATTCTCATCACTCTTTGGTCCTATCTTGACTATAAAAGGTTTGAAGCCCAAACTGTGCTATTAAAAAGAGGCAAGAGGAGTGTTTCTGTAAAATCAGATGAAATAGGAAGGAAATTTAAAGCCACAACCATCCTCTGTGTCTCTAAGGAAACTAACCAGAAACTTCTTACAAATCTGGATGCAGAGTGCTCACATGTATTTGTTCTACGCAAAGGTGATACAGGCTTGTGAGCCAGCTTGTGCCCTCTGAAAATGAGGTTTTCATCTTTCAAATAAGCAAATGTGAATCATAAATAATGAAAATTATGACATTAACTCTTCAGAATGACATACTTTTCCAGGCATTTTCTCTGCTTGTGTTACAAACAAGAATGGCAAAGGACATTATATACAACCAGAGTAGTCTGTAAGGCTTTTTGTGTGTTTGGAGATGTACTGTGAGAAAGTGTTTTGATATGTCAATGAATGACAATGGCTAAATTGAGCTACTTAAACAAATAGGGGCAAATCCTAATTTGATAGAAATGAATGAGAGCGCTGCCCACAAACGTTCTGTGCGAGTCCCAGTGAATTCAGGGAGATCAAGACTTGGCTCCCTGAGACATCATTGATGTTCCTTTACACTGCTGTGACTGGCATACCAGTCAACTCCTTTGCAGCCCTCCTTTTGAGCCCCTGCACCAAAGTGTGGTAGGCAACACATCCATGAGAGATGCTGTGGCCTGGCTGTCTGTTTACTGAAATGCAGGTGGCACAAGTGCCACTTAGAAAACAAAAAGAATCTAACGACAGCAACAAAAAATCCAACCAAAAATGCTCCAGAAAATACGTGATGTTTTCGTAACGAACTTACCTATCCGTGAAGGTACTGGGAAAGACTGACTCAGAATTTTTATTAAATACTTTCACAAATTATGTCTTTAGCAAGCTACAGAGAACGACTTTGCCTTTCAAAAACAAACCACAGCCTATCAATTTGAAAGTAGTTGCTGGCCCTAAGCCTGTTTTGGTTTGCCTGTTCACAGGATGGCTTTGTTACATGACTAGACAAAAGGTTATTGCCGAGAGAGCAAGGAAACCATCAGCTTGCTTTTCAGTTAGCATCTTCACAAATGTTACCACAATGAAATTTAGAGATGGAAATGGTGAGCTGTGCGTTTGCTTACCAACCAGAATTTATGCACATGTAGAGAAGATAAAGAGGAGCCCTTAATGGTATAAGTAAGTAAATGAGGTCATAAACATCATGAAAAAAGAAAGCCAGTGCTCTCTCTGAAAAAGCAGAAGGGCAACCAAACTACAAAATTGTATCTGGAGGAGAATCTAAAAGATTTGTTGGGAGCACACTTTGTTTCTATTGCATATATATATATACACATACACATTTATATGTATTTTAAACCAGTACCTGGTGGCCCCATAGCAATTCAAAGTCCCATTGTGCTAGATCCTGCCTATAAATACAGCCAGAGAAAACTCTGAGCTGGGAATTCCTGACCGCAACAGTTTATAACCTGCATAGCATTGTGCCTGTTTTACAGATTAAGATCTGAGGCAGAGAGAAAACAAAGCCCCAAAGATTTATGAGCGTGCTTAACATAAAATAAGTAAGTAATCCCACTGAAGTTAATAGAAAAGTTAATGTGCTTAAAGTTAAGCATGTGAGTTTTAAGAATCTTTATGGTCTTAAGGCCAAATTCACACAGGAAGTATGCAACATCGAGGCTACAGTGTAGTGCTTCACACTTAATAATTATTAAGTAATCCTACCACACAGGGGAAAAAAAGTGTAGGAGATGTATCACAAGCCCTCAGTAAAAATATAATCCCTGTATTCTAATATTTCTTACTTGTATGTCTAGATATGCTTATATGTCAGTTAGTATTTTGTTTAAGAAAAAAGTCTCTGTTCCCATATTTATTGATAAGGTCAAATTATGAAAGAGACATTGTGAAGTGCAATGAAATGTAGTTTAAGATTAAAGCTGAGTTTTCACCAGATATAAAATAGACCAAATTTCACCTTTTGTTGAAAAATAAACAAAAAACTTAAAAAGAAAAATAGCCTATGAAAGTTAGTTTAAATAATGCATTTTACTCAGCAAATTAAGTTAGCTGGGAACATGCTGATTATCAGATACAATCACTCAGCTGATTAGCCCTGACTTTTCAAATGCCAGTACACCAATTACCACGATCTTCTGCCAAAACCTTGGAAATCCATTTGAAAACATCAACATATTTTGCTCTTCCAGTACAGATCTATTCTTTTTTTTAATTCAAAAATATTTTGGGATACCATGTTGACTGGACTGGATTTTCCATTTCTAGTGTTCCTTGAATGCAACATAACCGAGTTCTGATTTTGCAGCCAATGCCAGTGCCTTGTGCAAATGAGAGCTAACAGCTGTCTCAGAAAGGATACACAATCCTGCTTGCTCTTTATACCTCAAAAATATTTTTCCTACAGAAACATATTTACATTTAAAAATGTAAATTACGCTGATATGTAAAATACATTTAAAAATATGTAAAGCTGTGGAAAACCCCCCAATCTCATAATAATTCTCTTGCTATTTTCAGTAACTTGCTTAAAATCGTGTATCTTATCATAAAAATACATCTAAAACTGTGCATCATTACAAATGTCATTCCCCCATTTTTCAACTAAGAGCTGAAGTCAGTGAACCCAGACATCTTGCTCTAGGGGTGCTGGTGGTAAGTGTATTAATTGTAAGATAAATTTGACTTTCTTATTTTTGCCAAAATGTGACAGGTCATTTTACATCACGTGTGATTCTACCAGTTGCACAGATTCCAAGAAGTAATCTTCAGGATAGAGTCAGCCTGCTAGCCTTTCCTATATCACTCTTCCACAAGTGAGATTTAAATGTCTTGGGACAAAGCCCAAAAAGCCAAGGTCCTTCTCCAGCTTGCAAAGCCCTAGGAGAAATCTAGCCAGACTGTGGGAAGGATGAAGGTAGTTGCTGTTGGCTGGTTATCACCAGCCTATCCTTCCTCTCTCCCTTCCTCAAGGCCAAAGCAGCAGCAGGAAAGCTCTGCCCTAGTTCCCCTCTTTCTTTCTCCCCCAGCAGTAGCTTGGAAAAGCCAAGAGAATCAACTGCATAGAAGAAAGAGGAGAGAAAGAGTTGCATCAGTAAACAGACTGCAAGAGGAATCCACCTGTACGTTTGCTAGGATGAGACAACCCATTCTACCTTACCCATATCTGTACATGCAACACATAGGATGCTTTGGAGGAAAAAATGAACGAATGCAATTGTTTTTCACTATGTTGTTTAAAAATACTATCCCCAGACAAAATACAGTAATTATTTTTGGTTCCCTGGCCCTTTAACAGAGACGAGAGTTGTGATTTAAACAGTAGAACCCACTCAAACAGATTTTCTGTTTCAGGGAAAAAAATATCTCAAAGACCCACAGAACATTTCAGGAAGCTCAATGAAAACATTCAAGACAGTAATCTTGACTTTAGGTTTTAGGTACTTAATACTTCACGCATACTAAGAGAACAAGATGAGCTCTCACCATGTAAGGACGACTGCAAGTCATTCATGTTTTGGTCTAGCAGCTGTGAGGGCAAGTAGCCTGATGGTGCTGGTACCACAGATGATGAAGTATTCTCCCCATCTCTAGTTGAAGAGTTCGTGGTGAGATCAGCAACCTGTCCAAACACAGCTGTCCACTCTTTGCTGAATTCCCCCTCATCCAGGGAGGAAGCATTGAGGATCTCATTCAGTAATACCATGTCATCCTTATCACCAGGTTCTGGCTCCAAGGACCTCACAAACTGTTCCTTTGAAGCTGTCTCAGAACAAGAGAGTCAAAAGAAATAATTTTTTAGACAAAGTAGGAACTTCTTAAAAAATAACCAATCTGGGTTTTGTATGTTAAGTGAGATGGAATATTTTTGCATGAATATTTTTTTTCTCTTTTAGACCCAATTCTCTTGGACATCTGTGTTTGTACCTTATGCAACAAATGATTCCTTGATTATCTTAGATAACCTCACTGCTACTAACACTCACTTCTCATTAAAAATAATACTATAAGTATGCTTAAAAATCTATTAAACACACCAAAATCATTATGTAGTCTAATATTTAAATAATTGGAGAAGACTACTTTTATGTTGCTTCTTGAAACATTATGTAAAACTCCCCCAAAAATCAGATTGGTATAAACTGAAAAAAAAGTAAGAGTTAGGGATTATTCTAGAATTTTGTAAGAACATACCTAAGATCATCTTTATGACCTTCTGACCAATGCTTGAATTATTGGGGTATTTCCCAATGAAAAAAGGTTACTTTAATGCATAGTTAGATTTCTACACTGTTCAAACCTGTAGTCATTTTTTTCTTCTCATAAGCTGCTGAGAAATAACTGGGGCCCACTTTCCTTCTGATTGCCTGTGCTAGTTTTTCCAGTACCAGAACTGCAGCTGAAGAAGCTCTTAGATCACTTGAGCCATTACTCCTTAAAAAAAAATTTCCTATTTTAGAAGTGTCAAATAGTTATATAAAATACACAAAACTGGTAACCAGGATCATAATCCTTTTCCAATATATTTGGAATGTTAAAGAACTATCATGGAAACCCAAGTGTTATTTTACTTGGAAACATTTGGAGCTCCACTGTGGGAGTCTGCAGTTCACAAAAATGGTGGTTAACAAGGCTGATAATGTTACGTTGCTGAAATCCACATCAGTTTATCTTAATTATGCCTGTTTCAAACTTGTGGTAAGGCACAGAAGTAACCTCACTTTTTCAAAGTTGGGGTAGATCATCTGAGCTCTCCAAGTTGCATAACAACTTACAAAGATGCTTTTTAACCCTTTTGGTTGGGATAAAAGATTAACAGTGGTTGCAACAGGCCATTTTACTGAAATGCAACAGCATTTTCAGCAAAGTTTCCTTTTAATAGCTGTAGTAATTTATAATTAAATGGTTGAAGTTGAGTCAGAGGAGGAAAAAAAGTGCAAAACTGTGTTTTAAAATAGACTCATGAGTCAGCACACACACCTACATACTAAGAAACTGATAAACAAACACATAATAGAAGGATTTTATTAATTACTGAAGTCAGTTGTGAGATTCAGCTCCTTTCTAATTCACATTTTTATATACCTCTGTACTCCCTGACAGGGCCTAAAAATCAGAAATAGAAACATTACAAACACATCAATTCTCCTGATGTTCCCACTAGACTATAACTAAAATACCATTGAAAACAATTTATTCTCCTGAATTTTCAGGCTGTTTTCCCATCTTCAGATAAACAGCAAAGAATATTAATGTTGTCCAAGTATCTACAATTCCCTCAAGTTATTCAGCAGGTGAGGCAGAAGGGTAAATCCTCCCACAGGGGAAACACACCTGCTATTTCAAAGGCACTTAAGAACTCTGATCTCTATGGGGCATCATCATCTCAAAGCTGCTTTCAGGAAGCCCCTGCAAGGGGAGATGCAAAGGGAGCAGCCCTTGTAACAGATCTGCTCAGACACACCGCCAACACCGCACCTAACCACAAGTGCCCCAGAGCGGAACAGTTGCAGCAGCACAGCAGTGGAACAGTTGCAGCAGCACAGCTCAGAGCAAAGCTCTGCTCTGTCGGGGTAACCACTGCAGGAGTCCCATTCTTACTGGAGGAGAAAGTACAACATAGAGCTTTACTTCTAAAGAGCAGTTAGGTCTTGCTGCAGTGTGTAATGACCACCAGAAGTCTGAGGAGTGACACATTTCTTGGCTTAGCAGTCTTTCTGATGTTCCTGTGGGGACTGTGCACCCGCCGCAGGAGAGGGTGGTGTTTACACTCAGGCTACCTCAAGTAAGGAGCAGCAAGTTCTACCCTTGTTTGCAATAAAGGTTATCTAGAAACCAGTCTTGCTTACTGAGATATTACTTATGTGGTATTTCTGCTAGATTACTAGAATGATATGGACTTTCTCACTTCATCCGTATATCTTCTATTACCCTCTTTTCCTGTTTCTCTGTTTTCACTGCCCACTTTCAGACAAAATCCTTTTTTCTGTATGCACATGCTGCCTTATAAATGTCCATGAAAAAAAATCCAAAACTTCCAATAAAACACTGAAAGAACAATGTCACTACATTCTTTTTCTAGTTGTTTGAACAAGCCTCTAGCAATGCTCATATTCCTTCACAAACATGCCTCATTTTGCACATATTAAAAGAAAAGAAAAAGTGAAGAGAAACTAAAAAAAATTACAACAGTACATGATTGGCAACACAGGATTAAGACTTCCTTCTGAAACACATGAAAGTGTACCTCTAACCATACTGGTTCACTGAAAAGAATGCAATACTCAATAGCCTAAAGCTAGCTAGTGTGTAAAATTAGGGCAAATGGCTGATATTTTAAAAGTGCCATAGCCATCCTTAAGCTGATGCGGACACCCCACAACAGTTTTTGTATCAAGTTAATTATTTGACTAAAGAAAAAAGAATGACACAGCTAAACTTGTATGAGCAATAACTACATGCATTTTCTGTATCTCCACTAAGAAGGCCCAACAAGGAATGGAACTGAGTAAGAAGAAAACCAGAAAAAAAAATGCCACTATCAGACATGCACTGACCTTTTTTATTAACCACAGAAAAGAAATCATTGCTACCTTATCTATCCACAGATTAGGGCTGCTTCTGCACAGACAGCTGAGGAACTCTCCCTGTTTCTGCTTTCATGGGTGATTCCCCACATGGATAATTTCCCCCCAGTGCAAGAGAATGCCCGTGGCAAATCCGAAGTCAAGGTGTTCGCAAATGTCCTTACCTACCATGAAGGCAGAGTCTTAAATACAATTACACTCTCAGTCTGACTGACTAAACCACACAAAGGGATTTTTTTCTTTGCTTCATTTGCTTTTTGAGTTGCCACAGTTGGTTTTGTTGTTGAAGTTTTTTTTACTCATTCTTCTGAGATATATGAGTGAAAAGCAAATGAAAAATTACAGGCAAAACTCTGATTTCATATGAAAACTCAATATAAAACTTTTACCCAGATCTTTCACATGTTATATGGTAAAACAGCACAACCTCTTGAGCAATCATGGAAGCATAAAGACAGCATAATGGATTTAATTAACTCTCTGGTTGGAAGAAGTCACCAGTTCTTATATGGTTTTAAGAGGACTAAATTATTTGTTTCTGATATGTGCATTTCTAGCAAAAAATCTTGTGGTTACTAGTGTATTCCCAAGAGTTGTAGTTCAACAATTAAAGAACCAAAAAGTCTGTGAAATGTTATAGAAGGGGTAAGTTTTACAGTGGAACCCTCTTCAGTGGGGCAAACAGGATATACTCCAGTCTACCTAATCTTGAATTAGCTGGTAAAAAACATTTTATCCCCAGTAACGTTTACTTCATATTACGACATCAGGAGTAGTGCCTCTGCTGAGTTTCCTTTAACACTTTAAATAGTGCTGTAGAATAATTTCATTCAACCTTTCAGAGTGTGAAAACATTTAAGAACTAAGATTAAAGTTACACTTGGTGACTATGATGGAAAAGCAGATTAAACAGACATGCACAATTATTTCATACCATTTTCTTCAGGTTGCAGGTCTAATAAGTCATCTATGGCACCTAAAAGAAAAAAAAAAAGAAAGAACAAATAAAAAAAAAATTAAAAGCAACACAGGAAGATCGGCGGCACACTGACAATCAGTATGTATGTATACATCTAAAGGCAGTTTTCTTAAGCCTCTTCACCTGAGTTCTGCTTGTGGCTACAATTTCCTTGTAACATGGAAATGACATCCTTGCCATTGTCAGCTGTAATCAAGATCCATAAACATGTCAAACTGCACTTTGCAGAAGACCATGCTTATAAATAACGTCACTATAAGATCAACATGGAAGGTGGTTGGTATTCATGTTTTAAATGAGTCATGTTTAAAATAAGTCTGGTCACAATGGATGAAAGAGCCAAGATACAAGCATTGCGAAGAAGTGAGGCAAATTGCTAATAAATAACCTGAGGGGGATCTTCCTTTGAATGCCTGCCTGTCATCCTAGGCTCTCTTCAGGTTGAGTGCACCCAACTGAGGCAACTGCAAGAATCAGACAGGTCTTTCCTGTCCTCCAGAAGCAGAGACATCTCTTTTAGAAGCTTGTACTTAGGCCAGGAGGGAGCGCAAATGTGCCAGGACCTTGTCATTCTCTAAATACTGCCTTCCTTGGCAGTATGTTCTTCTTCTTAACACCAACTCTGGGAATAGGGAAAAGGAATCTTGCCACAAAGTACCCCAGGTCAGGATATAAGTAACAACATCTCCTCTGCAGGAAGTAAATGGGCTAAGAACAATGGGAGGGAAAATGTATACCTGAGGGTTATAAACTAGAGGTGACAAAACACCACCACTTTAAACTCTCAGCAAGTCTCACATGAGACATGGAGTCAAAACAATCATCTTGATTCTGTCTATCAGTGAAGAGAAAGACAACTCCCTCAGGTGATTAATCCCATTTAAGACACGTAGAAAAGCAGGAGGGATGAGCTACCTGCTGAACATGCCTTTCTCCCACCATTAACCGTTGGGGAAATTTAGCTCCTAGACAACTAAGTCTATAGCTCTAAAGGCAAAGGAAGGGTTTGGTCACAGTATTGCCAGATCTGGAAAGCCCATCTGCTGGAAGCCTCACACGAGAGACTGGAAAGGAGAAATAAAACTCTCTACAGGGAATAAAAATGGAATCCCAAACCCTTTCAAGAGAAATGCTAAAACCTTCCAAGAGAAACTTCAAGGTGTGTTCAGAACTAAAGGAAACAGAACAGCTTGCTGTTGATATAATTTTATTTTTATAAGGCTTTGCTAGGACAGAAATGTGCTATCAGAAATAGAATCAGATGGTCATTTAAGAACCCATGATCACATCTGATTGCACTCTGTACAGAGAGAGATAGGAGAGGCATAAACACACATGAATAAATATACATGATGCTCTCATAAAAGGACAATGCATAGAGCTAAAGAGGGAAAAAGCCAATCCTAGACTGACTGGTAGAGGGGAAAACAAAATCAGAAAGAGAAGTCATGATAGGTGGGATATGGATGGCCACAATTCTGTAATGAAAAAGGTACAGCTGTGCTGGAAGCCTGCCTTAGTTGAGTGGTAAACATCATGGAGACAATCTTGACATCCATAGTATATTAGGGAAAATGCAGAGCAAATGATAAAAATGAAAGTTATGAAGTAGAAGTAGTTGGTGAGGAAAACTAAGAAGCAACATGGCTCCCTCACAAGAGGCACTATATATCTGTATGACTTTTGAACACAAAGGGTAGTTTAAGGACAAAAAAAATCTTAGCAATGGCATAGACCTGCTAGTGTATGGAGATGGAAAAATTTAGCAGAGTAGTTAGAAGTATTTCAAAACACTTCAGTTCCTTTTAAGGGTGATGGAGAAAGAGACAGAACAAGGTATTTATATTACGATGAAATATTTTACAATCCATAAGTAACTGAGATTCTAGAAAACATCTGCTAAGAAAATATAAGTCAGATTTTATATCCAAGAATATTAAAATATTTTGTCAAAGATATATGTGATCTAATTAATTGCAAAATGGGTGAAACTTCAAAACACTGGAAATATCGTAATATTGTGTCATTACTACAAAAAAACCCCATCCAAACAACAAAAGTAATTAAAGAGGGTGACTCAAGTAATTGTAGGTAACTTGGGGTAACTTGGGGCTGGTAGCTCACCATTACTCCTAGTTAAAACACTAACAGAATGCCATTCAGTATAGGATTCAGCAAAAGAACATGAGCATAATAAATGCTCCTATAATAATTTACTGTTGTTTTTATGGCAAGCAGATCTAGTTAAAAAAACACAACTAATTTAATTCTTTGATAAAACTGTGAGCTATTTCTCAGTAAAGATATTTGTTTAGAAACAACTTGACTTTGCACTGCAGAGCCTTCCAGCTAAAAGTTAGCACTGAGTAAAATGTATAGCGAACATATTGAACGGATTAGGAACGTGACAACTAACAGATGTCAAAAACACATTGTTAGGAGAAATAATTGCAAAGTAGAAGTGTTTCTAGTTTAGATCTGCAAGGCTTAGTGTTTTATCCATTGCTATTCAATGGCTTTAGCAGTCATCTGGAAGTAAATACAAAATCACCCTTGAAAAAAACTTGCCAACAACTAACAGACTATTAGAGGTGGTCAGTCAGTTTCTGTAGTCAGAGCTGGAGGAATTTAATACCACCAACTTGTAAGTTATATCTCTAGGCATAAGGAATATATGCCATGTTTTAGAAAGGATAAATGAGTCCTGGAAACCTGTGACCAAAAGGAACTGAGTCTTGATAAACAACAAATTCAGATATGAGTTTTAAACTTGATGTTGCAGCAAAATGAGATATCCTTCTTGGATCTAGAAACAGGAATGTGATTTTACCTTCTAAAAACATGACACATGAGAACAACATCAGAAATGTCTTGTACAGTTATTTATTTGAAAAGGGATTTGTAAAGTGGGATGGAAACAAAACCTTCAAAAATAAAGCAGAAGATGTCTTCAAGACATCAACATTGTGAGTCCCTTCCAACTTGGCATATTCTGTGATATATCTGTTGAAATAAAGATTTGAGAGGAGTCTTGATTTTCATCTAGTATCTTTTAAGTATCTTCATGGAGGATAAAATATGACATATTAAAATTATTCTCCATTAATTTGGTAGAAAAAGATATATTAAAAGCCAGGAATTTTTTAGGCTGGAGAGACCTGTGTGGGTGATCTTATCCAAGCCTTGCTGCTATGAAGTTCTTGAAGTCTTGAAGATCTCCAGGTGTGAAGATTCTACTTTTCCCAGCACTTCACTACCCTCATTGTAAGCACCTTTTTCTTAGTATGTGCTCAGAATTTCCCTTCCTGTCACTTGTGCCCACTGCCTCCCATTCTTTCACTATGCACCTCCAAATGGAGCCTGGCTGTGTTACTGTGTAATAAACAACCCATAAGGTCATTGGCAGCAGCTGAATATGACTTTGCCTGGCTTTTGGGCAGAAGTTCCACTGAATTCATCAAGTTTTTCACGGAGTACATGTTTAATCACTGGAACAAACTAGTGAGCTAAGTGGAACACTTCCCTTGCCTCAACACCTACTAACCTGCAGAATACTTTCTTGAAGGCTACATGCCCAAGGTAAGAATTAGACTTCAGAAGACAAGCTATTTATTTGATCTATCTGAGAGTGACTGAATGAAATGCAGTGGGATGTAACATGTAAGAGATTAGTTTTAAGAGATCTTCCTGGGTTTATGTTTTATGTGTTTGTAGGGATTTGCTGGGTGAAACTGATAAAGGAAATAAACAAAACAAAACCCCCCATGTTTTACAGCACTTATGAAGTTATGATAACATGAAATAAAATACCTGAATAGTTAGATTCCTTGGTATGGCTCTCCTCTTCTAATGAAATCAACCTTAATTTGAAAAAATAAGAAAAAAGATTGAGAAATTAATTCTAAGGCTCTAGAATAATAATAATTTTTCCCCTTTTAGGTCACATTGCTACAGAATCATATCAGTAATAAATAAACAGTAAAAACAGATGGACTCTTGCATTTGCTGTATATGCTGGTCTGTTGTTACCTTTTATTGTTTCATTGGTAGAAGTCTGTTGAAAGTAAAAATTAGATTGAAAGACCAACTATCAAAACCTACCATCCTTCTATTTTTAATATAACTAAATCTGTAATGAAAAGTATAGTATATTCTGCTTTTCCACATTTGGTCTTTCATAGCTATCATGGAGGTACAACTGCTTCCCCTCTCCCCCCCCCCCCCAGAAAAAAAAAGCAACCAAAAAGAAACCCAACCAGTTTGCCCTTCTCTTTTTAACAGCAAGTAATTAAAAATCAACAGACAGGTGAGTTTTGTCCCATTTCAGCAGATTTCTAAAAGAACAGATCAGCAGTGTTGATGAAACAAGCTCTCAACAGGAAAAAAAAAAAGCTGTGGTTTACATCCAGTTCTTATACAAAAGTAATCTCTTCAATGAAGAATATATACCTTCTAACTGCTATTACTTTGTGTAAAGCCATTCAAGGAGTTGGGAATGAAGTAGCCACAAGGCTGATATGGTGCTGAAAAGGACTGGGTAGGCACATTCCTCCTATCTATCTCTAGTGACAGGACAGAAAGAGCCACCTCCCAAGCTCTTGAGGTCAGGCTCGTGGTAGACGAAAATCAGATTCAGGCCACATTCTATTATAATGAACGTTTACTGTGAATGGAAAGTTCATGAGGACTTTAAAAGCTTTGTTTTGTATAACATCTAGAGTCCTAGATGTTTGTTTATGATTTTAGACAGCAAAATTGTGACATTTTTTCCCCTCAGGTTTATGCCAGATAAGGTAAAAGATAATCCATAAATAAAAACATTTGCAACCATGACATGGCATCTGATGCATTTGCTGGTAGGTGTCAACACACATATCTTGCATAAATCATGCATTCATTCTAGAACTTTATATTCAACATTGAGGAAAACAGTTATTTATTACATTCTTTATTATTGTCACATGAGATGCAACAGATTTAAGGGAACTGCTGTGGAGACAACCACCTGCCAAACGGTACTTGGTCAAGTCCTTTCTAATCTGAATAACACCAAATCTGACCAATTTATAAACTGGTTTTGGTCAGTGGTTCTGAATCTAAACCAGAAAGAGGACTGAAAACCTGAACTCTTAAAAATCCATTATTATAAATAGTTGAGCAAAATCCACTAATCAGTCAAGCTGTTCTCTGCTTTTTGACAACTGATCCTTTGCTGGGTACTTCATTGAAGCAAGGACAGTCAAAACAACAGGTGGCAGCAGGATTATATCAACATTGCATCTTCTAGCAACTGAATCCTGATGGTCAGGTAGGGGAGAGATCGCATCTCATTCTCCCGTTCTCCTGTTCTCCCCTCCCCATAGCAGTCCATTCATAAGTCTCTCTCACCTCAGAGTTACAGGTAACTCAAACCTTGACAGCATCAGCTCACTTAGATATATTTTATACTAAGTACCTACTGCTTCATTGGATTACTAACTGATGGTGTATACATTACAAAAACTGACTGCTGCTCAGAGCAATCAGTAATCTATATCCTATTCCCAAGAGAAAGGAGATGCTGCTGAAAGGTGAAATACAAAGCTCATATATCTTCTCCCAGGTATAGTTGTTTACCATTTCTTTTAATAAAGAAAAAAATGAAGCAAAAGCTGATAAAAATAAAAAAAAAGGCTAGGAAAGATGAAAAACATGTAAGGGTTTAATGGGTCTTTAAAACTCTTAATTTCACCATAAAGTTAATTAGTTTTCACACATTACAACATTTCAGAAATTCTTGTATTGAGCTAACTAGTAGGATTAGACTAGCCGTGTCTATATTTCTATTTCTAATTTTATTTTAGAATTACTTACAATTCTACTTATATTTCTACTTACTTTTGGTGACTTTAACAACCACGAAGCAGATTATAAACAAAAATATTATTATTTTAATATATAGGACATGTGACTTACTGACTCTGCTGATCTTCCACTGAATTAGTGCTTTCAATCTGCAGGTCCTCCTTTTCTGCTTTTTCAGTTAGTTTATTCACAGGATCTTGCAAGCTCTAGACCATAACCATAATATAAACAAAGAGAAGAAAACAAACTAGAATCAGGGAAGCAAAAGTGTGTCATTTAAGGCTAAATCAGATTATAAAACCAACAGGAATTAGCAAGAATGGTCTTGAGCTATATCTGACTCAATGAAGCAAAATTAAAAATGTAGAAGATATTTAGTCGAGTCTGTGAACACACTTGGTATAAGAAGGTGACAGCCACTTCTAAATTCATGTTCTGTTTCCAGTATTTCTCAGTAAATATTTGAAAGACTTCTATGCAAAACCATTTATTGTATGTGCAAAGTAGGCACTGACAGCATGTTTATTTGCTGTTTTGGGGTTTGGCCTCTTTTTTTCCTCCTTGTTCTTGTTTTTTTTTCTTTTTTTTTTTTTTTTTGTTTGTTTGGTTGGTTTTTTCTTTTTGGTTTTTGTTTGTTTGTTTGTTTTTTAAATATGAGAAAAAATAATTCTTTACATCTGTTTGTTCATCATATACTGCTTCTTTTCTTATTTATTCTCTTTTTTAGCTCCACAACTATTCACACAAACTTGGTAATTACAGTGTAGTGAGAAGATACTACTTGTATCCTGAACCTGAAAACAAGGGTTAAAATCTTGGAAGATTAGTCTGATAGAAGCCAGGTGTGGTATTATGAAACCCTACTGTCCTTTTGCAATCTGAAAAACTGTGCTACAAGACAACGATGTGCAGTTTCACGGTCACCATTTTTATAACCAAAATTAGAGCAAGTGAACAGGCCAACACATAAAGCATTATAGACTGACTCTTCAAGTGATAAATACACTAAACATGTATAAACAGTTGCCCTGTTATGCATTAATTAGGAATTCTGTATGAAAATTTGAAAAAATGAACACAGTAATTAAGTAATAGCAGATGTTAGCAAGTGAATATTTGTTTCTATCAAATGGTTTTGCTCTGAAGGTGAAAAAATTTTCCTCTTTCCAAAGCCCAACTCAGTTTCTGAAAAATAAAACCATGTTTCATGTGAATAGTCCCAACCATTTGTAATTAAATTTATTTTTGTCACGCTGATAGTCATAGTAGTGCATCTCACCCCAACTTTTCCTTCTGCCCCCCAAAAAGCTAAGGGTAAAACAAAGAAGTGACTTTTTGTGCAAAACTTAACAAACACAAAATGTAGTGGTTTTTCACCTGGAATTTGAACAAAACAATAGCATGTTTCATGAGAACTGTAAAACAAAGAAAAAAGTGTGGCCTAATCTGTTGAATAACAGTTAAGAGTGCCCAGGCCATCTGTCACAATAAAAGTATTCCCAGATATGTTACAGGTCTTGTGTGCACTGTCCTGTTAACCAGGACAGAGGAGTCCCCAGAAGGGGCATTCCAGTTTCTGCTTGGGTCAGTACTTGTCTGTATAAGGAAATCTACACTTCAGTGTTTTAGAAACCAAACTTATGGATCTATCCTGTACTGAAGTTGCTTTTTTTCCCCCCTTTCAGTAAGCTAATTCTACCTAGAACTGCTGATTAATTTGTCATAAGCACCCTTAGCATGCAGACATCACAGTCAAAAGATGAGGGACCATAAAGCAGCAATAATAAAGAGAGGCATTAAAAAAGTTTACCTTATTCTGTGAGTTGCCACTTTTTTTTTGACACTGTGACAGCGTTAACCAGAATTACATGTAAGCCTACTTCTTGGATTCTGAATAAGGACATTAGACAGCTCAGCTAGACCACCTGTGAATGAATGTTACCCTTTTACCTGCATTTGTACTGGGTATTGATTCGAGTGCATTTCTCGTACTATTAAAATTGATGGGCATTATTCCACTGACTCCAAGAAGACCTGGATTAGAGTTCAAAAACATACAAATATACACTCCTTGCACAAAAGTGCAGTGCAGAGAAAGACAGCACCTCTGCATTATGGGGACTGTACTGCTTTGGGCACTTGAACCATCTTGGACACGTTCACATTAGGACATAGAGTCCACTATAATCAGGAGGTAATGGTGAAACAGCTGGGGTGCTCTGCCTGCCATCCAGTATAGCACCACAGAGCATGCCCCAGGAAAGTTGTAACAGTTTTGAATGACAAACAGAACTACCTCAACCACTGCCTAATTATACAATTCAAAAAAATTATCAGAAGTAGAATATTCTACATCTTCACCAAGAAAAATACAGGGAAATCAGCATCCTTCTTTATGATGCTTTCTTTATTAGTGTTTCAGGAAACCCATATTTAAAGGACTGTGATCAAGCCATGGACACAGCACAGAGACGTGGAGCTCAGAAGTACCTTGGGAAGGAAACAGCATGATAATAATGGCAGTTACTATTTCCTGTATTAGAAAAATAAACACAGCTCTGAAATACAGCTTCGGTTTCAATGGAGATTATGATAAGATTGTTAAAAATCAGCAGCTGTATTTTGATGCAATAATTCAATATAAGAATTTGCTTCCAACACTATTCCCTCAAAGTCAGATAGCAAATAATAAAATTATTTTCCTGTCCCCTGCCTCTCTCTACTCCACATCTTGATGTGCACTACAAACCAAGGTACATGTTTAAAAAGATTTTAAAAAGATAGAGAATGGGTATTAAATAAAACTGAGTGTTAAAAGGACACTGTCAACCATTTTCTAAACACGAACCCACAAAAATCTGATCACTACTGTCAGGAGGCATAAAAATCAAACTATGATATTCTCTTAATTGTTTCAGGTTACATTAGAAGAGGGGAAGAAGCTCCATAATCTAGAAAGTGCAGTGATTACACAGGGTTGTAAAGACACAGACTGAGTTCAAACAAAAGCAATCACATTTCAGTAGGACATATCCCTGACTTTGTTGCTCAGAGCAGACAGATGTGTAGCTTCACTCTTATGGTTGCTCACATGAACTAACATGGATTTTGTTGTGAGCTACACCAGTATGCGGCTTAAAGTAGGATCCTTGCATGTTTAGAAAGCTATATTCCTAGCTTCCATAATTTCTCTTTTGCTATAAAAATAAGAGTAAGGCAGTACACACTAGCAGAGCAAGTTTGCAGTCATTCACTCTGCCTAACTTAGTTCTGTCTCCAACACCAAAAGTCATCCAGTGATATTTTGCTTGCTCACAGTACTCAGACTAAATGTCCAAGCTGACAAGCGATTCATCCCCTGTAGAGTTAATTCTGGTTCCAGCTCAGGCTCCATTCCGAGGCTGACTGACTAAATTCCTTCACCTGCATCTACTGCTTTCAAGTCAAGCCAAGATCATCTGGACTGCACACAAAACCTGCCCTCTGCAGTTAAATCACCAGTGTTGACAACACACTCAGCTCGCCTACAGTTCCCCCCAAGTGCCTTGGACAACTAATGCACCTCTTGACTGAGAAAAAATCAAAGCAACACAGCTAAGGGCAGTTACAGGAGCCAGGGATGCACCCCAAGACATCATAACATTTATGAAGAAGCGCAACATCACTGAGGCGACACAAACTCGGACATATTTCATTTGTCGGGAGAGCTGAAAGGGAAGTGGAAAAGCAGGTAGTCTCAGAATTTCTTCATGGACATTCATCAGGGAAAAAAATACCAAACCTTCCCAAAACCCTTAGAGATACAAAATCATAACCAATCGTGCCTATGAATAAAGTCATGGTGCGATGAACAGAAACAAAAAAGGATACCAGACTACAGCAGAGGTCAGCAGAAGGCACCAGTGTTGTAGCATCTGTTTGGACAGAGTGCTCCAAACCATGTAAGGAGCACAGGCAGCAGCAATCCACTTTAAACAGAAATAAATGGATGCACTGAGATTTACATCTTTTGACTCCTTTACCAGCCCTATTATTATTTCTAGCCTTGTATGATCTCTTCAGGTATTATAGCATTTAAATGTAAGAAGTGCAACTAAATATTTATTAAGTATCCAAGGCAAATAAATGGTAACAGAAATTAGAAAGAGGTATTATTCATGAAAAGTAGCCCCTGAAATAAACTTGAATTCATTTGATATAAGTTAATTTTGAGACAATAATACCTTGAAGGCTTTACCAAACAGCAGCCCATCATCTGTAATATTACAGCAATGGATACAGTAACAGATACTTTTACATCACTATACATGGAGTTGTTAGCACATTAATAATCATCTTTCATCAAGCATAAAACTCACAGTTGGGAAATACAGCTGCAATAGCACAATTATACTACTCTCAGCATATACCCTGAAGCAAAGAAAACAAATGGGCTGCTTTTCATTAAGGGAGTTTGGCAAACATCTCTAAAGACAATGTTTTCTTTCCAGAAACAATCCCAAGAGGCATTCCAGTCTCTTTCCTGAGGTAAACCTGGTACATGAACATATATTTATACTACAAAATACAAATAGCAATTTTCCAGTACATAGCACCTCTTAATTTTTCAGTAAGACAGTCTACATCTAAGTCAAATATTAACAGTTTACTTAATTTCTTGTTTTAAAGTAAAATGCTAATCCTACATGCATATATGCTTAGTTTAATTCAGAAGGATCACTTGTATGAGCAAAATTTTGTCCTTTCTGGAATCATAAAAGACAAAAATGATTTGCAAGCATTGAATTCAGAATTTTCTTTTAAGAAGGATCCCTTTTATGATATGAGACAGGAAAAAATATTCTAAAAGGGGTAAATGTAGCAGTTCATGCAAGAACAAGTACCACAGGTAAATCTCAATTAAATGTAGAAACGGGCACACTGAGTGTATTTTAAGCAATTATATATTCTGATTGTACATTTTAATGCATGAAGTCAACAACAGACATGGCAACTTCATTGGGTACATTTTTAGACTGGAAGTTTCTCCATCAGAAACTATACTACCCTAGATCAGCAATAGCCATTTATTATACTTCATTAAAAATTAATCTCAATGCAGAATTAGCTTGCAGCTCCTTCTTAATATATAGTTACTCTGGCATGAACATATGATATGACTAGTAGGGGTCAGTTCCCTAACCATAATCATCTATTGTTATTCCACACCCAGGTCTAGCAGAGGAGAGATGGGACTCATGGGAGTGCCACACCTTCAGAAGTGACAAGTAGAGGTGAGATGACTTACCCTAGTAATGCACCTGAAGTAGCAGCAGACATCTATTCTCTTAGGCTACACAATCTCACCTGATGCAACCACCAGATTTTGATTTAATCTCCTTAGCAATCATTTAATGTACACAAACAGAAACTAACAGTTGGGACAAAGAGATCATGGGGAAGACTCTAGTATAGAAGACAATCCCACATTCTAGAGACTGAAAGAAATTAACTGATACTGAAAGCCAGTAACATAGTCTTATTCCCAAATATTTTTTTTCTGAAAGCACAGACTTACACGAAATTTTGTAGTATAAAACTACCTCCTGATTAGCATCATTTATCACATACATATCAGTGCAAAAACAGGAAATCACATCTTTCAGTGCAGGAGGCCAGCAACAAAAATGGTTAAGATTCTCATAACAAAGTTAGGCTGCATCTTAAACACACTACAATATTCACAACCATTTTTGCAGATACTTCAAGGGAGTGCTTGTTACATGTGGACTCAATATAGACGGTATTTTTTCATCACAGATTCCCAACCTAATTTCAAATTTAGATTGTACTGAAATGTTTCACAGGAGGAAATTCAAAAGATAACAAGCATCCCCACATGTTTCTCATCCTCCATCACAAGGGTACTTTGCACTCCAGAACGGGTGCATTTTCTGTACAAGTTTCTCTCCAAGGTATGCAAATGTTACTATACGTCTTGAAATATCTTATGTCCTGTTCAAATAATATTTTTAGATATGAAAGAGGATAAAGAATAAATACCCAGCAACAATACAGGCTACCTACACAAATTAGACAGGAATAGCTTTGTATCAAAGCAGACATAGAAAATTCCTCAGAAACCGTTTAACATGGGGAAGTTATGAGAACAGCCCACTAGCACAGTGCCCAGGCTCCTGAGCAGGACTCTGGCCATGCTAAACCCAGGCTGCAATGGGAAGCAACAGTGGGGAAGTAAAGGGTACTTTCTTCTCTGGTTTGGTGTTTAATGGGTAAGTCTAAAGGTAATTACTAGCAATGGCAAGATAGCTGTGCCCAACTGTCTCCTGTTGAAATCTGGACATAAACTCTGGCTAAAACCCATCTTCTGTGATGTGGACTATGCAAGAAAGAATCTTAAAGTTATGTTAACTTCATAGCAAATGAGGACTTTTCCTGCCAGACAGGATTCTTCAGAGGTTGGATAACACAAAATCTCCTTTTATTTTTGTCCTCAACCAGGAAAGATTGAGCTTGAAATTTGGTTGGTTGGTTTGCTGTGGTGTTTCAAGCTGCAGAAGTAACAGTCTCCACAAGCTCTTTATGCACTTCAAAGTTCAGAAAGTGCTCCCTCCCAACACACATTCTAGAAAACATCTTTAAACACAGCAGTCATGTATAGACAAGTTTGGTATTCTGGGGTGAATTACACCTTAAACCTTCAGGTGATTCTTTTCCAAGAGCTCTGAGGTAGCCACAGGCTATATAGCAGAACACAGCCCAACTTCTACTTTCACATGTCATATGCACATGCATTTCAGGGATTGAGGCTATGACTTGTAATCACTTTCAAAGAGCATTGTCTCTCCAAGCAAAGAGTGTCTTTGCCACATACTGTTCATTCCTCACTCTCTTCCCAAAGGTAACCCTTCCATCAGACCTCTGTCAGACATATGTTATTTTTCTCCCATGCAAATAGTATTGGCCAATCACATAGTTATTTCATTGCCCAAAATAACTACAGGACAAATACATCTATGAGGAAGGTTCACAGAATTTTCCACTGTTTTTCCATTCCTCTAGTGAACCTTGAATTGCAACACACAAAGCAACTTCATATGCAGGGATAGGCCTGACCAGGAAAATACACAATGCTTAGTGATTATTATTAGATACTTCACAAAACTCTGATCTCAGACTTCCATCAGATATTGCACATATGCCATATTCAAAGATTACAAAGGATCAGCAAATACCACTAGTCAAGCAAAACAGTATTTCCCAGTAAAGGGTTCAAAAGTGAGTAAACTATGGGAACCCTGGGCATCCACTTACTCATATTCAGTTCAATAATATGTTCTTAAAGAGTGTGAGTTTTTAAAAACAGATGCAAAGGCAAAATAGTATTAATTCATTTGTGGGATTTTGGAGAGCAACATAAACCCCTAATTCTGCTGGATTTTACAATTCCTTAGGAAAAATCAAACACAATCCCACTTAGCATTTAAAACACATAATTAAGTGCAGACCTTAATAATGTCTCTCTTTGAAATATTCCTTAGTCACTGCACTGTACGTGCAGTTTTCGAACCTACTAGTCAAAAGGACATTAAACAGAAAAACTGTAATTAAATGAAAAGACAAGACAGGGATAAACTGTCAGACAATATATGGACACAATATCAATGTGTGCTTTCTACATCCTTGTATGATCTTATTTGTTATCATGGGGCAAATAGATATCTATAGATTACTTACCTTTAACATAGTGAATTCATACGGCTGATAACCTTTGAAACTTTCATGGATGGCTGCCATCGTGTGTGAAGTTTTTTCCCAAAAATGAAGCAGTGTTGTCTGCAAGGTAGGATAAAATTTCAATGCAATGTTAACTTTAATACAAATCTGTTTTGGTGCAAATTTCACTTTTTCCCTCCAATAGAAGTTACATATTCTTACAGTTGAATATTGCCATGGCAACTTCTTAAAAAAAACATATTAACAGGATCTTTCTTTTGGAGGTCATAATTTTCCTTGAATACCTGATATGTTGTTAACACATGAGAAAGGAGGTTGCATCTGCTTGCTCCCAAAAGATCCACTTTTTGACAGACATCAGTCTTCAGTTTGTCAAAGTTGAGTTTTGCATGTCGCACTTGTGCTTGAACCTTCAAACAAAGGGACAATTTTTTATGTAGTGAATTTTTTCTCCATTTTTAATGAAAGAGAAAGCTAATACAACTTTTAAGGAAATCAGATAACTGAACAGACTCGATTGCAACTTCTATTTTCATCAATCCCACTGAAATTAAGATATGGCAGGCTGATATATGCTAAAATATGACTCTTACTATCTTCTGTATTATTACTTTTTGTCATATATTCAGTGAAGAAATGTTGTTTTCTACCCCCTGTTTGTATGATGGATATTAGTACAAAATATATACTAAGAACACCTGGAAAATGTATTCATATTGGTATTTCAAGAAATACCGACACAAAGCCTGATAAACAAAACCAGGACTAAAAGTTTACTGCATAACAGAAAGGTGCACAATCAGAGACATCTCTACGTACCTACAGTAAGAGACAAATTACAGTGAGAAACTTTAAAGTCCATCTGCAACTCTTGCTGATGATACAGCACTTCAATATCTTTGAACTGTTACAAAAATTTCACTCATTAAAGTTTTCCTCCTAAAATGGGAGTGCCTTTCCTGTTTAATCCTATCAGAAAAATGCCAAGTCCCCTTTTCTTAGGAACTAACAATTTCAGTTTGGAAGGGGTTTAGTTTTTCAAATTGTTTTTCTACCACCTGTTATACACATGTACTTTAAGAACATGTGTATATACACATGTACTTTAAGAACATGTGTAACACCCTGTTACACAAACTGTACATGCTTGACAACAATACTGATCATGATCAGGTGTCAGGGTAGAAAGTTGATGTAGGTGTTTTGTACCCAGGATTCCCCATTTTTATGACAGCTTTGTACCCTACCTGAATACTGTATTAACAAACGAAATTTGTTTAAACTCTGTAAACAAATTTTGTTATCTTTTTCTTCCAAGGAAATGGGAAACAATCAAATCACAAAACATTTTGAATGTCCTATAACTTTTTCACAGTTACAACAAAATGTTTACCCCCAAAATAAAACATTTCACAGTGGAAACAAACTACTGAATGTAAATTACACATTTCCTTTCCTTTCCTGGCCCAACTCTCAGAGTAAACTCATTTCATTCAGAATATGCAGACTCAATCAAGGATTTGACAAACTTGTATGCTCCTGATCTTCAGAACTGAATCTGGAACTTTGCAGCAAGTGCCCGTGCTCCCCGTGCAGTAAGAACAAATGCCTATCTCATAATGCAATCTGAAATGTTATGGTCACCATATTTCTATTCTTATTTTCCCAAACTCACTTCGAGTATATGAGACCTCGAGTATATGAACCAGGCAGAAAATGAGCCAAAGATCTGCATCACAAATTCATTACATGACCTGTTCATAAAAATTGTGGGACTCTTGGGTTGCTAGATAAGTGGTAACTTTATTTCACTGATCAGGTTGGCTTTGCATAAGCAATATTGCACATTGGCCTGATCTGATCATAAGAAAGAAACTATCACAATTCAAAATTTCTCATAAATGCAGAATTTTACAGGTGAGATTTTAATTGTAGAAAAGAATGATGCCCAGTAAAAAAAAACCCATCTTTTTTTTTTTTTAATAAATAGCAGTGCTACTCTACCTTTACAAAATAGCTTTGTGGTTAGTGCATTCATCTAGATGAGGAAGCCTTCCAGGATAACTCCACATATTACACAAAATAATCAAGGAAAAAATCTTGAGTTCTAGTAGTAACAACTACATCTCAAACTTCTGACCTGATCCAGTCCTCTAACTACACAACTACAACATCTTACTGATGACTTGTTTTATTGTTTTTGCATGTTGAAGAGTTCCAAAAAAGAGGGGTGTCCAGAGATGGAAGAGTTCTTGGGTAGTTAGGAGATGCTTTGGTGAGGTTGAGACAGATTTAAATTCCCTCAGGAAGAAGGAAATTACTCCCATGGGTTCCACTTCTTAGTCAAGCATGACAAATGCTAAGCTATGATATAAAAAGCCACGAGCAGCTACTGCCAAGACATCTCCCTAGAAAGTATGTTTTGTGAAAAGCCTCACCCAGCTGGAACTACAGTGGTATGAGCTGAGGCTGCCTCTTAATTTTTGATCCTTGAGGAATGCTACACTACTTTTAGCCTGTGCCCAAGCAAGGCACCATGCTATTGATGCCAGGACTGCCATCCACGCAGAACTGTCTAGTCAAAACAGCAGGTGGAAAAAGAGCTTGTGGGCCTCCAAAATTAAGCAGCAATGGAGGAAGATGGGAGCAGTGGCAGAAGGAGTGAAGAAGCTTTATCCAGTGCTGGATAAACACATTGGTCCTGCTAGGTTCTCAAATCCCTTATTTGCTTTAGCTGCAAGTGTCTGAGAGCAGGGATTTACAGCTTCAGCTTAAAAAGGAGAGTTGTGAAGAAAATCATGGGCCTGTGCAAAAAGGAACTTTTACTGAAATCTAAATATGAGATTACCTAGAGCTTTTGCCAGAAAGAATTGCTACAACAGGTAGGGATTTAAGTAAGAGATGTTGTAGGGCTTTGAAAAAACTAATCTTGCTTATAGCCATGAAAATCCACTGAAATTCAACTGATGTCAATGGAAACATGTCACATATAAAACTATATTTTACAATGGTGCAGCTGAGATCAAAATCCCTTTCCTACTCAGTATATCACAGCATTGGTGAAAGCACAGTAAGAACAGCTGTGGCTTGGTAGACTGAAGGTCCAAGTAAGCAAAGAATGTTAGTTCTGGGGAATATAAATACTCTGTCAGAGATGGTGAGCCACAAGGAAAAAAAAAAGTACTAGTAAATGTAGTTATTAATTCCTACAATTGCCAGTCTGCACTGCACAAGATTTATACAACAGACTGGGATTTGGGTCTACCTCATGTCTCCAACTCCTTAAAAAAGGAGAAAAAAGACCATAAAATAAAAACACCTATAAAGTTTGAGTTGCTGTCTTCCTGCATACATTCTTCAGGGAATCTAGCAAGGAAAAATGTCAGCATTTATCTTAACTGCACATGTAATTAGTGTCTCTTTTAAGAGCTAGAGCATTCATAAAGAGAAAGAGGTGACCCACAATACAATGTGGAATACAAACCCATATGTTTGTCATGCTCACACAGATGATTCAAAATACTTAATGCTGTATTACCAAATGTCACACATTTCTCTTGCCAACCATTAAATATGCAATATTATGGGACCTATTAACTGAAGGATGCTCTTGGTTTTTTTCCATATACTGAGAGTTTATTGAGCAGAAGTAGTCTTCTTTTTTCAGCAGCAGTGCAGGACAACCAAGAAGGAACACCATGTACTACATCAGCATGACCTTTTGCCTTTTACCTGTGCCAATAAATGCATTTTCAATTCAAATTATTATTAGACATCTTTTAAGATTACTTGTGGCTTCAGGAATTAGGTATAAAACCTTAATGCTTACAAAGCATAATCTACTTAATACCACACAAGTTATCAGAATGAACCTTTGGTTTTCTACTCAAGGGAAAGCTGATATAATACATACTAATCTTCTCCTTTCTCTGCAATTACTCCCTAAAACATGAGAAACAGGACCTCATTGTGGTCTAAATTTCTATTTATATATTTAAGTTCATTAAAACTGAACATACAAAATTTCTTGAAAATTCTGGTCTGCAAACCAACAGGATTTTACTGACTGTAAGAGAACTGCCATGATCCAAACAAAACTTGAACATTTTATGATGAAAGAGCTTCTAAGCATCTGAAACTGTAGGTGCCAGATGTGAGGTTTATGCTGTACAAGAAAATCTTACGATACCATTGACATAAAAAAGATTATTACTCTTCGTCTTTTTCTAAGCAGCAACCCGCTTTTAATTTCCCAATACAAACATCTAAGTACAATATCGATGGAGAGCACATATGAAAACAAATTTGGAAAGCAATATCTTATTAAAGCAATAGCTTGATAAATTATCAGATGTCAGATAAAACTGAAATAATTATGAAAGAATATATAAGTAAGTAAATAAATGCTAAAATCCTAAATCTTGAGGGCTCAGAAGTCAGACTCTAGAATGCTTGATTGTAAGAGCAAATAGTTGCTAACACAGGTTCCTAGGCAGAATCACAGAATGAGTCAGGTTGGAAGGGATCACAGTGGATCGTATGGTCCAACCTGCCTGCTCAATCAGGCCATCCTAGAGCACAGGGCACAGAATTGTCTTCAGACAGTTCTGGAACATCTCCAGCGAGGGAGACTCCACAACCTCTCTGGGCAATCTGTTCCAGTGCTTGGTCACCCACACAGTAAAGAAGTTCTTCCTCATATGCAGGTGGAACTTCCTGTGCATCAGTTTCTGCCTGTCCCCTCTTGTCCTATTGCTTGGCACCACTGGGAAGAGCCTGGCTTGATCCTCTTGACACTTTACCTTCAGACACTTATAGACATTGATGAGGTCGCCTCTCAGTCATCTCTTCTCGAGACTGAACAGGCTCAAATCTCCCAGCCTATTCTCATAAGAGGATCTTTGTAGCCCTCCAGTGGACCCACTCCAGGAGTTCCGTGTCTCTCTTGTACTGAGCAGCCCAGAACTGGACACAGCACTCCAAGTGCAGCCTCATTAGGATGCAGGATCACCTCCCTCGACCTGCTGACAATGTTCTTCCTAAAGCACACCAGAATACCATTGGCCTTGGCCACAAAGGCACACTGCTGGCTCATGGACAGCTTGTTGTCCACTGGGTCCCCATGTCCTTCTCCACAGAGCTGCCTTCCAGCAGGTATGCTGGAAACCTATATTCAAACAGAAAAATCCTAATCTTCAAGCATGCTAACATAAAACCAAAACAGTATTTAGACCCAGTTAAAAAACCTATTCGGTACATTCAGTTACTAAAATACAGATTTGTTATGTATTTTCAAGGAATCTTTATGTCCTCTACAGGACATCTATCTGTGTTATTACTTTCTTTTAGTCTCCTATAAAATGCAAAATTTATTTTCAGTAGTAGCCTAATTTCAGGGATGATTCAGCTGGTGAAGCATCATCTCTAAAATTAACTTATGTCAGATAAATGCACTAACTCACTTTACATACAGTATATTTTTGTCTCAGCATTTCCAGCATAGAAGCAGAAACAAATGCTTTCAGTCTAATTTGTCACCCAGCCTCTCCTTACTTGAGCTGAAAAGCATGCACAGCGTGTGTACAGGCTGGAAGGAGGAGGGTAAGGAAATCAAGAGGGAAAAACACCTGGAATACAGCAAATCTTCCTGTTGGGGGCTCTGGGTAAACTCTACCAGCAGATGGAATCAGCACAAATCTCTGCATTAAATAAGCATAGCACCTTCTGGCATACCTGACAGTTGTAAAGACTACATGAAAATGAAGTCAAACTCAAGTAGGCTGTAGTTTGAGGAGCAAGTATTTAGCGTTGAGCGTATTTTACAGGATTTCTGCATATAGCACCGAAAGCATGAAACTGTAGTAACTTCACAGTTTGAGTAGTGTTTTGACAAGGAGTGCTCATTACACTTTTACACAAGCATATCTAAGTCCTTACTGATTTATTTTCCCCCTTTTTTTTTTAATTCAAGATTGATGATGCATAGTCAGAGAACAAGAAAAGGCAGTGTTTTATACAAAATAATGCCTGCAACTAAACTTTTCCATGTGTAATGTAAGGACTTCCAACGTCTTGCACAGTATGAAACCTGATTTCAGTGTATGGTATTTTCTACATTCAGTGTATCGTATGTTCTACATTTTGCAGACTATACTTTAACTCAACTGTTCCCTTGGGTTGGAACAGTATTTATTGCATTCATTAATCTCTGCTCTATCAATTTGCAAGAATAACACATAAGAATAAGGGTTAAAGAAGAGGTGGCATACTTCTGTTCATCTGCTTCAGGTCTGGTTATTAAATTCTTCATTTATGATCTGATGAGAAACACATTAATTTTAGGAGATGAAATTTATAAAGCAAGCCATGTCGAGCTAAAAAGGAAAACTACCTGGACAGTATAAATAGATCCAAATAATATCTTTTAAGTCTGAAACTCAGCAGATGTACATCACATTTGTTCAAGAAATGAAACTGTTCTTGAGATTTGAATTAAGATAACAGTGCAGAATAAGTTCCAATAATACATTTCTTAAATTTGCCATTTTGGACTTAATTATGAAAGTCTGTGCTTGTGCAAACATCCCCATGCACTTCGCTCTATTAAGCCTGATTAAGCGAATTTCATGTCATGGTGCAATTCACATAAAGGACTTAATTACCACTAAATGTCTACCAGTCTCACTCTGGAAATCAACAAAATACCTTCTAGAGGAAGGTGTCTCTGCCCATGGACCTTGATGATCTTTAAGGCCCCTTCCAACTCAAACTGTTCCATGATCCTATGAAAAGTACTGTCTGCCTTTCTTCCACAGAAGAACAATTGATAGGTCTGCTTTGAATAAGAAGTTATGTCTGAATGAGGACAGGAGAAACCTGCTCTACAGACTGCCACCTTCTTTTTTTTCTGTGCAAACCTAGCAGAGTGCAGAGTGGAGCTGCTACCTATGACTCAGATATCCAGTTGCTACAGCAGTACAAGAAATAACACTTTGAAATGGCTGTTGAAAATATGTCCTGTTTTGACGTAGCTTAAATGTACTGGCAAATTCATGTGGGAAGACAGTAGAGAGGTGAAAACTGAATTAAAGATGTATTAGGCCAGTTGCATTGCAAGAGATAAAGATTCTGGAAAGGAAAACGATACAATTTTCTGATATCCCAAAGTGGTATTATATACTAACTTCAACCAGGCAAATCTGTCACAAGATACAAGATAGCACAAAGTCGTTTCAGCCACCAAAGACAATTTTTGTAATGGCTGAAACATTAATGGTGAGGAACAAATGAAATATTCAATTGACACACAGAGATATCCAACATAACCCAATACTATACTACTCCATAACAGAATACAGACAAATGCAGCTTAATATGGATTAGTAAAACAGTGGCTGTATTTCACTGTATTTACTGAGACCAGAACAATCATGTTTCTCTGCCAGACAACTCAAAGTGAAACATCAACCGTCTACAGAAAGAATGATCATAAAGTCAGTACACATTGATAAAAAGATTTTTTCATTTAACAACATTTTTGTTTCTAGTCAGAACCATCAAATCTCCATGATTTAAGCATATATTTTCCTCTCCTTACCCCATGATGAAGGGGTGTAGAGAAAAGAACTAGTAAAAAGTCACATTAGAACCAAAAAGTCATTCCCCCAAACCCAGCAGCTTTCATACCAGCTTCATCACTCAAACCTGCTACAATTTATCTACTTTCACAATCCTACCATATCTGAATTCACATGATAGAAAATTACACTCAGTTTTCCTTCTCAAAAAAAAAAAGAGTTCAGTCAAAACCGAGATTTTTCATCTACCTCTGCAATCACAATAGGATATTAAATAATAGTTGTAATAGTTCTAATTCACACACAAGAACAATAGCTTCTGATGATAGCTCACATTTTCATTTGAATATATGACTATTTCCTTTGATTTCAATAGTATTGTTCATTATTATTTAACATTTGTATTACAGGAGTTCCTGAAGTTTCAATGAGACCTCAAAACCAAAAAGCACTGAATAGAGGGCTGCCTCTAGAGCTACAGAACACTTAAGCACAAGCCCAACTGTTTGAAGGAGAGGGGTCTTAAATTAAGATTGCACAGGGAAAACAAGCCCTTATTGGGTATCTACAGAGGTGAGTGACTCGACCCTGGGATAGTGGAGTCTAACCCACCAGAACATTATAACATTGTTCCATTTTAAAGATCCCTGTCTTGCAAACATAACTGTGAACAGCCTGCACCATTCTGCCAGTTGTGTGGTGCAGATCTCTTAAAGCCCCATTGTGCTGTACACACATCTGCACACACATGCAGTTTTACTATAGTTTTCTATTTCAACATCTACCAGCTAAAGAAACATCAGAGCTGCCACTGGGTGTCTGGATATAACACATTCAAGCAAACTTCAGCTGTGTTCTTGCTTTGAGTTTGATGGGTTTCGAAGTTTTCCTTTTATTATACTCATTTACAATTAAAATATATGCTTAGTGGCATGAAAATAAAATTGAACTCTTCTACACAAAATTCCAAGTCTTGTGAGGTGCAATTTTTTCAATTTTGCAGGGGTAAGGCCACAGGATTTTAAAGTACTCTCTCCCTTTTCTTTCTGTTCCCCTCAGGAAAGGCTAATACAAATGCTATAGACTGGAGAATATTTGCATATCAGGAAAGGATAACAGAACTAAATTTCACACAGACACTTTATACTGACATATGATAGCTCTGATATAAGGCACAGCTCTAAATTAGTATGCAGCATACAACTGATAGTGCAACGGAATTATTACTATTAATTTCATGGAGTTGGAAAAAGAATGAGTTTTGTGTTTTATTCCCATTTCTGCCTGTGATACTGTATTATGCTATAGAACAACTGGGGGGTTAATTATTTTTTCATCAGAAAAGTGATCATACTCAGATAGCTCTTACTTCTGCCTCTAACATGCCCCCTTTAAGTACTGGAAGGTGCTATAAGGCTTCCCTGGAGCCTTCTCTTCCCCAGACTGAACAACTCCAGCTCTCCCAGTCTGTCTTCATAGGAGAGGTGCTGCAATACTCTGATCATCTTTGTGGCCCTTCTCTGGACTCACTCCAACAGGCCTGCATCCTTGTTATGCTGGGGGCCTCAGAGGTGGACACAATACTCCAGGAATGGGCTCATCGGAGAGAAGTAGAGGGGCAGAATCACCTCTCTTGACCCACTGGTCACGCTGCTTTTGATGCAGCCCAGGACACAACTGGCTTTCTGGGAGCTCACATTGCAAGCTCATGTCCAGCCTCTCATCCACCACCATCCACACCCATGTCCTTCCCTTTGTGGTTGCTCTCAGTCCATTTCCTGCCCAGTTTGTATTTGTGCTTGGGGTTGCCCTGACCCAGGTGCAGGACCTTGCACTTGGTCTTGTTGAACTTCATGAGTATATTTGTTTTGTATTAAGTTTTCATGGTTTTAAAAACATATCAGATGTCATTAGCTGTAGCTGAACTACTACTTTCAGAAATACTGCAATTTTTGATACTCCAGGAAGCACCAAAAAAGATGCCATATTTTCTCAGATTTTGTGATTTTCAGCATGTCCTAACAGGACACAGTCCATTTCAGCAGTTCTTTTAGGACAGCCATTATGACTCCCATAGTAATCTTCAAAATTTTCATCACCATTTTGGTTCAGATTTTGCCAGAATTTGTCTCTGTGCACTCACTTACCCCCTTGGTCATTTATACCTGATCTGGCTTTGGGAAGCTCGCCAGGTTTCCTAGAAAAGCATTCCTAGACAGTTGCTATGTATTTTGCCAGAGAGTAAAAGGGCAGAATAAATCAGTAGATGAAAATCACAAAATACTACTCCTGCATTTACCCTAAGGCATGCCTTCCATAAAGGTATGCTCAGTGTGCCCAGCTCAGACCTTGACATCTACCTTGTTACCTTGTGATCTGTGTTAGTGAATGGAGATGTAGCCAACACAAACAACTGAGACTAGACTTCAGTTCATATTACCCTAAAAGAGCCCACTTCTCTCCACTGGACTATAAAGGGAACTCCTGTTGATCAGTTTAGGTGTAGACAGCTACACAACACATGCCTGAAGTCATGCTTGATAAATCCTAACCAAATTCCAGGAAAAAAAATCTCCTTTATTGCTAATAACAAACACGAGTACTTAAATATGTGCCTTATTTATTATTTGAATTCGTGCAGTATAAACTTCCAAGCCGTGATTCTTGATAAACTGCTGATGAGAAGACTGAAGAATCTCAGGAGCTTATGTGTGTGCCATAGTCAAGCCAACTTTTCATCTTCTTTGTTAAATGACAGAAACACCTCATCTTAAGTAGCTTCCTCTACTCCTCACATTACATCTTACTTTTTGATCCTCTCTCTCTATCTATCTAGTTTTTCAATCCAGAGATGTGGACTGTGATCTGTGCTCACTCAAACTGCACCAAGAGACACCACTGGCTGACAGCTAAGCTACATCTTTACAGATCTTCACAAAATCTGTTGCAGAAAGCTTTCAACTGTAGTTGCAGAGCTGCAATTAGCAATTTGCTGCCTGAGAGAAAAGAATTAAATATACAAAAGAGATTAAATTGCTATTAAATACACAAAAGAACTCTTTAATCTAGAACTTCAAACATACACTGTTTTGTTGTTTGTATCTCCAGACAATAAAGATGTGGTCATTGTGCTCAGGATACAAATATATCCCAGACAAAGTACAACTGCCATTCTCTTTTCTCTTCTTTGACCACAGAGTCTCGTGTTTTTATTTATTCCTGCATGGGTATCTTTGTCCTAATTTCTAGCTCTGTCATTATCTTCTCAGTACTTTGGGTCTGACGCCTGCTTTTTTCTTCCTGTTTGAAATCCATGTCTATGGTCCTGAGTCAAGGAGAATGCCATGTTAAAGAGCAATGTGCTAATGAGCATAGCTGCCTTTTTTTTCTTTAACAGAAATAGAAAAATCTAAGGTAAGAAAATATGTTGAATTAACTACTACTATTTTTAAATCTCAATAGAGGATTGTTTTCTAAAAGATACACAAATATTATATCTACCAAACGGCCAGGTCGTGGACATGTACCAGGACTTCTCTAGATTTTTTTTTTTTTTAGTAGCATATGAAATTTGCTTTGTGTCACATTTATGCCACATTTCCCTGTTCAGTTTTTCACTATTTGGCCTGTAAAAATTTTACTGCCTTGAGCCTGTTGGCTTGCATACCACATAACTCCAGCCTGGCAGTAATGAGCAAGCCATGGTCAGAACTGCTTACTTCATAACCACTGACAGTCAGCAGATGTGAGCAATTCTCCGAACCCTGTGAGGATATAAGGTTATGGCTGGCTTGAATATTCTTGCTTTTTTTCCCCCCTCCAAAAAACAAAGGTTGGCTGTACCATCTTCTGATATATTCAATGATGGCTATCACAGAAATCGAACAGCTCTCTCTCTCTCCTTTATGCAGATACATAGACATTTATCTTACTCCTTTCTCTCTTCTTTTTCTCTACTGCATCACTTTCTTCCTAACCTTGTGTTTATCACTGCTGTTTTGTAATGTATCTTTTCTAACTCTCTTGTGTCTCTTTAAGGATAAGGAAAAATGAGAACCTCCTCGCACGTTATGCATGTGATTCCATAAATATTATACAGGGACATGATTTTTTTTTTTCACTCTGTGTTTTGCTTCCACCTAAAGCCAAGTTGGATCTGCAAAAGCATTTCAGTTCAGGCTTAGCAATGGGGAAAAAAAGGCAGGCAAGAACAAAATGTCTGACCAAATATGTAAATTCTTTTCTGTAAAAACAATGATAGATTAGGGTTTCTCAGTCCAGAAGAAAGAGATAAGTAAGAAGGAATATTAAGGATAGCCATCATACGACATATACACAAGTTGTAAAAGACTAGACTTTGGCCAACACAGGAACCAGAGGTCATTATACCAAACCAGCCACTCGAACTCAACACAAGGGCAGTGGATCTTTACACAACATCTGTGTCTGCAGGGCAGCTCTCTAATCACACCCATGCATTGGGATGGCCAAATTTACATTGGTTCAAAAGGCAACTAGACAATTTTATAGGAACACAAACAAACCCTATGTCCTGTGATGTCTTGCACTACAAGAAAATGCCACTGTTTATTTACTCTGTGCAAAAGGTACCAGTGGTAGCTCTGATGGCTACCACTGGTCACCAATGAAGAAAGATGATGGACAGGCAGCACAGATACCTCAAATGAGCTTTTCCAGCCTAACAGTTGTGTAACTGCAGATTTTCCATTATAAAAATTCAAAATCACAACGAGTTATAAAATTTTATAACTGTTAGAGGTGCCAGGGTATATTCAAGCACTGCCTATATACATCTGCCCATCCCACTGCCTATGTCCAAACTATGTGATTTCTGCTTAAGTAAGAGAAATCACATACAAATGCTTCACATATTGTAACTGTAAGACAGTACCTAAGTTTTGCATTCACACAGATTCATTTGGAGAAGGGGTGGGGGAAATTTTCAGATGCTCCAACATTTCTACAATTGCAACTGCAGTGCAGAGGGGAGGTTACATCTCAGTACTTTACTTTCAAAAAATTTTGTACCCCTGTGTACCCTAGAAGCCTACATATACATTAAGATCTGAGCTCTGAATTTTGGAAATTGATTGCCAAAACCTATAGGACTTACCTGGACAGCCCTAGCTTATCTTCCAGCATCCATCATAATTCCCCTCTCCTCATTCAAGTCCCAGAGGGTGAAAATTTTACTCATGGTATTTAAGTGGGGACTGGAATACTAAACAGTGTTATTGTCTACATGAAACCTCTGGGAAAAAGTATATCTAGATAATTTTTTAGCTCTATGTTTTTAGAAGGCAGTTTGCTAAAAATAAATATTGTTGAAACAGCCTTACTACTGCGTTAGATATTTTATCAGAACAGGTCTATCAATAAAAGATAATATAAATTCATATGAAAAGAGTCTTCAACTAAGAATTGAAGAATTAAACAGTTGCTATTCAATCAACAAGATGTTCTAATTTTAGATGCCTCACGAGAATGTGTTTTTTTCCTTGACTGTTTTAACCTTTTTTGATGTGAATTTGACATATTTCCCTCCTACTATTACCACTATAGTAGTGCAAAGACATGGACCCAAACATCTCTTTGCAGTAGCAAAGTATCGTTACATTCAAATCAAATTTATCTGAGACATGAAAACTATTTGTGGCAAGTAATATAGCTCTCTGTACTAAATAACAACATTCTGAACAGCTGCCCTGCAGCAATAGAAATATACTTCCTTCTTCATTATTAAAAAATTATTTTGCCCCCTCACAGGAAAAATACCCAACAAACACAACAGGTTGTAAGGTACTGCCCAACAGCAACAGAAGACCTTTTTTTCTAAGGAATTAGCAGGAATTAAAGAGGTATTTATTCTTTCGCCTTCCTGATTTTTGCTGTTCTAGAATGGCTCAGTGAAGGGGGAGAGTGCCACCTCTGCAGAACCCTTTCCACTTATCCAGCAGCTGGACACAGCCCTGACCAAAGTCTCATTTCTCAGCACAATCCAGCAAGTTCATCCAGCCAAAAATCAGACAAAATTTTCAGTTTTAAGTCTCACAACAGCTTTCACAAACAGAACCTACAGTGCAGCCCCAGAACATGAATTCAATTGCTTAACATAAAAAAATTGCAACAAAACATAAAAAGGAATATTCACAGACAATACAATTTATCAGCTTTAAAAAAAAATTTCTATCAAATACAGCATACAACCAACTCTCAAATAAATGATGTGGATCACTTCCATAATTTCAACCACTATTTACTGTAAAATGAAGGAAAGTCTGTTAAATTTAATAAGCTGAAAGCAATAATAGTCTTCAATTTTTCAGAACCGCTCTCAAAGTCATTATCAAAATTATGATCACAGCACAACATAAAAAAATCACGCAACATTACTGAGTCACCCCATTTAAAAACATTCAAGAGCCTTTGAGCCCACAGCCCAAGAAATGAAGGAGGTATGTTATTTTTCTACACGTTAACTAAACTGTTTTAACAACAATTTTGAGTTAAACAGATGCTAAGCATGTTTACACAGAACTTATTTCACATTAAGAGTTGTTTACTTGAATTTAGGCCTGAGGAAATAAATTTTTAAGCTAAATAGATAGATGCTATTCTCAAAATGCAGTGAGTGTTTACAAAGAGTTCTGCCCTGGTTCAGCTTCATCTAGGCACCACCTTTCAGAAAAGCAGCATCTCTGCATTAGCCATACATCTTCCCCAGATAAACAGCTACATATAGTCTTGGTTTTTCTTTTCCAAAAATCTTCCCCCACTCTTCAAATACATAGCCCCATACTCCTTACATGTTGCTAAACAACTTCTTATCTCCTGCCTGTGCAGAAAGAAATCATCTCCATATAAATGTGTCCACACTTTAGGCAGTGTGGGACCTGGCCTCAGTAGCTTTGATCCAAAAAGCTGTAGTTCTTATTCCAGAGAGAGGTTCGGGGGGAAATAAAGGGGTACGGTCAGCAGCAACATCCCAGCTGACATTACTGCTGTCTGCAGGAGGCCTCTCCTCTGATTTTACCCAGCATAAAGACAAAGTACTTATGGTCAATCTGTTTAACTTCGAACTGTATCAAAGGAGGGAGTTTTAATGCAGTGTGATATGTTACAGCTGAGAGCTGGAGCGCACACAGCCTCCCTTCCCAACTCATTCACATTGGATTGTTACAGGAATAAACTGTATATGAAAGCAGCACTACCTCTCAGAGCTTACACCTTCTGGCTACTCTCCAATTTTCAGTGAGCAGAGAACTTAATATGCTCCTCAAGACATTGTATTAATTTTTACAGCTTGGGTCAATATGCAAATTGTTTTAAAAAGGGAATAAACATGAAATGACAATTTAAATGAAGGGAAGGCAGCAAATATGTAGCTTCTAGCCTTGCTAGAGAATCTGTTTCTTTTCTCCTTTAAGAAGCCTAGGTACATGCCTCAACTTTCTGTTGGTAACAGGTTCCAGTATTAGTCAAACCTAAAATGTGTGCATTACTAGGTTGAAAGGAAAAAAAATACAAAAAACATGTTGACACTAATAGAGACCTTGAAGCAAGGACATACAAAGAAAATATTCATGTGACCAGGAGACTCTTAAATTAAATTCAAAATGACATTCATCTAAATAGCATTACTTCAGAGTTTGGGGATAGACTTCTACATTTCAAGCCTCAAATGCAGTTCCAGTAGGGAGCACACATCTGTCAGTCTGCAGACATAAGTCATTACCACCACAGCGTGCTTGGATATACCACTGCAAACTACAAATGCATGCACATTTTCATGCATGGATATATATCCTCTTTAGGGAAGAGTTTGGTTCTGGTAACTCAAAACGTCTCCTGTCCTGAAATGTCTGTGAAGGAGTTGATAAAATCCAACAGTTCTTTGCACAGATACAAATAAGTTTATGTAGTTTGAAAACGAAGAGTTACATTTTATTAGTATCATGAAAGTCTCTGAGTTGCCAAAAATCATTGCAAAGATTTGTAGCAAGAAGCAGGCCAACCAAAATAAATGGTAAAAGCAAAGAAATAAGCTTTTAGAGCTGAAAGATCTTATACAGCTCTAAACCAGGCATAAGCTGGACTTAGTGTTAAAAGTGCTGAGAATTGTTGAGTTTATTATAACTCAATTGTGTTAATCACATTAGACATTCTGAGAGCAAAGGATGGTTGGCCACATGGTGCACGGGGGAGAATGCTGGCAAGTGGAGAGCAATTAGACAGCCAGTTCCTGCAGAAAACTGAAACAGGTAATTTTACTACCTTTGAACACAGAAAGACCAGGGAGGTGATGTAAAGAAAATTGTAATATAGCATAAAACTAATATGTCTACTATGCCCAGGATTGTATTCATCTAGTAACTACACAGTTCAGTTTATCTGATTTACTGCAGATTATTTGGAGGTCTTCTTGACTCCTTTAGGTGCAATGTCCTCATAGTTAAAAAATGTAATTTATATTTTTAATTCCTTTGCATCCAAATTAAATTCTTCTAGGCCTGAGCAAGATTATTACTTGAATCTGGGTTCTTTCTGAGAAGGCTGATGTGAGGAATGAATAAACTGAAATTAGGCAAAGGGGCGCGAAAAGCTCAAGTTCAGTAACAATATCCCCATTGAAAGCACCGTAAAACAGTAAGCTGGCCTGCACCACACTTCTGGTCATTACGAAGAGCAGCAGGATGGGCAGATGCACAAACTGCCAGGGAATGCCACTGACACAAATCATAGCTGCAAATTATAGCTGGACGAGACAAACAACGCTCCAGGAAAGATACCTTTAAAAAAATCACCGTGATGACCAAATTCCTTGAATATTCAGTTCCCAGATGCTCTCATTGTCCTTAGTGCAAAGTTACTCTGTTTACAGTGTTAATGCAGGAGTAGAATTCCTGTAAGTTGAGGTTTTGTGTTTCACTTTCTATTTAACCTTTTGGCAAAGAATACGAAATGACACCCATTAATGATTAAGATTCATTTGTAAGCCTGCTGTACATAATTCTCTGCATTGTTATTGCTGTTCCTGGTTGGCATTTAATACATCAATAAGCATGCCTTATTTCCCTCAAAACAATTGAATTATATTTTGTCAAGATACAAACTCTGAAAGAGTACAAACTCACAAAAAAACCCCAAGTCTTTCTGTAGTGGTTTTCAGACATCACACTGTGCTACTACAGAAGAAACAACATTCGAAATCTAAGCGGGGTTCATGCAGAGCCCTGAATCAGAGATGGTGGTATATTAGCCATTTTTTTTGGTTAGAACAGTACCTTTTGTTTGTTCACTTTTTTTAATCCTGTCTAATTTGGTTTCATTATGTAAAGGAGGAAAATCAAACATAGCATCTTCTTAATCATTCAGAGCCTATGCAGCATATAACTGAAGAGCAAAGGCCTTATGAGTAAAAGCAGATGGGCTACATAATGCATATGCCCAAGCATTTTAGGAAAGTATAAGAAGAATTCCTGGGCAGTGGGGACCACAGAAAAACTTGGTTCTCTTGTGTAAACAATGTTTTCCCCAACAGCTGTATTCCCCTTCCTGTTTATCCTTCTCTCCTGCAGAATTCTCTCAGTTCAGTCACATCTGTATTTCATTTATTTTTTAAAAATATTTCTTTAGCTATCCTCCTAGCCTTTTCAGATTATTAAGGCTGAGGGAATTTTCCAAGTCTCATTTCTCTTTTCACGATCTAGTCTGTTCACATTTTTACACTTCATTTAGGTTCTGAATTCACATAATAATCCACATGGTTGAGGAGCTTTGCCCACACAGACCGGCCTGCAGGGTTAGAGTTTTCATGTGAGCAACAGAAATTCTCTAGGCAATTATCTTTTCTTTCCCATTTTAAGATCAAAATACAACAGAATAAGTGAAAATAGTGTTCAGTTGTTCCTTTCTTTTTTAAAAAAATCCAATATTAAATTTAATATTTACACATTTCTATAATTATTAGACAAGAGAAAAATACTTGGAGCTTAATTTTTATCACACCATGTTTGAGAGAATCTTTTTAATACTGGGACTAATAAAAATTGTTACATGAAAGTTAGACTATTGATTTAAATCACTGATATTTTTTTAATATATTTGTTGTACTCTGTTGAAACATTTTAATTTCTGCTACTTAAGTGAACAGAATTTTTTTGGATGTGTCTGCCTGACTTTTCTTGAAATAAATACCAGTCTGAAAATGCACAATTAAACCAAGTCTACTCTTTTTTAATTTCAGCTAGGTTACATGAAACAAGGTTGTTAAAAAACTATATTGTATCTGTAGTCTAGCACTTAATTTTATTTTACTTTACAGCCATTTTGCTGAGTCTCACCTCAAACTCTTCTTTCTTAAAAATAACTGAGCAGATGATGAACCATATCTCAAGGGCAAGCATTAATCTCTGGAAGCAACTATATTCTACAAGCAGTACCTCTAAAGATGATGTAATCTGTTCCAAGAAGCCTGTTTCTATTTTTAAGTGGCATACTCTTATTATGCTTTTAAAAGGGCATCTCCATCACACGTTGTTACTTTGCTTTCAACCCACTAACAATCATCAGTGATATTTAATATATGTGAAATAGATTCAGAAAATAATTGATTTTATATTATTGTCTACTCTGAGTCTTACAAATGGTACTTGAAATGGTAATTTAAAGTTATAAGACTATAAAATGCTTTCACTGTGAAGACTATTTCTGCTTAAGGTCACGTTTTCAAAAAAAGTACATCTTTCACAACTGCCTTAAAATGCTTGAGCATTTTGTATGTGAAGTATCTTGGAATGTTTTGGGTTCTCCACTTAATGTTACTGAATGTGACATTGAAGAACACAGAAAAATCATTACAGCATAAACCACACAGAGAAACACACTCAGCACTGGAACTCCATCGGCTTTTACAAGGAAGGGCAATAACGACAAAGCAAGAACTACAATTTTGATTGAACTTTTTTTTGTGTGTTTTGTTTTTCACTACCATAATTTCTAGGTAAATCATTAAATTTAGCATTTCCAACACAATATACTTTTATATTTAAAAAAGCCAACCTCAAAAACCATGTTTTAGCTGCTAATCCCTAACAGAAAGAAACCAAGCATACTCTTGGGTGGCACAGGCACGTCACAAGAAGTGATATGTGTAGGTGTTGCTTATCATCATATCCTAAGAGCATGCTGTTATCTCTTCATCTCTGCCATCACATTGCTACACTAAGATGAGGATCTCAGGGTGCAGTTTGACACAATCTTACTAATTTTAGAGCATGCAGCTATCTTGCAGTGAGTATTACTGGATCTCCTGGGACCTCAGCTATTCATCTAACAAGGAGCAGCAGCAATCCAAATCAGCAAAGAGATTCGGTGGGGGCTTTTTTTTCAAGGAAGATTTTGAACCAAGAGTGATAAAAATCATATCTATTAAAGTGATAGACTTTACCATCTCACATTCCTAAGAGATATTATGAAAGCCATCATTATTTTTCACATTACAGTGCCACACATTGCATATCCAATGAGTGGTCCACTAAGACTACTCGGATCTTTCTGATACCTCTGGAGCACAAACACCATCATGTCCCCTCTCACATGTAGAGGCCTACATTATTGTCACCTCAAGGTAAACGTTTTTTAGATGAAGTTGGAATTTAATGTGGAATTATCACCTAAAAAGAAACAGAGACAACTGCTGTCTACAACTTCTTTTTAAAATAATTTTTTTTAGTTTTTAAAACCCAGAGTTGGTCAACAGTGACTACCCTAGCTGGCTTTAAATATCTATCAGTTACACTGCAATTTGTAACTATGGCAACTGAGAGTCTATTGATTACACCACTATGACTGCAGTGGCCAAAGACACTGGTGTACTTTGCTGCTTGGAAACCAGAAGACTTTCCAGCTCAACATCCTCTGCAGATGTAATCAGCATTAGCACATTTTCTTTTGGATGGCTTTTAATAATTGAACTAGGACATCACCAATATCCACAAAACTTCTAAGAGAGTCACCCTCAACTGAATAATATTTATTAGCTGTAGAAAAACACTCGGAAAACATATTACAGACGTACAATTTTGTCCTGGCAGGAAGAGAGTTTAGTTAAACTTCAAGTTATTTTCCATCTTTAAATTCTATGATCCTTTGAAACTTTGTTTAGTGTTCCTCAGCCAATATTCTCAACTCTCAGCTCCCAAGAGCTCTTATTTTTCTAGGAAAGTTAAATTCATTTTCCCAGTAATCAATCATAAGGAACTGCAACATCCAGATTTGCGATTTTTTCCCCATTAATAATTTGATTAAAAATGCAAAACAAAAAAAACCTCCAACCTGTAATGTAACTCATAAACCTGTGTTTTTACTTGCTCTTCAGTTTGCTGGCCTCTAAATGCCTATAGGTTTCCTTTTCTTTTTTTTTTTACCAGAAACTAAAATTCAGTTTCCAAGAATGGCAACTGCCAAGTCTGTTCTTGTTTCAAAGATCAGCATCATATTTGGTTTTTCTCCTTTCCTAGGCTTTTCGCATTTTCCCACCTTTCCAAGAGTTTTCAAAAGTAACAGAGAATTAAGAAAAAAAATTAAAATAATACTCCAGTAAATTTCCACAGTGCCTTCAGGTTTGCAGGGCTGTTTGCAGTTGATGTTAATGGATATGTTTATAGCAGATGATGCTGTAACATGGGACAGTGCCTTCATCATCACACAAGCCAAACCTCATGCCAGGCAGTGCTAATAGTCAAGGGGGCAGCAGGGGGACAGGGATGTAGGTGTTGAGCCTCACTGAAAGGCTGCAGCAGATGTATCTTATCCAGACTTGCTGAGATCTTCACAATGAATACATATACTTCAGTGTTTCTTTTCTGACCTTTAAATCAATGGATTTATTTAGATCTTCATTATCTCCCAGCTGTCCACACAGGCTTTAACTTTTATTTCTTTGAAGATATTTAAAGAGAATTTGCATAGATCAGCTACTCCCTTCATTGGTACATTTATAACAACAATAGTTTAAGTTATTGTTATGTCATAATGAGTTCTTCTTCTTGAACTTTCCTTTTTCTCACTGCCTTTCCTTTTCTCTTGCCAGATTTATCTTTAAAATGCCATTTAAGTGCATTCATTTTGTTTCAGGTATATAGAGGGCTACAACTAGGAAGAAGTGGAGATAAACTGTATCCAAACAACTCAGCTGCAAGCTTGAAAGTTTCTAAACGGTTGCATCCAAAGTAACAGCTTGACATTAAGGGCTCTGTAATAATTTAGGATCTTTGGGGAGATATCTTGACAAATCTCTTCCATAGTGTGATCTATCCCACTTAGTTAATACCTCTGAAATAGTTCAGGGTTCAGCAAAGAGGCCCAGCACAAACCATGCTACTTGTTTCCATCACAGATCCCATGCAACTATATTGATCAACACTCAACCCTTTTTGTAGACAACACCCCATCTGATGCATACTGCTTTAAAAACTCAAATATTAATTCCTGTAGTATCCAAGTACCATAGACAGATACAAGACTTGCACAGTATGCCAGCAGATCAATCCAAAAGCACTTAGAAAGCTCTGCTGCAACCAGCCCATGCATCACTCTTTACCCTTATGCAGCTTCAACCCATTCTTTGTCCCATCTGAGATTCGTTTGGTTCATACAGAAGCACAGCTCCTAGGAAGACAGATTTGGCAAAAGCAGAGGTCTACACAACAGGGAGAAACAGAGCCCAAACCTCCAGGTACCCAGTTCTCAGTACACCGCTGCAGTGCAGCTTGTCCCAGGGATCCCAGCTTGTCCCAGGGATCCCAGCATAGCCACTGGGTATTTACAAACACACTCCAGCTTTGGTTCAAGCCTCAGAACAAAGGGAAAGCAGAGGAGTAGAAGAATGGAAGTGAAAAAGAAATACAGAAAGGATTAATTTGCTTTATCAATGTAGCACGATAAATAACCGATCATGTCACAGATGCAACTTTTCTTACAGTAAGCCTAAAGGTCAGCATGACAATTTTTTTCAGCTCTCCCTTTTTACTTGTTATGGGTGGCACCAAAATGCATAGGTTTGATGAGAAAGTTTATATTGAATTGTATAAGCATCTGAGATAGCCTAGCTATGTAAAATTGAACAGCAGTCCCTTCTGTGTTCCTGCAGGCTGCAGATGGAAGGCTGTTGCCTGGTATCATAGCCTATCACTACACATTGTTACATTCCTTCTCAGAAAATGCCTGGAAAAGCTTAACTTTTTTGGAGCTGGAAGGAGGACATCAGCACTTGGGCAATTTGGTCTATATTTTAACATGACAGCACAGCTCATGTTATAGTGTACAGTCTCCAGACAGATAAAACATCCCAGATTTAAGAACCTTAAAAACCTGATCAGTGTGGAGAATTTGGTAAAGGGGTATTAGCTCATTCAGATTCTCCTAAATATCACAGCATTGCCACTGCGCTGTTTAGAATCCCTCAAGGAACACTTCAAACTCCAGACTTGGGATGGAAGACCTCTATATCCAGAACAGCACTGGATTGTTCATAAAAAATGTTAATGGAAAAAAAAAGAATGAAGTTAAATAGCATTTATAGAATTCTGCAGTGAAAGGTAAAACTTCATCTATTTCCTTATTTTGACTCAAGTAGCTACAATCACAGAGATATCTTCAAACAACAATGTAAAAAGGCTGCTCTACAGTGTTCTGAGACACTTTGAAAGTCTGAGTCTTGCATACTTAGGTTGACGCCTTAAGAATAGCATTAGAAAATTCTTTCATGTACCTCATTGTTTTGAAAGAGAGCTGCAAAATGCCAGCGTTTTAACTCAGATTTTATCAGCTCTGAAAATACTGACTCAACTATTGATCTTTTAGCCTGAGCTATTCTGAGGGAAGGTATGAAAACCCCATCTGGATTGATTTAGCTTTGGTCTCCAAAAACAAGTACCATATCTGTATACATAATGATACATTTAGGATTATATTATAAAAGGCTTCATACTTGAAAAACAGGCTTTTAACCAAGTGATATAAATACTGTTGTTGCACTAGGTGCATTAAAGATCATTAAACCAGCATCGTTTACTTGAAATAAAAAAATTTACTTAAGTAATACTTAGAATTTTTACAATTAGAAGTCTGAAGAAAACTTTTTTCAAGTGCTCTGACAGGATCAGCTTCAATAACTATTTGGTGGTGTATCACTCAATATGCAGCTCCAGATCGAAACACTTCTCTCTGGCAATGGTATGTTTTAGAACCAAAAGCGTTATACCAACAGTTATAACATCTTTCTCAACGCAAAACTAGCATGACTTCTTAAATTGCTGCTACAGATTCAAAAAAAGCCCTAAAACCTCAGCATTACACTGCCACACTATGGTACAATTAAGATCTGCAAGCAAAAATAGAAAAAAAAGACAATAAAAACTCTGCTTTAATTATTTAGGACTACCTTACCCACCATTAGTTTTCGTAAAGCACTAAAAAACATACTTGCATCTTGCTCAGCAACAGCTACCTAGGAACACTATGCTTGAGGATTTTATTTCAGTAATTTTTTTCCCCAAAATTAACAAAGAAAATGTTTACTTTCTGCAAGTATTAAAATCTTCAAAGACTAATTTGATATGCCTGTTGCACAGATGGCATATGTAGGGAAGTGAATACCAGGGGCATTTCTTTACTTTGTTGGCTACAAAATGTGGAGCTTTTTGTTCTCCGCCAATTCAGTTGACAGACAGTTGGAGAAAAGAACTGTTCAAAAGACTTTCAAGTTTGGGGTATTTTAACTGTTTGAGGTAACAGTACAGAATTTTAGAATCTACATTCATTTCTTCATGTCAGAATTGTAATGGATTTCAGACCGAGAAATATTTCAAAATACTTAGTATTTCCAATTACTACTAAGTTTTGTGAGAACTCTTTAAAAAAAAAAATCCTCTTTTTGCTGACCTTGAAGTACAGCAACCCAAGATCACTGAAATTTCACATGAAAGTTTTTAACTATAGCAGCTCACTGCACAAAACCTACATTATTTTAATTACTTTGTCATCTATATAATTTATGCCTTCCATAGCACTTGTTTTGAAAGAAAGTTATAAATCAGTTTTCTATGACCATTATCAGTACTGCTTTATTCATTCTAACATTCCATTTTTAAGTGTTTTCCTAATAAATCAAACAGTATACATAAGCAATCGGCTGAGGCCAAGACCATACCAATTATTTTACCTGCAAGAACTTGCCATTACAAACATTTCCCACAAGGCATAATAAAGTACATGTCTGGTGCCACAAGACGTACAGGAATATCCTGTACTGAAGCATTAAATAAAGATTAGATGACTAACTAGGGTATCATTTGCTCCATCCCTTCTTTAATTGCTATTGTCACCACTTCAGTTTACAAAAAATGGCACAGCCTAGATGCATGCCAGTCCTTTCCCGTTAGGATGGTTTATTCAAAGTCCTGCATTAAGTATCTTTTATCTCGAAACACTTTCAGTTACAGATTGCTTAAGCTATTGATGAACAGTGCTTTCTCTTTTATACATTACCCATCTCTAAGCCATATGCACATGCATATACATATACACACTTTAATACAATTTCTGTTATTAGACCTTTACTTTCAATTATCAACAATTTCTGTATATTTTTTTACTGCTTTTACTCAAAGAACAAGCCAGTAAGTTACACCTAAGATCCCAACTCCTCCTGATAGCCAGCATACATAAACAGCAAACTGTGAACATTATAGACTTGTAACAAACTTGGCTCTAAAACCTCACTAGCAAATGTGAAGTTCTCATGAACATTCCTGAACTAACAGGATCAGCTCAAATTAATTCTATACTCAAACCTGGCAGCAAAACTGCGTACCACCACCTAGGACTTGGGATTTTGGTAGTCTTTTGGGAGGGGAGGAATTTAGCAAACTTGAGTGACACTGAACAAAGACGATTTATGGAGAGTGCATTCCTAGCAGTTTTAGTGTTTAGCAGTTGCCCAAGAGTCACGCCGAACTGCATAAGGAACTTAAAAATAAGTTCCAGATCTACAGCTCCTCCCCCCAAAAAAAAAAAACCAGCCAATTCTGAAAGTGTTAGTCTTTAACTGCACCCCAAAATTTAGCAGCAGCAGATAGTACAGCATCTCTGCTTTTCTGTACTCTCAGTTGCAAAAATCAATTTTCCCTTTCCCCTCTGACTGCAGACGTACCTTCTTCTATTAGTCATTCAGGCATCACAGCTAAGTATTTAAAATTGGATAATCTTCTTCAAAAATATATATTATTTAAATTATAAAGATGTATGCTGAAGTTGAAAACAGTACTGAAAAACGCCTTTCCTTAGAGCCCACACAGAAAAGATTAGTTAAGATAAATGGCATCCTTAATGCTTCTGAATTATGTCCTCCTCAGAAGAACCAAAATCATGCTTTATCATCATTTATCAGGCAGCCCCTTCTACGAAACTACGGGAAACTACATACCTTCCTGAACTTTTCCATCTGCTTGTAAAGATCCGGATCCAGCTCTTGAGACACATCTTTCATCCAGAGCAGAGCTCCTCTGTATTCAGTCCGGTACTGTTCCATCCGGTTTACTGTCAGCCAGGTGTCTGAGATGGCCCTGTATCTGAAAGTCTCCACTTCTTGATATAATCTACTCAAAGGAGTACGGAGTGCTAATCTGGGGGAAGGCATGAAGGAAAGAAAGGAAGGAGGGGAATATGTTAAACAAGTTGATAAACAAAGGAGTAATACAACTACTGACAGCCAAAATAGTTAAGTCTTAGTATATGATCAGATAGTTCTGTAACTTGGCTGGGGGTGCACATGAACGGGGTAATTTTGCATGAAGATGGTGCTTGCAACCTTCCTGTTCAAGAAGTGAGGTTTTATTTACATGTGTGAGTGAAAAAGGACCCTATTCTAATGCATCTACGTATTTTAGTTTGCCAAGCCGCTTATGGGTATGTTATTACGATTCCCCTCCGTAAGTTTCATTTAACAACTCTAAAAATGTTCCTGAAGTAATTTATTACTGGATAAATACCATAGTTATATCAGGATTGACATGTTAAACCCCACAAAAAGCACTTCAATTAGCCATTTAATCTTCAGATGTAAATGTAAATAAAAAGGTCATCTGTCAAGTAGGTAATTATTGATTTTTTTTTTTTAAGGAATCTGAACAATTCCTTTGAAGGATATTTACCTTCTGGAAGGATTTGGACATTTTCCTAAATGTTTCTTCTGGCAACCACACTTTGGAAAGGCAGTAGGGGACACTGTTGTCTTCCCTATGCCATCACTTCAACTCCTAATGGTATCTCAGAACTAGGTAGGATTACTCCAACTTTTGCTTTGCTTCCTCCTGCTGCTTCTGCTTTCCTATTTCTTGCAAGCAGTGACCTCACTGGAATGGGTTCCATCCATTCCACAAGAGCACAGACTTAGTTTAATGTACTAGGAAGACCTTCGGCCTAAGAGAATTTCTAATTTCACCTCCAGTAATCAAGAAATTATGTCTTCTCAATCTCCATGTACTGAGCTAGCTATTGGCATGCAACATAAATAAAAGTAGTCCCAACTTCAACATGAGTTTGACAATAGCTCAAGAGAAGAAAGACAAACAGTTGTTTTTATTTTTATGTGAATTTCTTTTAAAAGATGCCCTTAAAAATGCATTGAGCAGGACATATCATAAAATGTGAACATTTAAGTGTGGCTTTTTTGATTTTCCCTGTATTTTTTCTCATTCTACAAATACTTACCTAGATATCCAAAGGAAAATTCAGTTTATGTAGATATGCCATACACTGAGATTTCTACAAACAGTTAAGCTTTATAAAGAAGCAAATCATCAGCGCTTTTGCTCAAGGGTGCCTTACATGTGCTTTAAAGATCCCCCTCATGGCTGTTACTGGAGGTGCTAATGACCAAATTCTAGCCCAAGGTAAACATATTAAATTCTCAGTGCTCTGTATGGAATATTTTATTTTGAGCCAAACAGCTGCACTGTTAAGCTAAAACTGAAAAGTATCACAATAGTTAAAAGTCCCCCCAAATCCTGTAAAACATAATGGAATAAAATTCTCTCTCACAAGTGCTGGTAAATTTCAAACTTCCATGGTCCCAATACTGTTAAAAGAAAGCATCATAATACTCATAATGCCATCAGGTACTGTTACTTTTAAACTCCTTGAGCAAACACTGGGTCAGTGAGTCATCAAGGGCTCTGGGTAACAGCATATGCTTGTGCACATGTGTGTCCCTCTGGATTCCTTACCTTTTACTGACTTGCTTCTACCTAATCTACATGACCTCAGAAGGGATCTTCTAGGATCTTCTCCTGGGGGTGGGGGCTTCATAGTGTAAGGTTAAAGCAGAAAATAACATTCAGACTCCTCCTTTCTCCTCTGTCTACTTGAGATATGAGACTCCATGGAACAGAAAAAAAGTATTTCCTTATTCATTTTCCTCCGTCCCAGGACCCAGACACCTCTACAGTGAGCCGGCTGTAGCATTTATCTGCAGAGTGAGAACTGCCACCAAGCAGAGGAGGGACCTGACATCAGCTCCCTTACAACCTCACTGCTAGAGAGGCCACAAAGATGCACCAGTACAGCTTTAGAACTGCTGAGCTGAACAGGTACTACAGATATAGACACAGCAGGTCCATAAGACAAAAAGCAAGATCAGGCAAAATTTGAAAAATAAGCCAGTAATACTGACAATACTACAGCAGGTTTGGTCAATAACTTTCCTAGCAATTGATTCCTCACACATTTCCAATGGCTAAATGAATTATGCCAACAATGACTCAACTACAATTATCACATGTACTTTGTAAATCAGACAGTAATGTCGGCCCATATACCTTTGCTGAGAAGAAAAGCAGAGGGCCTTTCCTGTAGCTTGCATCATTTTTCCTGCTCTTGTTTTATCCTGAGAACCCTGTGATCGAAGAAATTTCCCCAATTCGTTTTCTTCCTGAGACAGAACTAACAAAAAATAAATGAGTGGTCAAATATGTTATTTAATTGGTTTCTAACAGCTTTAAAACTGCCTTAACATCAAATAGTTTAAGACAGTCTAAGTCCAAGTAGCAAAGCAAAAGTAAATAATTTCACAGAATTCCTGCATTTCATAAACATAAGATCTGATTTACTTGAGACATTTACAGACACACTTAACAAGAGTCACAAAATTCCATCAATGCCAAAAGACAACAGGAGATACATGTTATTTCTTGGAAAAAAAAAAGTAGGTTGGTTAGATTACAAAAAGGGCCCAGTCTTGATTGTAGTATCTTTTAGTGTTGGATTTTTGGGGTTCTGTCTGCTTTAGTTGGTTGGTTTTTAAATTCTTTTTCACCACTTGGACTGCCTCAGCTGATCTCTGGTAGCATACTTTCAGAGAAGCTAATTTGCCTGCTTTTCTCTTGCTCACCAGTTTTCATGCTTAATTACATAAAAAGTTTTCATATGAAAAATCTAGCACTTCACTTTAAAGAACACTTATTTTCAAATTACTTTGCAAGATTACTTGACAATTTTAGCATTCTACACAATTCAAACACTACATTTCAACTATCTGAAATATGTCTACCTCAAAGTAACTGATTGTTTTTTAAACAAGAAGAGGAAGAAAAGTGGTTTTACACTGAATTGTTGACTACTTCCAAACTGGGACCACGGATCTTCATGATCCTTACAAAAACATTTCATGATGGCCTTGTCTGTCTTCTAAAGTGGCTGTCTCCTAGAGTACCAATTTCTTCCCACTATCAAGATGGAGAATGGCCTAATACAATAAAAGAAGATCTCTTGAAGTCCTCCCGTCATTTTTACCAAAATGACAGTCAACTCCAATGCAGACTATGGTAGAACTCTGGTAGAACATTCTGCATGAACGTCTCTGCATCAGAGATTTCACCTGCTCCTATGGAACACTTCTTGAACTCAATACCCTACTAATCTCTATTTCAATTTTACCTCCAGATTCTGAAACATCATCCCTGACTCTCTTTGGATAGGCAAAAGAAAAATGAAAGGCTTGAGAAAATATGGATAACATTCACGAAAAGAAGGTAAATTGAAAGATGACTCCAAAGCTGGATTCTCTTCTCCAGGTCAAAAATCACAGCTGCAGAGAATCAAACAATTTTGATTGCAGAGAACCTTTAGCAGACATTTAATACAACTTGCTGTTTGAAACTTCCCAGATTAGGTCCCTGTCTCTTACTAATTACTGTCACTAACTACCGTACACTTGTTATAGCCAAGTCAGCATTATCAAATTCATCGCAATAGCATGGATTACTTAATTATAAAACTAGTAATAAGCCAAATATTCTTCATCATCAATCCTGATGGAAAGAAAAACTAAAACAGTTTAGAAAGGAGTTAGGATTTCTAGACAAGAGACTTCTGAATGTAAACAAGCCAAGCAAGCAGTGAGAAAAAGAACTTCAAGGAAGCTTTCTCCAGTAATTATTGCTACCTATCACTGCATTATATCAATATATAAAACTTAAGATCTAGGAAATCTTCAAGCAAATAAGAAAATCTGCTTTTAGCTGTTTGCAAGGAATGTTGTTTTTACTTTAAAATAGGATGAAACTAGTAGTTCCCCATTTTAATTTTCCCTTTTTCACTTGTTTAATGGTTCCACAATGCAGACCTTCTTACCATTTTAATTACTGTGTTTGATCATACTTACAACAAATCCTTTTTTGATACAGTTCTATTGCTTTCAGCAACTCCATACATGTTCTCTGAATAGAATGGAACAGCTGATATTGAAAGAAAATACACAAAAAATTTGTTAAGTGCATGTAAGAAATACTGATGAATAAAATACACGGAAGAACCTAATTTTTTGTAGAAATTATTAGGGATCATTATTTCCTTCTTGAACAATGAGAAATCTTTCTAGCCTGAAAGTATTTTCTTTACCAGTTGTGCTTTTCTTTCAATTAAGTTATCCACTGAAACTACAGACCAATCATAACTTACAAAAGAACAGCTGGTAGTTAACCAGACTACTTGCGTTGGGCTTTTTTTTTTTTTTAGGTGATATCTTTGGATATATACAGAGATATACAAATCTATTTCTAAAAAACTTCCAGTAGAGCAAAGAGTTATCAAAATGTCTATCATGTTTATCACAGGTGGCAACATGCACACTGAATTTTTCATACTGCGAAGTCTAGTGGAACCAACTTGCATAGGTATCTCAACATAGAAAGCTGTTGATTTAAACTAAACGTTTTATTGGTATAACCAAATTTATAAAGCAGCAGTTTCCAAAGGAAGTAGAGGTAAAAAATGTCAGTCTTGACTAAATTTGGAGATTGTTTCTAGGAAATAGAAGAATTACTACTCTTTCTATCTCTCCATCTAAAACCTCCAACCTGCAACTTATACCTAAACTCCACCATATCAAGCATTACACAACTAAGTAAAATGGATTACTAGCCCAGTAGCTGCCTTCCTTCACAGCTGCTTGACTTCCTATACATTTACACAGGTCTTGTCTTTTAAACTGGGAGTGTGACTTGTAGGTGAGAAAGTGTCTAAGTGAAAACATGCTTATAGTTTTTTGAAACACAAGTTTCCCTATTTCCAATCCCACCTGAGCTAACACAGCATCCTTTTTAATGAATCCACAATACAGCAGACATGGTAGAAACTCAGGTATGTATTTAAAAAATATTGTTCCATCCTTCCAGCTTGTTTTGCATCAGTACTATTGATTTATAACCCATCATGAAGACCCCATAGCTAGAATCACCATGTTATAAGCTCCCACTAGTGTTTGTTGTAAAACAGTTGTATTTCAGCTAAAACCTGAATAAACTGTGAAGTCAATTTGTTTTTATTTTTAAGAAACAGCAAGAAAACCAGTAAGGCAAAACATTTATCCTTACCTAACAGAACAATACCAACAAAACTTACATGGACACAAACTGGATTGCTACATTTCTGTAGTCCACCCTCTATTTTTTACTTTGTCTAAAATTCATTTGAGCTCTTCAGTTTGTAGAACCTTAAGCTATTTTTTTTCTTAGTGGGGTTGAGGATACCGACAGCAGGACTGTATTTGTCACATAGCAGGATTTTTTCTCTAATTTGTATCTTACAGACTTTCAGAAGGTTCTTTGGTCATGTCAGAACCCACTAATATGCTCAAAAACTCCAGAGTGCAGAGCGTACTATTCACCTTGCTCCTTCTTGGTATATTGCAAGCTTTTGTGATATATGTGGTATTTTGTATTTGTATAGAGATTGTCATTTGTATACACTATAGAATAGTATTAAAAAAAATAAACTACCTTAAACTGACATAGACAAATGATAACGATGATCTCTTGCTCCTCTCTGCTAACAAAAGGAAAAGATCTGTCCCCAACACATGAAAGTAAATCCAGAAGATGTTAGGTTCCAAATAAAGTTTGAAGGACATGAGGTTTTGTATTACAAAATGGCATTATATTGACTGAATTT